>NW_024081044.1:1381868-1529423 GCF_003009895.1 Hyaena hyaena | reverse complement strand
CACAGACTCTGAAACAGGCTCCAGGCTCTGAGCTGGCAGTCAGCACAGAGCCCGACGCGGGGCTCGAACCCACGAACCGCGAGATCATGACCTAAGTGAAAGTCGGACGCTTAACCGACTAAGCCACCCAGGCGCCCCCAAAAATGGCACATTTTGAGGAGCCCAGTCACAACAGAGACCTAATAGTGATGTATGTTTATTATGGCAGTTTTGGAAGGAGGGTATCTTCAGTAAGGGGGTGTCCTTGCAAAAGGACATAGAGTTGGAAAACTCTATGGATAGCGCTGTCTCTGCCGGGGCTGTAAAACCTGTTAATAGAAGAAGAGAAGCATCTGCCCACTTCCTTTGAGGTTCAGAGCGTGGGAATGGGGAGGCCCCTTGGGCAGCCCCAGGCCGGTGGGGAGCGGATTAGGCCAGCTCGGGCCCAGCACTGCCTGCTGTTTGGTTTGGGAATTAGTGGGCGCCCTGGGCAGAGGCTGGGCCTGCCAGACTGAGGATTAACAGTCTCCGCCCCCCAATTCCTGCTCCCTCTGCCACTGAGGCCTGATGGCATCAGCCCTTCCCAGCACAGGGCTGCAACGGGGGCTAATTAGAAGGCAGGATGGCAGGTGAGCCCCTGAAGTCCTGTCTGCCTCAAGAGCTGTCACTCAGTGATAGGTGACCTGCTTCCTGCAGCTGGAGCTCCTCGTCCCTAAAATGGAGACCTAAAGTGTGGCCGTTCAGAGTCCTGGCAAAAATTCACCGGACCCTGGAAGGGTTCACACACCAGCTTGGAAGGGACTTAGGGGCTCCCTTACACCCTTTCCTGCTCCCTCTGCTGCTGCCTGGACAGCCAGTGTGGTCCCCACTTAAGAGACCCAAGACCGGGCATGATGCTGACCATTTATTTGCGAGCTCCAAGCCAGAGCTGGTTAGAGGGGACAGAAAGGGGCTGCCTGAGGACCTGCGTGAATCAGGGAGTGGTGTTCAGACTCTGCACACCCAGACGCTGGGTGAGCCAGGGTGTTTGTGTAAGGGGAACCCAGTCACAAGCCTAGACGTGTCCCCCCACCCCCACCCGCTACACTATTCCACAGGGTGTGTGTGGGCAGGTGTGGACAGGTTCCGGTGGCCCTTGTCAACAAACACGGTGGTGCAGCCTGTGATGGAGACCCCAGGCTCCAAGTCCTACTGCCAGGGTTCGAATACAAGCTATGCCACGAAAAACCCTGTGTCACCTGATCCTCAGTTTCCCTATCCGGACGCAGAAATAACGAAAGCACCAATTACATACGCCTGCTTGTAAGGACTCCATGCGATGAAATAAGTGATGCCTTTACGACAGCACCAGGCATGTAGCCGCCAGGGAGTGTTTGTTATTCTTCGCTGTTACAATTATTCAGCATGTGAACCAGCCTGGGCGACCTGCCCTGGATCCAGCAGGGGTCCGGCAGTCAGAAGTGTGTGGGGACACGTGCAAGTGGGGGGAGGCTAGCCGTACAGTGCGGGAGGATGCATCCTAGGAAGCAGGGGGCCTCTGGTGAGGAACCAACCAAGACCATCAACTTGAAGCCCGTGCCTTCCCCAGGCCCTGAAGCTGGCAGCACCACTTCCCTCACCCCCTTTTACGGGCTGTCCGGCAGCTGGATGGCGGAGGTTTGGGTCTGAGGGTGGCCAGCCTGGGGCCAGTTCCTAATTACCTGGGGCAGGGCAGACATCTGCCAGGCTGGGAACATGGCGTCCTGGCTGGCAAGCCTTCAGGGCGGGGCCGCAACGGGCCCTCCACGCTCCTAGGGCGCAATGGCGAATCCAAGGGGCTTCAAGGGTGCCCCTCTTGGGATTGGAACCCTTCCACACTAGGCTACAAGTTTGATGTTGGGGGTGAGGGGGCTATCTGTGGCAGGCTGGGAGCACCCCCTTTGTAGATGTGTCTGTGAAAGCAGAACATCCGCATCTGTGCAAGATTCGGGGACAAGATCTTGCGTCCCGAAGCTTGTGTCTTCATGGCAACACTGAGAGTATCTGAGACCCGAGGTGCGTGGATGGGTGTGGACGCTGGCACACTACAGTGAGGGAGCGCTGGCGGGGAGAGTGTCCTATGTATCGAGGTGCAAATGCAGATGAATTTCCTGGGGCTTATGGGGCCTGACCCCAGCTGGATGGAAGGGTCTATGGGACGGCTGGGGAGGGGTCTCTATTGTATGAATGCGTTTAGGACCCTGTTCTGACCCAGGACCATGTCGCGCTGTGTTGAAGGCAGACGTTCCTACATCTAGTGTGTGAACACGGGTCCGTCTGCGCAGGAGATTGGGAATGAGTGTGTGCTGCCTCCTGTGTGACTGTGTGGTGCTTGCGTGTTTGTGAAGGCATTGTGCGGTGTCTGCTTAGCGGCCGGGTGACCTTGCGTGGGTCTTCGTTACATAGTGTGATCAGGAGGGAATGCAGGGTCCCAGGTCCCCGCCCATGTGCTCGAGTGGCTGTTTGGAGAACCATATGGAGACCCGAGAGCTGACAGCCTGGTGGGTTAGGGGCCACCTGCCCATATTTGGATGTGGGCGTGGGTGGAGCTAAGTGTGTCTTGTGTGACTTTGTAAGTCTTTGTGACAAGGTGCACTGACTGCCCTGTGGGCTACCGTGCCGGTGGGAGGCTGCGTTAAAAGAAACTAAATTTGTGTCTGAGTCTACGGTGTGTGTTTCTCTACAAATCTTTGTGACGGCGTGTGATTACAAGTGTCTGTGGCATGACAGCCTCACTGAACAGCGTGTGTCTCTTTGGAACTGGGAAGGAGACAGGCCCTGCCCCCTCCCCCAGCTTCGGTCCAAGATCCTTTGGACCTGCCAGTGACTAACTGGGAGAGAGACAGGGAGGAGCAAGGGAGGACAGGGCAGATTTGCTCCCCCCCCCCCCCAGGTAACAAACTGGCTCCGCTTCTCCAAACAAACTTCTGAGGCTGCAGCCAAGGGGGGGGGAGGGCGGGCCGGGGAGGGGCTGCCCACGCCCACTCCCCAGCCCCCTCTCCCCAGGGTCCGGCCTCAGCCCCACCTAACACTGAAGCCTTCCGCCCAGTCTGTCTCTGGCCCCGTTTGTCCCTGCATCCGCCACCAGGTGAGAAGGGCCCAGGCCTGGGGGAGCAGAGGACCCTGAGGAAGGACAGACGGGGCCTCAGGCAGGAATCCGACGGACTTCTCAGGGCGGGGGGAGTTGAGGGCTCGGAAGGCTGGAGGGGCACGGACAGATGAAAGGTCAAGGTGGGTCCAGAAGAGGGGTGAAGGGGCAGAGCCAGGGCAGTGCATAGGCTGGGGGAGCTGTGCAGGGAAGAGACCAAGCCTGAGGCAGAGGGCCCCGGGGACAGGACCCGGGGGCCTGCTGGAGGCTTGAGGATTGGGCTTCCAAAGGGAGTCCAGGGGTGGGAGATGGGCTGAGACTGGGAGCTGCAGGGGTGTGGAGGGGCGGCGGAGGTGGGACCTCAGGGAGGAAGTCTAGGCTGCGGAAGAGCTGGAGTTTTAAAACGAGAAACCGAGGTGCTGGAGACGGAGCTCAGGTGAGGGGAATGCGATGGCACGGAGGGCTACAGAGGCTGATCGGTGGACCCAAGGGTCTTGAGGGTGGAGGACAGTGGGCCTGGAGGAGTAGACGCAGGCTCTGGGGCCAGTGGTCCGGCGCTTGGGGAGGACTGGGGGCTGGGGCAGGACTGAGCAGGCCTGGGAAGGGCCCAGAACCCGAGCAAGGGACGCAGCCGAGGAGGCTGGGGTGTGTGTACGAGGGGACCCGGAACTGAGCCCGCCCGCACCTCTCTGCCCTTGCCCGCAGCCCCAGGCGCCGGGCCCCCTCCTGGGGCCGCGTTCCTCCGCCCACGGGCTGGGGTCCGGCCAAGCCCCCCCCTTCACCTCCTCCCGCGCGCCCGGCCTGGCGCCGCAATGACCGTCACATACACAGCCCGCGTGGCCAACGCGCGCTTCGGCGGCTTCTCGAAGCTGCTGCTGCTGTGGCGCGGGAGCATCTACAAACTTCTGTGGCGCGAACTGCTCTGTTTCCTGGGGCTCTACCTGGCGCTGAGTGCCGCCTATCGGTGAGGTGGGCCTGGCGTGGGGCGTGTCAGCCAGAAGGGACTAGGGAGGGGCCCGGGTGGTCCCCGGAAGGAGCCTCGCCTGTGACCCTATGCCCCCTCCCTCGCAGCTTCGTGCTGGCCGAAGGGCAGAAGCGCTACTTCGAGAAGCTCGTCATTTACTGTGACCAGTATGCCAGTCTCATCCCGGTCTCTTTCGTGCTGGGTGGGTTCGCTCCTGAGTTTCCCACTCCCCATACTGAGAAACCCATTCCCAGGCCTTTGGGAGACCCCCCCATTCCTATTCCTCTGGGGGCTCCCCCTAACCCCCCAAGCCCCCATTTCTGCATCTTTCATGCCAGCTGTGGCCCCAGTTCTAGAGACCTTGGATGTCACCTGGTCACAGTAAGCCATTAGGCTTATCCCTGGTTATGTCAGGGTCTCCGACCTGTGTCTGCATGAGACTTGTCCTGGGCCCCAGGGACACACCCCCCTCCAGTGACCCCGTATGACTCCATGCTCTCAAGTCCAGCCTAGGGGACATTCCTCTGACAAGTCAGTAACTTAATGTGACCCCAGGCTCCTGTTTCACGTCCCCATGCTCCCAACCAAGTGGCTCCCTGTGGCCAGAGTGCCCACCTCTGTCCCCCAACATAGGCCATGTGTCCCCACCTCCATACTGAGATCCCGATCCCATATCCCAGGTGACAATCAAGTAGACAGGGTGACCCAGCCTGCTCCAGGGTCTCTAATCTCAGGGCCGGACCCCCAAATTCCCAACCCAGGCGGCCCCTCAAGGTCTGGGTGACCGGCCTCATCCCACGGCCTGGCTCTAGTATCTCCACTGAGCCCCCATATTCCCGGCTCTCCCGCAGGTTTCTACGTGACGCTGGTGGTGCATCGCTGGTGGAACCAGTACCTGTGCATGCCGCTGCCCGACGCGCTCATGTGCGTGGTGGCAGGCACGGTGCACGGCCGCGACGAGCGAGGCCGCCTCTACCGCCGCACGCTCATGCGCTACGCCGGGCTCTCAGCCGTGCTCATCCTGCGCTCGGTCAGCACCGCGGTCTTCAAGCGCTTCCCCACCATAGACCACGTAGTGGAGGCGGGTGAGGCTCCGGCCTGAAGCGGGGCGGGGGCGGGGCCGGGGGCGGGGCCGGGCCGGGAGGCGGGGCGAGTAACCCCGCCCTTCACCCCTGCAGGGTTTATGACCCGCGAGGAGCGCAAGAAGTTCGAGAACCTGAACTCGTCCTACAACAAGTACTGGGTGCCCTGCGTCTGGTTCTCCAACCTGGCCGCGCAGGCCCGGCGCGAGGGCCGCATCCGCGACAACAGCGCCCTTAAGCTGCTGCTGGAGGTGGGCCCGCCAGGAGGTCATTCGTGTAAAATTCCAGGGAAGTTGTACCTCCCCGGGACTGTGTCCGATGCCCTTTGGCCACGCGCCTCCGATGAGGCAGATTCCCAACACCCTTACCAAGCAGCTCCCAGGTGCACACTTAACCTCTAGGGAACGGACTCCTAGGTCCACAGGGCCCCCAACCCCGGATGTACCCTCACCACTAAATGCCTGTCCCTGGAGGGGCGCCTGGGTGGCTCGGGCGGTTAATCGTGGACTTGTGATTTCGGCTCAGGTCACGATCTCACAGTGTGTGAGTCTGAGCCCCATGTCGGGCTCTCCACTGAGAGCGCCGAACCTGCTTGGGATTCTCTCTCCCTCTCTCTCTTTCCCTCCCTTGCTTGCACTCTCTCTCAAAATAAATAAATAAACTTTAAAGAAAGGAAAGAAAGAAAGCCTCACACACACACACACAAAGCTAAAAATTTAAATGTTCTCCCTGGAGACCCGAAGCACCTGCCCTTATCCCACCAGGTAATCACTGGCCTCTATCCTAAGTACCCACACCTAACCCCCATGTGTGAGCTCACAATTCAGGCCCTCTCGTGGCTTATATCTACACCCAGGAGCTGACTGTATTTCGGGGCAAGTGTGGGATGCTCTTTCACTACGACTGGATCAGCGTACCCCTTGTCTATACCCAGGTAACCCCACCGTGCCTCCGTTTAAGTCTGGCATCACAGGTCCTGACCCACTGGTCTCTCACGGCGAAACTGAGGACCAGCTAAGACCCCGTATCAGTGATGCCCCCACCCTAGAACGCTGACCTGGTGACCCACCCTGCCTCCAGGTGGTGACCATCGCTGTGTACAGCTACTTCCTGGCCTGCCTCATCGGTCGCCAGTTCCTGGACCCGGCTCAGGGCTACCAAGGTCACAACCTGGACCTGTGTGTGCCCATCTTCACCCTGCTACAGTTCTTCTTCTATGCCGGCTGGCTCAAGGTGGGGTGGGGGTGGGGGTGGGGGTGGGGGGCTGAGGTAGGGACTCCCGGGGTGGGACAGGCAGCGTTCTGAGGACTCTGCCTATCTACCGCCCTCCCCTTTCAGGTAGCCGAGCAGCTCATCAATCCCTTCGGTGAGGACGACGATGACTTTGAGACCAACTTTCTGATCGACCGCAACTTCCAGGTGAGACTTGCTTGCGTCCATTCCGAGTTCCCAAAGGAGCCCTGGCCCCACCCTCGCCAGGACTTACCCCGGCCTGGACCCTGAACCATCTCTCTTTCTTTGGTCACCACAGTCCTAACGCATCCTGGGGGCCGGGGCGGGAGGGGTCCGCCCCGCGGCGCGCGCGCTTTGCCGAGCCCCACCCTGCCCCGCATGTCGGCGCCCGCAGGTGTCCATGCTGGCCGTGGACGAGATGTACGACGACCTGGCCATGCTGGAGAAGGATCTGTACTGGGACTCAGCCGAGGCTCGCGCCCCCTACACCGCAGCCACCGCGTTCCTGATGCAACAGCCCTCCTTTCAGGGCTCCACCTTTGATATCACGTGAGCCAGATGGATGGGTGAGGGGGCTCTTGGAGGCGAGGCTTATGGCTCCGAGGGGAGGATCTGATTGAAGCGGCTGTGGGATACCAGGACACGGGCTAAAGGCCAAGTTTGGAGATTCAGGGCTAACACCTAAAGTCTGTGAGGACCAGGATGGGGGCAAGAGGCAGAGAACTGGGTCAAGGTCTGGGACCTGGCCACTAACTGGGGGCCGAGCTAACGGCTAAGGTCTATGAGGACTGGACTGGCGACCAGAGGCGGTGCCAGAGACGCGGCAGTCACAACTGAGGCTTTAAGACCTAAGTTTGAGCTTCGCCAAAGCCGGAGGCTAAAACCAGGCGCTGTGGTACAGAGCCAAGGTCTTTTGGGGATAAGTGGGACGCAGGGGCGGGTGGAGCCAGGAAAAGCAGCGTGCCCGCGTCGCAGCTTTGTCGGCCCAGGAGAGGAGCGAGGTCGCAACGCTGATGTACCGTTCGGCAGGCTGGCCAAAGAAGACATGCAGTTCCAACGGCTGGACGGCGTGGACGCGCCGCTGGGCGAGGCACATGGTGACTTTTTGCAGCGCCTCCTGCCGGTAGGTGCGGGCATGGCCGCAGGAGGCCTGCTGGGCCGGCGCCTGTCCTTGCTGCGCCGCAAGAACAGCTGCGTGTCGGAAACGTCCACGGCCGCCAGCTGCGCGTGCGCAGGGGCCCCCGACGGCGCGGCCCCCGAGTGCGGTTGCGGGGACCCGCTGCTGGATACAGGCTTGCGGGAGCCGGAGTCAGAGTTCCCACCTGGCCCGGAACTGCCTGTCCCCGGGCCCGCCGCCGAGCCCTTCACCGCGGTGCCTCTGCCGGTGCCCCGGGGACCAGCTCCGCCCTGGCTGCCCAGCCCCATTGGCGAGGAGGAGGAGAGTCTAGCCTGAGATCCCAGGGACAGGGACACAAATCCCGATAGGGCACGCAGGCAGCAGTCTGGGTCTACGTAAGCCGCATGTGGACTCCGCCTATCCGATTTTGACGGGTTCCCGCTTCCTGCGCACGAGTCCTCTGACCCTAGGTTTTGGAGCTCCTCGTGTGAGCCAGGCGCTGTGCCAGTTTATTTGAACAGTTCATCTTTCCCCTCAGCTTTTCTTCCCTCCCTCCCCTGCCTGAGAGGCTTCGATCAGTGTGCCTGCCTTTATTCGTTCCTTAAAACAGAGATGTGAGTGCCTACCTCACTGCCTTCAGGGGATGAAATGAAATGATGGCTTTAAAGTGTTGGTGCATAATAGGTGCTCAATAAAATGTTAGTGGCTTTTACCAAACATTATTATTTTCCTGCCAGGTATTAGGCTAAGATTTGAGAATTCTTCCAGATTCTTTGATCACACCCTCCCTCTTCTTCCCAAATGCTGCCTGTTGAGATGCTCCCATCAGTATTCGTGCCTTTACTCATTCATTGATATACCAGCCAGTAAGACCACATCCTCCTCCTGCTGGCCTTGTGTTATGTTTCCACAGGCCACCTCTGCCCCAAATCCCTGAATTCTCAAATACCCCTTCAAAGCCCAGGTCTTAATTCAATCCTATGCCAATGACCCCTGAATTTAGAACTCCAGTCATGGGGCGCCTGAGTGGCTCAGTCCAGTTGAGTGTCCAACGTCAGCTTAGGCGATGATCTCATGGTATGAGAATTTGAGTCCCACATCAGGCTCTCTGCTGTCAGTGTGGAACCTACTTCTGATCCTCTGTTCCCCTCTCTCCCTGCCCCTCCCCCACACATGCTCTCTCTTTCAAAACTAAATAAACATTAAAAGAGAGTCCTTTTCAACTCTTTCTCTTACCCCCCCCCCCCATCAACCCAGGAGCAAATCCTATCAGTTCGGCCTTCAAATTGTATCCAGAATCCAACCATTTCCCATTCTTCTAGGACCCCCACCTTAGCCAGATGTCACCCACCCGGACCACTGGCCTCTGCCCTGGTCTCCCAGCTCTGGCCCTAACCCCCACCCCCCAGTCTGTTTCTTCCATAGCATCCAGAGAGCCTGTGAACACCTGAGTCAGGTAACGTCCCTCCTTCCTTTAGACTCCTACATGGCTCCCATCTCCCTTCGAATAAAAGCTAAAGTCCTCCCTGCCCTCACATCTTTCCCCCCTTTCTCTCACTCCACACTGGCCTTGTCACCAAGCAAGGCCTCACCTCAGGGCCTCCTGCATATGCTGTTCCCTCTACCTGGATCATTCTTTCCCAGATCCCTACACGGCCCCTCTCTCACCTCCTTTAGGTCTCTACTTAAATTATGTCACTTGGTTGGTAAGGCCTCTTCCGTGGGGCTTTTATTTAAAGGCACCACCTTCCAAATCCACATCCTGCACCCCCCACCTCTTCTATTTTGCTTCTCTCCATAGCACTACTCACATTGAACTTCCACATCACCTATTTTGTTTATTGTCTGTCTCTCTTCATTAGAAACAACAGCTTCATAAGGCGGGGACTTCTGTCCAAAGCTTCCTGAAAAACTACAACTGCACTTACACAGACACAGACAGGATTCTCACCTTCCAGAGCGTGCTATAGGTCACTCACACTTTAGTAAGAACACAGCCAGGCCTTTCTAAAAGCAACGATATGAGTTCCTGGCCCATCTTCTCTCCCTCTCCCCTCAGTGTCCAGAGTCCAGCCGGGGCAGATTGAAAAATCTTTATTATTTGTCTTCTCAAATATAAAATCACTCTCTCCCCTGGCATCTCATTAACCCCAGGCTGAAAATCAAGGATAAGAATCACGTTGCTAAAAAGAACAGGCCCATTCCTGAGGCCTTCCCAGTGCTGGGCCCCATGTGAGTGGAGGGGATCCGGGGCGGCAGGGTCTGGAGGTCCATCAGTGCTTGTCAGTGGGGCGCATGCTTAGGGAGGCTAGGCGCCCGAGGGGTCCACGGCGAGTGTTGGTGGCCAGCCGCTGCTGCGCCAGAAATGACTGGGCATGGGCAGGTGCCCGCTCCTCCCCAGCTCGCTGCTGCAGAGCCATGCCCTGGAGGGAGGCAGGGGGCACGGTTGGGGTCAAGTGAGCCCGCGGCACAGCCCAGGACTTGGCCTTGGTGACGAGCGCTCACCATATTGTACCAGGCACTGATGAGCAGCCTCTCTTCCTGCTCCCGTTGACTTCGACTCTTCTCAAAGTCCATCTGCCAGAGGCAAGAGTCAAGGCTCTGGATATGCTGGTGGGGGGGGGGGGAGGGCGGGGGAGGCGGGAGGGGGAGGGACAACAGTGAGAAGGAATGAGGACACCCACCTCCAGGTGGCGGATGCGGACGTCCCGCTCCCGGAGCTGTGTCCTCAGGGTGTGAAGTTCCGGGGGTCCCCCTCCGGGTGGCCGTTGCTTGGGTTCCAGGGTCTGGATGACCTAGGGGTTGGGGAAGACACAGCCAGGGCGACCTTGGCCTTGCAGGCCCCGGGACACATTGCACTGTGTTCAGTGTGACGGCTCACGGTGGTGGCGGGAAAGTCTGTGATACGATGGGGTACGAGAAGGGAGGGCGGAGGGGTGCGCACCGGTGGGAGGGACGAGTCAGGGGCTGCAGCAGCCTCGCCAGGGGGCCCCCGGAGCCCCCGGTGGCCTCACCGTGCGCGCCTTGTCCACGTAGCGGCGGTACCGCTCTTCCATGGCCCGCAAGTCCGCATCCTTCTTCTGCAGGCTGTGCTGCAGCTCCTCGATACGCCGGGCTGCTGGGGGAACAGGGTGACCCCCTCAGCTCCCGGCCGAGCTTGGGGCCCTCCTACCCACGCAGCCGCTGAGTCCCACTCACTGCCGCTGTCAGAGGGGGGCTCCAGCTCCTCAATGTACTCTCGCTTCCGCTGCAGCTCCAGATCTGCCTCGTGCAGCTTCTGCCTGGGGACAGAGGAAGGGGAGCCGCAGGCTGACGTCCACGCCCCCTTTCCTTCCTCCCACCGGTGGCCACAGCCCTCCCGGCTGGCCAACACGCGCCTGTCCGGACGCAGAGACCTCTCTGTGTGCCCTGGTCCTACCATCTCTTTAGTCACGCAAGTCATAAGCTTCCACACCCCTAATCCGGTGGCCCCTGGACCAGCCCCCCATGTGCCCAATTCACTCCACGGCCCACCTACTGGTACAGGCGCCTTCACCCCTTGCCAGCCTCTTCTACACTCAGCTCAATTCCTTTCTCCACCCAGCTGCCAGCGATCTTTCTAGCACGCAAATCTCTTCTAACAAAAAGAAACTGCAAGGTAAAAAAACTACAGTTCTGCTACCTGCCGCAAAGCCCCAAGAATCTGACAACGCCCCCTGCAGGTGAGATTATGATTATCGTGCACTGGATATGGAACGCAGTATGAGACCTAATAGTGAAACCTGGGCTGTGTCTACTCTAAGCCACCAGTTCCATTTTGGTGATAAATCTGCACACAAGCAAAATGAGGCGTGTACAAGGTTTTGCTTTGTTGCACTGTTTGGAAACGAAGATACCTAGAATGACTCGAATACTGTGAGGACCTTCACCTAAAATGCTACAGGCCAGCCCTTCTGATTGGAGCTTTACAGGCGAACGAGGCCCTAGGGTTTCCATATATCCATCCTCGGAAAGGAAATAACTTTTTCTGTGCCCTTGGTGGGCACCAGCTACACTCCATCCTTGGCGGAACTGAGAGAGGTCAAACAAGTCATTTTCTGTAAGGCCTGATTTCCCCAGGGAACCCCAGTTGACAATGTGCAAAAAAACGACTCATATGGTGACATTCCCCAGCCATCTTCTTGAGGAGGAGAAGCAAAGTGCAGACTAGCAGATAGCACATTACCTTTCATGTAACTAAGGAATCAGAATAAAAATTTCTATTCATATTCATTTGCATTTGCTTAAAAAACTTTGTAAGGATTGTTGTCATAAACTAATAGGAATGGGGGGGTGGGGTAGAAACTGAGTCAATGTGGGCACTGAGAGGTATACCCCTTCTCTATTGCCCAGTATGTAGATCTATTTTTAAAAATAAACTTTATTTATTTATTTTGAGAGTGCGAGTGAGCAGGACAGAGGCAGAAAGAGAGGGAGAGACAGAATCCCAAGCAGGCTCTGCACTGTCAATGCACAGCCCGATGTGGGGCTCTAACTCATGAACTTGGAGATCATGACGTGAGCCCAAGTCAGATGTTTAACTGACTGAGCCACCCAGGCTCCCCATATTTTGGTTTTTAAGCTATAAATGTAATAGCTACTTATGACAGTTTTTTTTTTTAAATTTTCAAAGTCTATTTATTTATTTTGAAAGAGAGGGAGGGAAAAAGAAAATCCCAAGCAGGAGCCCAAGCAGGCTCCATGTTGTCAGTGCAGAGCCCGATGTGGGGCTCAATCTCACCATCGTTGAGATTAACCGACTTAGCCACACCCAGGCATCCCAAAATAGTTTTTTTATTAAAAAATTTTTTTTAATGTTTATTTATTTTTTGAGAGAGACAGAGCATGAGCAGGAGAGGAGCAGAGAGAAAGGGAGTCACAGAGACACAGAACCTGAAGCAGGCTCCCTGCTCTGAGCTGTCAGCACAGAGCCGGACATGGGGCTCAAACTCACGAACTGTGAGATCATGACCTGAACCTAAGTTGCAGGTTTAATCCAAGGAGCCACCCAGGCGCCCCACCCCAAGATAGTTTTTAAGTTTATTTTTATTTTGACTAATCTCTACACCCAATGTGGGGCTCGAACCCACAACCCTGAGGTCAGGAGTCACACGCTCTACCGACTGAGCCTGCCAGGAGCCCCTAACTTAGTTTCTCTTTTTAAAATGAAAAAACTAGGGGCGCCTGGGTGGCTTAGTCGGTTAAGCGACCGACTTTCGCATAGGTCATGATCTCGCAGTTCGTGGGTTCGAGCCCCGCGTCGGGCTCTGTGCTGACTGCCAGCTCAGAGCCTGGAGCCTGTTTCAGAGTCTGTGTCTCCCTCTCTCTCTTACCCTCCCCTGCTCATGCTGTCTCTCTCTCTCTCTCTCCTAGAAATAAATAAAAATATAAAAAAAAAAAAAAAAAAATAAAATGAAAAAACTAAAAGGCAACTGTCACTTGGTCATACTACCTTACTGAAATTCCTTCCATGGCTCCCCATTGTTCCCCCCAAACAGTTCATTCTCCTTCCCTTGGCTCATAAGACCCTACTTGATCTGAACCTTCTATAGTTTGGCTTCCTGCGTCTCCTCATAAATAACTCCCCATAGACACCCAATGTCCCCCCACCTGTGCCCCAGACCCTCCTCCCACCCGGAGTGCCCTCCCTGCGGGACTCACAGATGCTCCTCCAGCTTCCTCTTCAGCAGGGTGGACTGGGAGAGAGAACAGGTACCCGGTAAACGGGAGGGTCCAGACGTCCCAACTCCATCTTGGGGTGAGGGTAGGGGCTGCCACCCTGGGCCCACGGGTACTTACAATGGACTGCAGGGGGCATCGAGCAGCAGGGAGGAGAGAGAGGAGGGTTACTGGGGGGCACGAGGGAGGACCCGGCAGGGAGGAGGTGGGCACTCACATCCTCAGTCTTGCCCCCCTGCTCTTGCAAGGCCTTCTGCAGCTCCTCCACCTGGGCCCGCAGCTCCAACAGCTGCTGCTGGTTCAGCCTGCAGGAGTGCGGCGCCGCTCAGTGCCTGCGCCCGCCCTCCGCCTCGCGTCGCCCGCCCCCTCCACGTGCGCGGGGCTCCCCTGCGCGAGGGCGTCCTCACCGCAGCTGCGTCTCCAGCCCGTGGCGCGCGCGGTTGGCCTCCTCCAGGTGGCGCTGCAGCTCCTCCTGCCGCTCCCGGTAGGCCGCCTCCTGCTGGCACAGCTGCTTGTTCTCCAGCTGCAGCCGCAGGAGCGTCTCCCTGCCGACCGGGGAGTGGGCAGCGCTGGAGACGGGTCAGCCCGCCGGCCTGCCGGGGCTCTGGCGGGGAGACTCGGGCGGACAGGGCTAGCAGAGGGACACAGCCCCGGGGAAGAGGCCCGTGAGAGCCTGGGGACCCGGCCTAGGCCTGGGTGGGCAGAGCGCAGGGGGACCACAATGGGCGGAGTTTTGAGCTGGGCCTGGGGGCGGAGCCAGGAAAGGGCGGGGCTACAGAAACAGGTTAAAACGTTCATAAAAGCAAGGCTGCGGGGAAAGCAAGACACAAAAATGGGAAGAACTGGGAGTTCATCAGGGAAGGACAGAGGGCACTGCACCTAACGGGCTACCCTGAGGACAGGGCTATGCCCTGGGGGCTGAGTCCGATAGTGGGCGGGGCTGGGCGTAGAATTTTTGTTCGTTGGTGGAGCCAGATGGGTTGGACCTAATTTGTACAGAAGATGGATCTTGAGAAGCAAGCAACCAATAGAGCTAGGGCTCCCGCCAGGTAAGGGCAGAATGAGTGAGTGGACCTAGACGCCTGGGGAGGACTTGGGAACCCAACAAGGCAGGCCCGTCTAGTAGTAGGTGCCTGCAACGGGGGGCGGAGCTGAGGGTGGACACTGGGTGCGGCTAGATCTCCGAGCGACCCCAGGATACCTCAGCTCTGCAGGCAGGATCTCTGCTGCCAGATTTTCCACAGCTGGTGAGGTGGGATCCAGTGAAGGGTCTGGAGAATGTGAGAAATGTCTTCAGGTTGCTGCACAGCCCCCGCCCCCATCCCTAGGGTTCACTTCCCGAGAATCATCTTTGGGGACTCAGGTTTGGCCCAAAGACTGACTTAACATAAGCCTCACCCCTCAGCTTGACAGTGAGCGGTGATGCTTGGCCCGAGTTTGCCTCTGCCCCGTCCTGAACCCCGAGGACACACCCTGCCCGCTGCCAGTCCTTGTCACCTCTTTCCCTTCTAGCCTGTCTCCAAAGTGGTCTAGCTCTGTCTCCAGCCTGGGACGCCTTTTCTGTCTTCCCTAACGGCACCTTAGGCCACCCGTGCCCCAGGCCCTTGGGATGACAGGCCTCTAACTCACCAGCCTGAGTCAGCCCCCGAGGCTGCAGCTGGGCGCAGCGCAGTTCCTCATTGGCCTCCCGCAGGGAGTCCCGCTCTGCCAGCAGCCGCTGGTGGGACAGGGTGCAAGATGCCACTTGAGGCAGGGTTGGCTTCCTGGGGATTGGGCTATGCTACGATGGGCGGGGGGAGGGGGAGCTTGGACGTGGGACTTCAGCCTCACCTCCTTCTCCTTTGTCACCAACTCATACTTTTCCTCCAGATTTCGACACTCGAATAGCCACTTCTCGGCCTTCATGGCCTCCTCCTGTCGCTGGCCTTGCAGTTCCTGAACCTGAACACAGAGGAGGGGTTGGGAGGAGGGGCAGGGACTGAATACACGGCGAAGGTCTGGGGCGCGTCGGACCAGACCCAGAGAACTTGGAGGGGCGGGGCTTACAAGCCTAGGGAGGAGCTGGCCTGCCTGGAGGGCGTTACCTACATATAAATGAGGGAGGGGGGGCCCTGGGTGAAGGGGCTCAGCACCACGCTGTGGACGGGCCAAAGCAAAAGGGGCGATGGGTCCAGCGGCCTAGAGCAGGGCCCCCCGGGCTCTTCCCTGATCCCTGCCGCACCTGTCGTCGCTGTGCCTCGAGCTGGGCACGCAGTGAGCCCGCCCGGCGTAGCTCGTCCTCCAGCTGCCGCGTGCGCTCCGCGTGGCCGGCGTTGCGCTCCTCCAGCTGCCGCACCTGCCGCCGCAGCTCCCGAAGCTCCCCCAGGCGGCGCCGGCAGCTGCTCAGCGTGGCCTCCAGCTGCCCAGCACGCTCAGAGGACTGCCTGGGGGAGGAGGCGAGTCGGGAGAGGAGGCCTGGTTCTGCGGTCAGGGTTCAGCTTGGGTCTGAGGCCCCCTCCAGGCAGGGGGAGGTGTCATGTCATCTGAGGAATGTGCGAGTTCAAGGTGGTGGATCATGAGGGTCAGGAGCCAGCCAGACCCTGGCGGTGGTGGTGGTGAGGGTCCTCAGGGGTTACAGAGGGAACCCTAAGTATCAATGGCTGGCCCAGGGTATAAGGTCATAAGGTCAGGGATCCTTAGGGGCAGGGGTGAATAGAATGGCTTAGGGGTGACCGGGTGAATGATGGGGCCCAGAGGCTCTGAGGAGCCCTCAAGGTCACTTTGAGGTTATGAGGTGGCTATAGGATCATCGAGGGCATGATGGGGTCATGGGGGAGCTTCAGGGCAGAGCACTACGTGGCCCTTTAAGATGCAGTAGGGATTCTTTAGACACTAACATTACAGGGGTGCTGTGGGGTCACAGGAGAGCCTTCTGAGGTTACAGAAGACACAATGAGGTGGAGGGAGTGGGTGCTATGGGGGCCCATCAAGTGCTCTGGAGTTGCAGGGGTGCTGTGGAGTCGTGAGAAGGAACCATCCTGTCATGAGGGGCACAGGCAGGTGGCAAAGTTATTGCATTAAGGGTCCTGGAGGGCAGAACGGGATCCTGGGTCATGAAGCCACCTGGGCAGCGCTGGAGCAGGGGTGGGGGGCTGGGAGCTGGGGTCGTGGGGATGCTACAGCGTCTGGGGAATATAATGTGGGATCACAAGGGCGCACTGTGAGGTCCTGGGGGCCACCAAAGAAGAGGGATCTCGGTGGTGTCCAGAGGACATGTTGGAGTCCGGTTCATCAGGCATTCTGGGGGTTTCGAGGTATGATGGCATCAGAAGGACACTGCGGCAGCGAGGGTACACAGTGGGGACCCAGGGGCCCACCACTCACCGCAGCTCATCCATCTCATCCTTCAGGGCCTGCGCCTCCTGGGCCAGACTGGTCAGTGCCTGGTTCCGCTGCTGCAGCTCAGAGACCTCCCGCTCCAGCTCGGCACAGTGCAGACGCTCGTCTTCCCTGCCGTTCTCCAGCCTGGGGGGTCAGGGGCGGCAGGGAAGAAGGGGGCACTGGAGGGGGCTGGACCCGTGCCAATCCCCGGGCCTGGGGCCCAAAGCCCAGCTCGCCGCACCTGAAGTTCTCCTCCTGCAGCTGCTCCAGCTGGGACTGCAGCAGCAACAGCTTCTTGGCTGTGAGGCCAGTGGCGCCCTCACCCTCTGGCCGGCCCACCCGTTCCCGCAGCGCCGCGTTCTCCTGTGCCAGGCTCTGCTTCTCCTCGGACAGGAGCACCAGCTGCCAGCAGGGGGCGCAGAGGAGCCGGAGTTTGGAGGGGAAGGAGGCAAGCAACGCTGCCTTTAGGAGCACCAACGCGCCTCGACCTCACCTGCCGCTCCAGGTCCAGACAGTGCTGCCGCAGCTCATCCCCCTCATCGGCCTCCTCACTCAGGAAGTAGTACCTTCGGGACTGGTGGGGGGAGTGGGGGTGGGGAGGGGCAAGGAAGTCAGGAGTCCGAGGGAGGAGACTGGGGGGAGGGAGGCTGGCATCTCCAGCGGCAGAAAGGAGGAGCCAAGAAACTCTCAAGATCTAAGGGAGCGCTGGGACCCCATGGGACTCGAGGAACGGTGATGTGGGAACATTGGTGACCCGGCAAGGGAACAGGCTAGGACCCTGAGGTATTGAGGTGGTTTACACACTTAAGGACAAGTTCCTCCTCCTCAAGAAGCCCCGAGAATCAGTGATGGATTTGAGCCTTTAACAAGGTCTCCCTCCTCTTACCTGGTTATCAAAGTTCCCATATGTTTCTGGTGACAGGGAGTCGGGCGTGTCTTTGGTCATGAGCTGGAGCAAAGTGGGAGGACAGTGAGATGAGCTGGGCCCTCTGAGGGTGGCCCTTTATTCTTTATGTATTTTTCTTTTTTAGAGAGAGAGAGACAGAGTGTGAGCAGGGCAGATGCAGAGAGAGAGAAGGGGAGACACAGAATGCAAAGCAGGCTCCAGGCTCTGAGCTGTCAGCACAGAGCCCGATACGGGGCGCGAACTCATGGACTGTGAGATCATGACCTGAGCTGAAGTCGGATGCTTAACCAATTGAGCCACCCAGGCGCCCCCCCTTTAAAGCTTCTACAATCCAGCCTAAGGACCTGTCAGTCCTCCTGTCCCCAAAGCCAGTTCCCCCCAGTAAGCCCTCTAGACTGGTCTAGAGGCTGCCCTCCTGCAATGTATCTGGCAGGGAATCTGGGTCCTTTGAGGGTGCTGAACTGTGACTTTGAGCTGGCAGACACATGAGACAGGGGAATCTGGCCAGCTGAGTTCCAGGAAGAGCCCAGACCTTACCAGGGCAGAGCCCGTGCCCAGCTGCCTCTGCCCTGATGTTTCCTCCCCTGAAGTCCCTTGCCACATCGGGCAGCCCCACTCACCTCCTGGATGGCTTCCATCACCACATGCTGAACTGATTCCTCCAGCGTCATGATTCTCTGGATGTGCTCTGGGGATCAAGGTGGGGAAGACTGAAACATGGCAGTAGGGGATGAGGAGGATTTTCTTGGATTTTCCCCTGGGGACCCCCTAGCCCTCCATACCCTGCTTTTTCTCGCAGCTGATGGCACAGCCAAGCACCAGCTGAAGCAGCTTGCCAAGCTCTTCTGGGTCAGAGAACTCGCCAATGAGGCTCACGTCTGGAAGGTGCTGCTCCAAAACGGGATGCCCCAGGACCTGAGGACAGGGAGGTGGGGATGCAAATAGGGGGCATGGGGGCTCAGGGACACCCGCCTGCTCCCAACCCAACCCTAGCTCCTGAATTCTGTCATGGTTACTTACATCCTGGGAGTACTCCAACAGGCTCTGTAAGATTGTCTTCAGATTGCTAACCTAGAGAGGGGCAAGGAGTTGTGTCCAGGGTCCCAGAGTCCCCCAGAAGGAGCCAGGCAGCCCCCACTCTGAATCTGCCCCAGCCTTTTTTCTATGCCTCACTTCCCAATTCCTGGTCATTTCATCCTGTATGGTACCATTCTCTGTCCTCCCTCCCTGGGGCGACCTGTCTAGTCGCCTGCCTTTCTTGCTCACGTGTCCCCAAAATCCAGTCACTTCTCACCACCTGCCCTGCCTCCTCTGGCCCCAGCCACTTTCATCTCTCACTTGGATCATTGCACCAACCCCGTCTCCATTTCCACTCTTGCTGCCTACTCTCCATTCCTCTCCAAGCAGCCAGGGGGAGCTTTGTTAAATCCCTAGCCAGGTTGTGTCTTTCCTCTCTGCTAAAACCCTTCCTTGACTTTGCACAGCACTTAAAATAGAATCCATCTCCCTGCCCCAGCCTGCCTGCTCCTGATGACCTCATCCACCATTCCTGCCCCCCTTGTCTTCAATTCTGACCTCCCTGCCTTTCCTCGATACACCAAGCTTATTCCCAACCTTGCACTGGCTGTTCCCTATGCCTGGAATCCCGTTCTTCCACATTTCACCTGGAGATCAGGCCATCTGGAACACCCACCCACCCAGCTGCCCTCTCTCATGGCCCAGCTTTCCTGTCTTCATAGAACTTATTGCCATTGGAAGTTTATGTCCGTGTATGCAGGTTTTTGTCTGTGTCATTCCTTGCTGCACACCCAGGCCCGCTCCATAGGCACATGAAAGCACAGAAGTGGCTGGTCACCAGACATCTGTCTTTCTTCCTGGCCCAGTCTGTCTGTGCATCACCCAGGACATGTGTCCGGCTGACGCATAACCCAGGACATGTCTAGCTTAGCCTTCCCTGATGATCTCTTCACCACTCTGTCCCCCAGTCATGAGTCCACCTGTCACCTTCAGCCTCCAGTTGGGACCTGGGTCCTCTGAGATGCCCTGGAGCCACGCCTCGTTGAACCAGGAAGGATCTCTGGGGGCGAGAAGGTGGGATGAGCTGCTGGGGGACCCTTTCGGGCCCCTCCCGCTCAGCCCCACTCACATCTGGTTCAGCACATAGGCTATGGCGAGGCCACTGCTCAGGTCCTGGGGGCTGGTACAGGCGGACGGGACGTGGAACGTCTGCAGCTGGGGAGGGAAAGGAAAGGGCAGTGGGCAGTCAGGGCCTGGGAAGACCCAACCACTCCTCTTCTCCTGACTTTCCCGGTCAGCGGGAACCTCACACGGTTGGCTGGGACTGTTCTGTCGGCTTCGCACACCAGTTCCGCGGAGGAGTGGCCTCAGCTCACCTGGGGGGCGTGGCCTCACTTCACTTCTGGTCAACAAACCCCGCGCAACGAGGCCAGGGCAGAACCGCGCGAGTCACCTGGTCCCCACGGGCCCCACGTGACCAGGCCAGCTCACCTGTGCCCTCACCCACGTGAGGTGAGGCCGCGAAGGGGCGGGGCCTCACCTGCTCTTTCCACGCAGACCTGCCACGTGACGGAGGCGGGTGCTAAGGCCAGAGTCCAACCGCCCTGCAGGCCGAAGACCCTCTCTTCCTCCCAGCCCCAGAACAGAGGGGTAGAACGAGCCGAGGCCAGGGCTCCCAGGCGAGAAGAGCGGGCGCACACCTGTCCCTGGCCCCGCCCCCGACCTACCCAGGTGAGCAGAGACCCGCATAGCTCGGCCTTGTCCACGCTCATGGCTCCCGATCGGACTCGACCTCGGCCGCGGAGCCCCGCCACCGCAGCCGCCTTCGGATCCGCCACCAGCGAGCGCCCGCAGCCGCGACCTCCTGCTCGGCCTAGAGCGCCGCCCCGCCCCGCCCCCTAGGCGCAGGCCCCGCCCTAGACACGTGGTCTCCTCCCGGCGCCCGATCAAACCTCCAGTTCCGCCATCTTGGATCCGGGCAGCGGTTGGGCGCCCGCCCCGCCGCTAGGGGTCAGTCTGGGCCAAGCTTGCACATCCCTAGCGCAGACCCGTTACCCCTCCTCCTGGGCTCTTTTGGGGGTAGCGGAGACCTCACGATAATTCCTCATCTTGTGAGGCGGAGCTATCCCACCCTGTTATACGGACTTGTTCACGTTCTTTCTCGTCAGCTGGAAGAAGTTCTGCCGCCTAACCACCTTATGATCGGAGCCTTTATTTGCGCGAGGAAGGGGCAGGCCGTAACACATTCTATGAACTTGGGGGAGAGCTCCTAAAGGGGTCTTCCCAAGTCACCACCAGCGAAGTCTTGCCTCAGGGGTAAACAGGGACACGAGCGTGGTCCTAGGTCGAGGGCAGGATGAATCAGCTAGAGTCGGGTCTTGGGTGGTGGACAGACGCACTTGCCCAGTCTGGATCCAGTACCACAGAGCTTCTCCTGCACCACCCTCCCCAGCCCCGAACCCCTTAGGCCCACCAGGGGGCGCGCAGACTGCAGGAACATAGCCTGCGGGGAAGCAACGTGCCATTCATTTCTGAGACCCCGCCAGGGCGGTGGAGGGGGCTCAAAGGAAAGCGATAACAATAGTTAATAAAATTGCAGTCACCATTTGTTGAGTGTGTACAGTATGCAGCCGCTGCTCTAAGCGACTTAAATATATCGGCGGTTGAGATGTCCCCACGACTCTAGGTGGCAAGAGCTGTTTCAATTCCCGGTCTCGGGAGAGGAAACAGGTTCTAAGTGGCTTTGGGGGGTGGGGGTAAAGTCCCGGCCCGCACCCTTTGGCGTCAGAGTACCCCCGACAGCTCTTCTCCCACGAGGCGGGCAAGGTAATGACCAGTAATTAGAGGTTATTAGCTGTACCTGGAGGGAGGGGCGGGCTCTGCTTTGGGGGTGGGTCTAGGTCTGAGGGGAGGGGCGCTGCTCTCTCCAGCCCGGAATCTGACTCCGGCGACCCTGTCCTGGGGCGGGATGAGCCGGATGACAGGAGCCCCCACGCCGCATCGCAGGAGCCCAGTCACTGTACCATCAGATCCCCAGTTACAGCCCACTCAGAAGCGCAGCCTCATGAGAGGGCCTCCCGGGCTCGTCTACACCCCCATATCTCTTTCCCGCGTTGTTTTCGGCCTCCAACCCTTGGGAGCCGGGTGAGCGGGAGGAGGGAAGGGGACAAGGGCCGGCAGTGCCGGCTTCCGGACTGGGCTGCCTTCCGGCGGGCGGGCGTGGGAACAACTGCCGCTGGCTCCCCCTTCCCGCACCCACCGGAGGAAAGGGTGCTGCCGATAGGGGGAAATGGGGCCACGCTGCTCCCAGGTAAAGGTGGAAGATGGCCGGAAACGACGTCCATTACAAGGATGAGGTGCTAGGAATACTTGTGGGAGGGCCTGGTTGCCCAGCGTTGGGAGACATGCTGTGATGGCCAAATAGTTGGTGTGGGGTCCCCAGTATTTGCAAAAACCGCAGGGATCTTGATGTGTAGCGAAAATGTGGGAAGCCAGATATTTGGGGCCTTGAATCGTCCTGATGTTGTGATACTATGGGCTTTCGAGATGTGCAATGACCTGAGTCCCCAGATTTGGGGAAAGGTCTGGGTGCCTCAGTTTGGGAGACGAGCCATAACTCTCCATTTGGGGTGGAAGGGATTCTTACGTTTGTCGGGAAAGGAAGCTCCCATGTTGGCAGGGAGGAGCGGCAATCTCTATTATGGGATGCAAGGAACCCACTGTTGGGGGGATCTGGGTACCTTCAATTCAATGATGGGGTCACAAGCCCTCATTTCGGGGCAGGACTCTATATTTGGGGGAATGATGCAAACCTCCATTTTTGATGGAGGGAGCCCCCGAATTTGCGGGATGGTCCAGAGGCCTCCATTAGTAGGGACAGAGAGTGTGCGTGAGGGCCAGCAGCCCCCAGCTGGTTTGAAGACCCCACCCCCTCCTGCCTGTTTCCAGGAACAGCTGGGCCCAGCCTGGGTTGTACTGCTGGGAAGCCGGTGACTCAGCCCCTCCCTGCGGCCACAGCTGGACCCCGGCCCGTCCCCTCCAGCCTTCACATCTGGGCAGAGACCCACAGTCATGAGGGCTAGGATGGGGACCCTGGGAGCACACAATTGGAGAACGATGCCCTTTCCCCAGGGCTGACCACTGTTACGGGGGTGGCCACCATTCTTCATACCAGGAGGGACTCTGACAGTCCTTTTACACTGAAGATACTGACATCTCGCCAGGAACTCCCATCCTGTCCTCCTCCGTGTGTGTGTGTGTCCATGTGAAGTGTGTTCACATATGTAGGTGTGAGATGGTGGGTCACTCCCACCTATTGTGTCTTGGGGCTCTGGGAATTTATGCAACAGACTGCCTACGATTCGATGGGAGTGGGAAAGCTGACCCGGACTGGGGCACAATGCCTCTCAATATGTGACCTTGCTTTGTGTCTATATATGCCTGTGTCTTTTTTTTTTTTTTGGGTATGAGAAGCGAATGTGCTGTGACAATCAGTACTTCGGTGTGGCTTTAGATTGTGTCTGTGTGACCATGTCCTTTCTCACCATCATGTGGATTTCTGTGACAGCATGACCCTGACATGTATATCCTTGATTTGTCCACACCCCCATGATAATCTGAGTGTCCCTGTGCATGGCCTTGTGGGTTCCTCTGACTCTAACTTGTGCGCCTTATTTGTGATGACCGTGAGACAGCATGGCTGTTGTTCCTGTCCCCACCATGTGTCTCTGTGCCTCTACAGTCTCTGTGTGATAGGCATAGATGGGTTGTAGCTGGAGTCCTGATGTCCAAGACTCTGTGTCTGTGGCTTACTTCGTCTTGACGGTGATGGTATGGCCTTATTGGAGTATACCTATATATGCCACCTATCTGTGTTTGGAGATGGCTTTGTCTGTCTCTATACACAGAGTGACAAGTGTGCCTGTGTGTGTCCCTGTGACCCTGCCCATGTCCACTGCAGGGCTGGCTGTACTGGTGAAGGTTTGTGCCAGTGTAGGGCAGGTGTATCCTATGTCCGTGTGACACTGTGGGTCATCAGTTTGTGACCTTGTGTCTATGTGTGTGTGACGGCGGGGGGTTGTCAAAGTCACACTGGACACCACGTCCATCGGAGGCGGAGATGTGCGCAGTGGGCATCTGACGCCCCACATCCCGGCGCTCAGTGCCTGGAAGGGCCCCTCCCCGCGCTGCGGGGGCGCGTGCGTCGTGCGTGACGTGAGACACGACGGGGATCGTTGCATGCGTGGAGTCCGACGCGGTCGTGCGTGCGAGCGCGGGGGGGGATGGGCTAACTGCGTGCGCGTGTGCGTGGGCGGCCACGGGGGCTGGGCGCGCGGGGGCGCGCGGGGCATAGCCCCGCCCCACCTGGGACTTTGGGCGCCGGTGAAACCCGGGAGGGGGCTGCCGTTAACCCCTTCCTGCCGGACCTGAAACTAGTGGCCCCTCGACAGAGCGCGCGGGGGCTTCCCCGACATACCGGGGCCGTCCCTGCCGAGAGAGGAACTCCCCCCTCTTGGAGCTGAGAGGACCCCCCCCCAGTTACCATGGGAACCAGAGCTTCCCGCGCGGCCTGGCGCTCGCTTCCTCTCTCCCCGCCCCCCCACCCCCACCTCCTGCTCTGCCTCCAGCTCCGTAGTCCATCGGCAAATGCGCTTCCCGCTCCTGGTCTCTGGGGAAGGGGGCTGGGGTCAGCGAGGCTGGAACGTGCGTGACTCAGGCCAGCGCGGGGTCCCTTGGCCGCAGCCGACCTTGCTCCCCCATCCCCGCCCACGTGACTCACTCTTCGCGGCTTTCCCCCAGTGTGAGTCAGGCCCCTGGGGAGGGGGCTGCGGGCTCTGAGACCCCCTCCAGGCCGTGGGGGCTGAGAACCGAGTTCTAGGGGCCCGGGCCAGGGCGGCGGGGGCGTGGGGACAGATGGTGTCTTCTCTCAGCCAAACCCTGCCAAGGTCGCTAGAGGTGTTTCTCCCCTACCCCCCCACGCCCCAGAATTGGCAAGGCCTCCCCCCACACCCCAAGCCTCCGGGAACCCAGCTCCCACCCCTCCCCTCCCCACCCCCCCAGCCCACAGGAAGTTTTGGCAGAGCCCATCGTGGCGACGAAACGGTTAAAGCCGTTTTCTTATTCATTTCAAACAGGGGCCCCTTTTGACTCAGAGCAAGCCTGGCGCCCCCTTGAGCCAGGCCTCACGGGCCCTGGGTTACACTCCACCCTACATGTACCATTTTTAGAGAAGGGAAGGAAGGCGGTTGATGAGCTGGCTGGGGGTCTTGGGTAGCATTCAGAGCTGGGTTCAAATCCTGCCTCTGCGGTCATTGCTGTCTTGGTGTCAGTTTCCCCATCTGAAAATGGGGGATAATTATACCTGGCAGATTGTGTTGTTGTGGGAATTAGGTGAATAATAGAGGGACGCTTTGCATCCTGAGCTGGGCAAGAGTAGGAGGCGGCCTGGCAGGCAGAAGGACCCAGGTCCCTCCTGTCTCTCAGGCCCGGCAGAAGCCAGTCCTTGCGGGGCGGGCTGTGCCCCACCCAGGCGCGCCAAGGCCATGGGGTTCATCCCGTCCACCCCCTGCCCCAGGCGGGCACCCAGGAAGTGAGAGGCGGGGCAGGAATGAGGCGGAACCTGTTGGGCCCGTTGCCTCCCCACCTCCCACCCTCATTCCGGGGCCCTGACAGGCCACCCCCCCCACGCTGGAGCCCCACCCCCACTGCCCTGGACGCCTGGGTCCTGACCCAAGGGTGGCCAGAGGGAGGGGATGTCGGCGGAGACAGCGTCTGGGGAACATCCTGTGGACTGCTGGCTGGACAGACAGGAGGGTCAGCCCCTCCCCGGGCAGGGCAGAAATCATCGGCTGGGGGCAGAGTAAACATGGCCCAGGGAGGCCAGACTTGGGAGAGGGGAGTGGCACGGAGTCTACACACACACACAGTCACCCCGAAAGAGACCAGGCCAGACACAGAAGCCCCTGTCACCTTGGCCACAGAGAGACTGCCACGCAGGGACACACTGACAGGGTCAGATCCACATCTGGGCAAGCTGACCCAGCCACAGCTGTCACACACAGGGCAGTGACAGTGTGGACTCAGGAGCAAGACCAGAATGCTGCCCAACACCGGAAGACACGGGCAGGTCAGAAGCACGCAGGCAGGGCATGCGCCACGGATGAATCAAGTGGGGACGCAGGCAAGACGGACTCGCTGACAAACAGAAGCACAGAAAGACACTGACCTGCAGGGGAGAAGCACACAGCCCCGGAGACATAGTGCCAAGCTCACGTGCACACTGGGACTCTAATGACAGGCCAGAGAGACAGGGGAGAGACCTGAGGGCTGGATCAGACACGGGCAGGGGACACATACGTGTGGATAGACTCAGAGGGAAGAAACTGTGGCTTTCAGCACAGGTCCCTTTGCTGCCGCACAGGAGATGCTTAGACGAACGCGCGCACACGCACCACCATCGGGTCCCGACACAAGACAGAGAGACAAGCGCGCAGGCGCCCACTAACAGGGTTGCCAACTCAGAAAGGTACTCGGAGGCCAGAGACACAAACCCGTAGTCTACGGAGAGGACGCACATACGTTGCACGGAGACCCGGCCACCCCCACACGCAGTGCCCGCACTTGCCAAGGCTCGAAGGGACGCCGAGACCAGGCCTTGCAGATTCACGGTCCCGCAGCAGTGCCTGCCACACACAACTCAGACCCACCTACAGGCTAGACAGATGCAGGCAGACAAACGGACATATTTACAGACATGGTCTGGCCAGACAGTCACACCCAACACAGAGAGGCATGAACAAGCCACAGTTGGACATTCATAAGCACACTGGCACGGGGGCACTCTGACAGGCCCTGTTGGCAAGGACACACGCGCATGCGCACACACACCACCACGGAGCTCAGAGATCTGCAGACCAGCCGCGTGCGCCCGCGCGTACACACGCGCGCGCGCGCGCGCGCACACACACACACACACACACACACACACCAGCCACAGAGTTCACACAGGCATACAGACCAGCCACAGACCTCACACACAGACCTCACACAGGCAGGCCACCGACCTCACACACACAAACACATGCACACACCGGTTGTGACCAGGTCAGCCCTATGAACCCCAGGACAACCGAGGCATGTGGGACAGCCACCCACAACCTGTTGCACAGACGGTGCACCGGGCATACACACTCACCCGCCTCTTGTCCCCTAAATCAGAGAGTCCCTACACACCCCTACAGGGCTGGCCCAACGCAGGGACGCCTGCGCTGCAGAGACAGGTCTCACAGGCACCTTCACACGCCCTGAGAGGCCAGCCACATGCAGCCCCACGGCCGACACACACACATCAGAAACACACGCGCACTCCTGGACCCTGCTGAGGTGCTGCGGGGCTCTGTGCTTCCCAGCCTGTTTCTGCACCCCCCCCCATCCTGGTGCTTCCTCTCTCCAAACATGCCCCCCCCCACTTCCCTCCCTCCCTGCTGTTTGTCACTTCCCCTAGGAGGCCCGGCTCATCAGCCCTAGTCCCTGTTGGGGTGTGGGCCTATTTTTTCACCACATCCCCTGTAGAGGGGGGTACCCAGGATGTCTGCCGTGTTCAGGTCCCCCAAGACCTCTCAAGCAGTGGGGCGGGGGGGACAGAAGTCGCTTTGTGGGAAACTCCCCTCATGCCCAGCTGAGTCAGCCCGAAGAGCCAGACTCTCCTTCCTGCTTCCAAGAAAACCCAGAAGCTTCCTCTCCAGGAGAGGAGGGACCCCCAAACTGCAGAGCTGGGGGAGGGAGGCGGCTGGCAGGCCAATGGTTCCTGGGGGAGGGCTTCCGAGATTCGCAGCCTCTTCCTGCCCAGCTGTCTGTCCACACCCAGGGGCAGGGACGCGGGAGGCTGGGTGCTGTGACTTGTGGGTTCTCGCCCTGGCCTGCCCACTGGCTGACGCACGGGCAGCCCCCAGCCCGGTTTCCTGGTGAGGGCTCTGGCTGGTCAGCGGGGCTGGGGCGAGGGGGTCACCAGGCTATTTATAAGAAGGAGAAGTCCCTCAAGGCCAAAAGCCCCAGAAGGAGCTGTGGGTGGGGGTGGGTGAACTTCCTCCTTATTCCACTCCCCAGGCCCCAGGCCCCTGGGCGTTGGAGAAGTCTGGGCACAGACTTCTCAGCCAGATGCTGATCTGAAGCCCAGGGGCTGGGCAGTACCCAGCTGCCAGTTTGGGCACCCAGGCTGGGTGGGGGAGGGGGCTATCCTTACACCCTCCTCACAGCCGGCCTTGGCGCCAGTGGGGCGGCGTGAGGGGGTGGTGCCCAGGCCACAAGGGTGAGACTGGCAGGGGCCAGGAACCGGCTGTACCAGCTCGGCCGGGCCCCGCCCTCCTTTGCAGGCCCAATCCCCACCCCCTACTCAAACACCCGTGCGGGAGTACATGGGGAGTACACGGAGGAACCGACCCCGCTCCATGCTAGCCAGCCTGTCCCCACCCCCACTGCCACCCCCCTGCCCTGTGCCCAACTCCCACTTCCCTCCAGATTAAAGGAGACCCTCCGTGAAATGGCCCGCAGAGCCGGGCAGACAGTTGGCACAGCATAAGCATCTCCCTGGTTGTGAAAATCCACAGGATAGTGGCTCATACTGTGGGGCCAGACAGCTCAGTTTCTATTCTGACTTCAGCACTTGTAGCAATGGGGGGATCAGGCCAGTTCCTTTCCTCCCCTTGTCTCAGTTTTCTTGTCTGTTAAATGGGGACACAAACAGCGTGCACTCTGCTGGGTTGCTGGAAGCAGGCAATGAGTGCCTGGCCCATGTTAAGTGTCAGCTATTAAAATAATAATTGTTATTCCCCAGTCTGTCTGCCTATCTTAAGTGTCTCTGAGTCTCACTGGCAGTCTGCATGACGCTAACCCTGCCCCCGGTTTGGTCTGTCTCTCTGGGGCATCTCTCCCTGCCCTGACCCACCCCCACTCCCGCCCCCATACATCCACTTTTCCTTACTCCGATCTTTCTCCTCCATCTCGACCCTCTCTGGGCCAGCCTCACCTCTCCAGGACTCCCCTGGCCTGGCCAACCCCAGCACTGGCCAGCGCTGATTCACTGTGGCCTCCTGGCCTCCAGGACCTGAAGGTTGGCTTTCCAAGATGCTGCCCTCAGGCCAGACCTGCCCAGCCCCCCCAACGCTGCCTGCTGCGCCCCCGCAGGGCCCGGCCAGATGTCAGCTGCAGTTATTAGCATGGGCGGGAGACAGGGCTGGCAGCAAGCCCGCCAGACTCAGCGGCCTGCCGCTGGAATCTCCCTTGAGCCCGGGGTGGGGTTAGAGGAGCGGTTCAAGCAAGAGGAGGAGGGGAGGGGGCACCCAGGGGTCACAAGGACCCTCCAAAGATGGGGATACCCCTAGCTTCTCATGGGACCTTCTTTCTAACTCCACTGCTCTGCTGGACTTCCCCCTGCCCCGACATAGCTCAGTTTCTTTTTTGCCTCTTTCATTTTCCTTCTCTCCCTCATACTTGGTGTGCTCTCCGCCTGCCCTACAAAGGCAGTCCAGCCCCGACCCTCAGCCTCTCTCTGCCCGAAAGAAACGTCCATCTTCCCAGAACATAGAGGTCCCTCTCTCTCAGAGAAAGAGAGAGACTGAGCTTCTCACCTGTTGTTCCCAGTAGCACACATTCTAACTGCCTGGAAGTCCCACCTTAAGTCTAACTGGGAGCCTCGCCGTCTAAACTTCCATACAGTGCTGGGGAAGGGGCACTGGGTTCCCTCAGATTCCTTCCCTTTGGATTTTCTGGTCTCCTCTGACTGGATGGAGATGAAGGAAACACCCTGGGGAGGGAAGGGACACCCCTAATTTCAGGTATACCGGATAGGTCGACGGACCCCCAGACTAAAACAGGAGTAGGGCCCCTAGCCCACCGGAGTGAGGGAAGGGGCATCCCGGCCCCTAGGGATGTGGGGGGAGGGGCCCAGGCCTCTTGGCGGAAAGGAAGGGTACCCCACCCGAGGAAGGAGGCAGTCGTGCCAGCCCGCCCCGGCGCCGGGGGCGCCTCGAGACATTGGCCCGCCCCTCCGCGCCCTGTGGGGCCGGGGGCGAAGTCCGACCCAGGCCCGCGGGCAGGCGGGGACCTGCCGGGCTGGGCCGGGCCGGGCCCGGCAGGACGCAGCCCCAGAGCAGCTGGGTGGGGCTCAGCGAGGCGGCCGTGGGGGCCTCGGGGGCGGCGGCGGGGCTGGTCGGGACTAGCCGTCCGGGGGCCCGGGCGCGCCCTGGGACCTGGCAGATACCCGGGCTCCCGGGTCCTGGCTCGGGGCCTCGGGCCAGCGCTGGCCCCACCCCTTCCTGTGTCCTTATATGGGGCGTCGGGGAGCGACTCCTGGGCCGTCCCGCCTCCAGTCCTACCCGCGAACTCCGGCCTGTTGCCATGGCGACCAGGCCCCGCGCCCCGGTGTGTCCCCCTCCACCGGGCTAATGGAATCGTCCCCGGACTGGCAGCCTCCGCGATCGCCTGCGGGCACCGCGGGCTGAACCATTGCTGGGAGAGGGGAACAGTGACTGGAGGCCAAGGGCACGTTCTGCGCACCCTGCCCTCGGCCGGGGTCTCACGTCCAGGTTCCTCTTCTGAGGCGCGGACCCGACCGGACCCTGGGCGGGGCGCACGGTCCTGTAGGATCCGAGTGACGGAGGCAGGGCCGGGCTCCTTCCCCCGGGGGCTGTTGCCACACTTCCTGCCGCGGCGCTCTTTCCCCAGCCAGTTTCTAAGGAAGGAGTGGGGTTGGGCGACCGCGCCCCGGCCGGCCGTCGGGGTAGGTTCAGGCACCAGGAGCCGACGCGGTGTCGGCCAAGCCCAGGGTCACTGGGGAAGGGCTTTGAGATGGGAATAAAGTATATAGGCGCCTAGACGTCACCCACAAGAGGGGGTGCCAATCATGGAAGCTCCATAGTCCAAATCCCCCAGGATCCTCAAAAGCCCCTCCGTTCATGTCTCAACAGGAGACCCTGTGTCATTGTCATCTCAGCTCTGAAGGTCTGTCCCTAATCTTGTAACTCTTCTGCATGAGGGCTTTGCAGATGGCCCCAGTGACCCCCAGCCCCTAATAGTGTCCCCATCTTCTCACCTCCATATTTTCCCTGACTCAGTGTACCCTGGAAACCTCACTTTCTACATATCTAGATCCCTCCCTCCCCTCCCCAATTTCTTCCCCTTATGGAGGCCCGCAGTAGCCCCCATGGACTTCAGGACCCCTACTAATTTCTTGCATAATGGACCCTCCAGCCCCTCCCATTACCCTTTTGGTTTTCCTTTCTCCTGGTTTTTCCTGGGTTCAGTCCATCCAGTAGAAATTCAAATCCTTCAAAGCCTCTGTACTCAAGACCCCCCCCCACCCCCAATTCCTGAATCAGGCATTTCCTTACCCTTCCCTCATTTACCCTGCTGAATCCTCCCATCTCACCTTTGTGGGGTCTCCCAGTGTATTATCAGCCTTCCAACCCCCCTCGGATACTGCGAGTCCCTCAGGCCTTTTCGTGTACACCCTGGAGCGCCCCCCCCCCCCACTTGCTCTGTATCAGTTCTTGGTATCCAGGGGAATCATCGCCTTCCCTGGAGTCCCTCCCTGTGTGCCTCGGACCAGCACCCCTTTCTTCACGCACTCCGGGGTCCCAGGAGCCCCTCCCCCTGCAGCCGCGCCGAGCCACCCAGCCCGTGGCCGCTGTTTACAAGGACACGCGCTTCCTGACAGTGACGCGAGCCGCCTCCTCCCCTTCCCCACGCTGGAGGAGGGGGGCGCGGGGGCCCGGCTCGAGCGGCGGCCAATCGGAGCGCACTTCCGTAACTGACAATCGAGGTATAAAGGCGTGTGGCTCAGGCTGAGCTGCCGGGACCTTGAGCGCCGCCAGGCCAGCGTCGGAGTCAGCAGGGAGCGGGGAGCAGGGGGAAGCGACACCAGGAAAGCGAGCGCGCCTGACAGAGGCAGAGGGGCTCGAGAAGCCGCGCAGAGCTTCCGCGCACAGCCGCCGGCTGGCCTCTCCCGGCCGGTGCCAGCTCCTGGGAACGCGCGTCCAGATCCCCAGTCCCGCCACCTTCGCGGACAGAGCGCCGTTCGCTGCAGCGAGGCCCGGGGCGGCCCCGCAGGGACCCCCCCAGACCGCCTGGGCCGCCCGGATGTGCACTAAAATGGAACAGCCCTTCTACCACGACGACTCATACGCAGCAGCGGGATACGGCCGGGCTCCGGGCGGCCTTTCTCTACACGACTACAAACTCCTGAAACCCAGCCTGGCGCTCAACCTGGCCGACCCTTACCGAAGTCTCAAAGCACCCGGGGCGCGGGGCCCGGGACCAGAGGGCAGCGGTGGCAGCAGCTACTTTTCCGGCCAGGGTTCAGACACAGGCGCATCACTCAAGCTTGCCTCATCAGAGCTGGAGCGCCTGATCGTCCCCAACAGCAACGGTGTGATCACGACGACGCCCACGCCCCCGGGACAGTACTTTTACCCCCGCGGGGGAGGCAGCGGCGGAGGTGCTGGGGGCGCTGGGGGCGGTGTCACCGAGGAGCAGGAGGGCTTCGCTGACGGCTTTGTCAAAGCCCTGGACGACCTGCACAAGATGAACCACGTGACGCCCCCCAACGTGTCCCTGGGCGCCAGCTCGGGGCCCCCGGCTGGGCCCGGGGGCGTCTACGCCGGCCCGGAGCCTCCTCCCGTCTACACCAACCTCAGCAGCTATTCCCCAGCCTCTGCGCCCTCTGGAGGCGCCGGGGCCGCCGTCGGGACTGGGAGCTCGTACCCGACGGCCACCATCAGCTACCTCCCACACGCACCGCCCTTCGCTGGCGGCCACCCGGCACAACTGGGCCTGGGCCGCGGCGCTTCCACCTTCAAGGAGGAACCGCAGACCGTGCCAGAGGCGCGCAGCCGCGACGCCACGCCACCGGTGTCCCCCATCAATATGGAAGACCAGGAGCGCATCAAAGTGGAGCGCAAGCGGCTGCGGAACCGGCTGGCGGCCACCAAGTGCCGGAAGCGGAAGCTGGAGCGCATCGCGCGCCTGGAGGACAAGGTGAAGACACTCAAGGCCGAGAACGCGGGGCTGTCGAGCACTGCTGGGCTCCTTCGGGAACAAGTGGCCCAGCTCAAACAGAAGGTCATGACCCACGTCAGCAACGGCTGCCAGCTGCTGCTCGGGGTCAAGGGACATGCCTTCTGAGCGCCCCCGTACGGACATCCCCCTAGTCTGGACGACCGGGCGCACGCCTCCCACGGGGCGAGGGGGCAGGCGGTGGGCACCGGCCCCCGGGGCACCGCAAACCACACTGGACTCCTGCCCGCCCGCTCTGCGCCCAGTCCTTCCACCTCGACGTTTACAAGCCCCCTTCCACGTTTTTTTGTATGTTTTTTTTTTCTGCTGGAAACAGACTCGATTCATATTGAATATAATATATTTGTGTATTTAACAGGGAGGGGAGGAGGGGGCGATCGCGGCGGAGCTGGCCCCGCCGCCCGGTACTCAAGCCCGCGGGGACACTGGGGAAGGGACCCCCGCCCCCGTCCTCCCCCTTCTGCACTGTACTGTGGATAAGAAACACGCACTTGTTCTCTAAAGAGTTTATTTTAAGATGTGTTTGTGTGTGTGTGTGTGTTTGTTGTTCAGACTTTTTATTGAATCTATTTAAGTAAAAAAAAAAAAATGGTTCTTTATTAATTTCTGTTGTCTTTTTTTCCAAGCCGGGCGGGCGGAGGGAGAATACTGGGCTGCCCCCACCCCACTCCTGTTTGTCACTCGCGCCTGTACCTGTCCTCGCCAGCTCTACCCAAGCATCTCGCAGCCCTATTCCGGGCGTCCAACCCTTCTCTCGTCGCCTGATCTCTGGGGTTGGAAGGTCCAGGGCGGGGACGCTGTCCAGCCGCCCATCACCAGGGGGCAGGATGCCTGGGGCGAGACGCGCAGTGCGCGGGCGCAGCCCCGCCCAGCTGCGCGCGCTGGGGCTTTCCCCGCTGACGCAGCGGAAGCGCTGCCCCTACATGGGCCGATTCTGTTCAGTGACGCGACGGCGGTCTCCGGGCAGATTCCGGGAATCCCCTCCCCCGCTCTGCCGGGCAGGGCTGCGGCGCCGGGAAGGGGGCCGGGATTTTCCCAGGCAGGCGGCTGCCCGGGCCCGGAAAGCCCCAGGCCTGGGTCCAGAGCGTCCGCGGTGGGAGGGCCACGCTCCTGGGTCCCGGAGCCAACCCAGAGCCCGCCCCACGGGGTTGGCGTCCGGGCCTCGCCGCGCCCACGCCCGCTCCCTCTGACCTGACCCGGGCGGGGGGTTGCTGCAGCCTTCGCGTTGTTGCCGCCGCGGTACCCCCCCACCCCCGCCAGGAAGGGCGGCACCCGCCTGCCAATTTCCCCTCCCGGGTGCCAGGCTGGGAGCGGGGCGACTGCCAGGTCTGGTCCTGCCGGGGCGGCTGCTTGGGCCGCCGGGCGCCGCGGCCGCCGCCCCCGCGGGACGCCCTCCCCCGCAGCTGGGACGCAGGGGAGGGCGGCTGCTGCGCCCGGAGGAGGGTCTAGCCGGTTTCGGAGCTGGAAGCCCCTTGAGCGGCAGAGGAAAACACAGGCTGAGAAACCGCAGGGGTGGGGTGGGCAGAACAGATAATTCATTAATTCGCTTATAAAATACTGAACAGCGTGGCCCAGGAGACACTGCCTGGATCATGGCAGACAGACAATAAATAAGCAAACACGGTTCGGAGACGGTAAGTGCTAGCAAGAGAAAAAAAAAACAAACACAGGTCAAAGTGGTAGTGAAGGGGCAGGGGAGGTTGAGCTGCTTTGGGGAATGGATTGGAAATGTGGACCTTTTGTGATGCAACTTTTCAGATCTGAATCCAGGCTCTGAGAAAACAGCGTTCTGGGCAAGAGGGAAAAGCACAGGGAAAATTCCTGTGGCCAGAACAAGACCACCCTGTTAAAGAACAGCAAGAGGCCAGTGTGTGCCTGGGTTGGAGCGAACCAGGAGTAGGGAGAGGTCAAGGAAGACCACGAAGGGCCTTGGGGAAGGAGTAGATAAAATTCCAGGACCCAGATGAATGACCTTGGAGGGTTATTAGGCTGGGGAGTAGTATTAATCATGGGTCTGTGGATTAAATGAGCAGATCAGTCCCGTAGAAGGAAATGGGGGCTTAGAGTGGCAAAACCACTTGCCTTAACGTGCACAGCATCAAACTGCACTCCCTGGGAACGCTGGCTCCTAACACCTGCCTCTAAGCCTCCCCCTCCCACCTCAGGGGCAGGTGGGCGGCCCTTCCAACCTAGAGTGGGGCAGGCCTTACAGCAGGGACTTCCACTCTCGGTTCTGCTCTCGGTTCTTCCCACCTTCTTCCAGCCCCAGGGACCTATCCTAAGAACGGCTGACTGAGCCCTGAGCTTCACAAACCATATCCCTTTCAATGTGCACGGTGATGTGAGTTGGTGGTTTTTCATTCCCATCTTCCTGTTGAAGAGACCCAGGGGAAAAAAAGAAAAATCACCGCCCGTGAATGGCATTTGAACCCAGGCTGGCAGATGCCAAAGTGTGGGTGTTGCCCCGCTTGGCCAGGTTTCAGGACGTAGGGCGTCCTGGGACTTGCTCCCCACAAGGGGCAAGCAGCCTAGCCAACCCCCTACCCTCTGCTCCCCCTTGGAAACCACCCGCAGGCCACGGAGAAAGAGGAAGCAGTGAGCATGAGGTAAGACTCCCACCTTGTGGTGGAGATAAGTAACTACAGCGTCAATTTCCCAGGTCAGGGAAAAGGGAAGGCGGTCCCAAGGACAGGAAGACAGACCACACAGAGGCAGACTCCTGTCAGTCCTAATACTTTATTGGTCACCTCTAGGCCTGTGTCCAGCTAGGTGGGCTCCAGGAAGGGGCTCACCATTCACCAGCTCCCAGCTGAGAGAATGAGAAGGCCTTGGCCAAGCCCTCCAGGCTCAGGGACTACGGAGTTTTTAAAGGGGCAGGTCTGGCCTTTTCCTGGGTCAACATGGGTATCCAGGGTAGGGGCGTAGGTGGGGGCCAACAGCCCAAGCGTTCCACCTGTCTGCCAGTCTAGTTGTGTTTGGAGAAGTATTCCTTGCTGTCGTCCACGTTGGGTTTGATGGTGTCGCTGCCTGGCTTCCAGCCAGCGGGACAGACTGTGGGAAGACACGGGGAGGCACGTGTGAGGCTAGAGGCATCTCTTTGAGATAGGGCAGTATGAGGGGGTGAACAGAGCCTGAGTAGCAGAAGAAAAAGCCCAGAGCTGAGTGGTACAGGTCCAAGAGCATGCCGAGAAAAGACCGCCAAGTCCAGCTACGGGATGTTCTGGCTGGTATTTTTCTTTCTTTTCGACCCCTTTAATGCTGCTTTCTCCCTCAGCCATAGGCCCACTGGATTTTGAGGGCCTGTGTCCTCCATAGGAGGTACTCTGATCCAACTACTATTCAAGCTTGCCTTGGTACCCACCTTCTCAAATGTCTTCTAGAGATCTGTTACATCCCAGCTCCCCACCCTCATATTAGGGTATCTCCCCCCACCAGACTACAAACCTCCCGCAGACAAGGCCCTGAGCTGGCTTTTGAGGGGCCTCACATCCATCCCAGGCGAGTGATAGGGCAGGCAGTAAATGCCTGCCCGAGGGCGGAGTATGGACCCATGTCTGCACACAGGTGAGTATGTCTGCTCACCTTCACCATGCTCATCCGTGTACTGGAAGGCTTGGACCAGCCTCAGAGCTTCGTCCACCGAGCGCCCCACAGGCAAATCATTGACGGTGATCTGGCGAAGGACACCCTTGCCGTCGATGATAAAGAGGCCCCTGAAGGTATCAGGGCTCATGGTGAGGAGCTGGAAGCTCCCGTTGCCAGGGCCGGGGAGGGAATGTCAGCTCCTTACTGGCCACAGAGCTGGCGGCAGGGGGCCAGTCCCCTCACCGGAAGGGCTGAGACTCCCTGAGAGCCCCACACTACCTGTAGGCAATGCCCTCATCTTCCTTCAGGACGCCATAATCTTCAGACAAGCTTCTGGTTACATCGGCCAGCAGGGGGATGTTCAGGGGACCCAAGCCCCCTTCCTTCCGGGGAGTGTTGATCCTAGGAGTAGAGGAGATAAGGCTGGGACCCCGAGATGCGTGGCACAGCAGGGTCCTCACCCTGTGGGTCTGGGTGTGATAAAGGCTGGAGAGGCGGTGCTGGAGCCGGGAGATAAGGCGCTGTAGAGCAAGGCTCTAGGATCCCCACCCACCCCACCCTCAAGAGGGTGCAGGGGCTATTTCCCCACAGCTGGGAAGACTAAGCCAAGGCTCCCAGCAAAGTGTGTTCACGTGTGCTGATGAGCTCCTCCATTTTGGAGCAGAAAAACCTGCCTCAGAGTCGCCATCCTCTCTCTAGCTCTGTGTGCTGGGCCTCAGCCCTTCCCTCTTTAGAAGTGGAGTTTCCACCTGTTTGAAATAGTTACTGGATGGGAAGCTGTTTGGCCCGAAGTGAGATAAAGCATCTCCAGCTCCCTGGGCCAAGCAACTAGTTTTCAAATGCTAATGACTGCCACCATCATTAAGGACTTGGGCGTCCTCAATTCTATTTTCCGGGTGGGGAAAGGGAGGGACAGATGTTGAGTCACAGCCACTAGAACACACAGGTCGGGTCCTATGGAAGGTGGAGGCTAAGATGCATCCTCCCTCCCTGCTGGTCCCCGCTCATACCAAGCCAGGTGGGTGAACTGAGAGTCGACAGAGACCCCCAGCACCTCACAGCCCAGCTTGCGGAAGTCCTCAGCTCGCTCACTGAAAGCGATGATCTCCGTGGGGCAGACAAAGGTGAAGTCCAGCGGGTAGAAAAAGAGGACCAAGTATTTCCCTGGGGGGAGGAAGAGGAGTCAGACCAGGAAATGGGCCTCTAAGGTCTGGGCCCCGCCCCCACCTGAGCCCACTCTCCGCCGCCCTCACCTGTGTAGTCGGAAAGCTTCACCTCCTTGAAGGCGCCATCCACCACGGCGGTGGCGTGGAAGTCCGGGGCTGGCTTTCCGACGTGCGCTTTGCCAGAGGTCATGACTGAAAGCTGAGACCCCCGGTCCGGTCAGTCCCTTTGTCCTCCCTTCCCAAGGTCACGCTGCGTGCTGGGCCCAGTTACGGAGTCCGAGAGGCAGAGGCCGCAGCACTGCCCCACACCCTCCCCAGAACCCGGTCTGCGCAGCCCTAAGACTGCGGGAGACCCGCCCCCCTTGACCAGCACTTGGCGACCGGGCCGCAGCCGCCGGACCCCCTCTCCCCCCCCCCCCCCCCCCCTTAGCGTGTCGGCCTGAGCGCCCTAGCGCAAGCCCACCGCTCCAGGAGGAGACCCGCAAGAAGGGGGCGGGGAGCTCGGCGACGCGGCCTGCGCTGCAAGGCCAAGGCCTCGGTTTCCCCTGCAAGGACAAAGGCAGCCACTACGGCGGGCGGAAAACAAAGGCGGCAGCGCTGAGGTCTGGACCCGGGCGGCGATGCTCCAAGGGGGCGCTCCCCAGAGCCCGGTGCCCTCCGGGTGGCCATACCTGCGTGGGTAGGGGCGGGAGGGACGGACCAGCAGACGCGCGAACACGCGTTCTCAGTGCCTAGTGCACTCTGGGCCTCGGTGCCTTTTATGCGCGGCCCGAACCATGACGCACGGGGCGGGGGGAGTGGTGGGCGGACGAGCGGAGCGGTCGGGTCCACTGCAATCGCAGGGGAGGGGGGAGAGGAGCCGGCCGGGTCCACGCGCCTGCGGGCAGCGGGTCGCGTCTCGGAGCCTCCGGCCCGGACCACTGCCGCCGCCGGCCCGCGAGGAGCTCCTCCTCGGAGCGCGCCCGGGTCGGTTGGAGTCCGGCATGGCCGGGAGCCCGGCGGAGGTACTGCTGCCGCCTCTGATGCTCCTGCTGCTGGCGACTCCTGCCCGCTTCTCCCCCGAGTACCATTATTTCGGCGAGCAGGGAGAAGGCGACACTTGGGAGCAGCTGCGGCAGCAGCATCAGGAGAAAGGTAACCGCAGAAGCCCCTTTGCACCACTTCGCCAGCTGGCTGCAAACAGATCCCCCGCCAGGGGCTTCACATCTCTCCCCGCCCGCGCACTGGAGCGGCCCTCTTGGGCTGGTAACTTTTCTCCGAGGCTCAGTTTTTCTTATCTGTAGATTGAAATACTGACTTAAAGCAGCTTCCAGAGGAAGAGGGGATGCGGGTAGGCAGTAAATACCGAAGCCGACACATCCATAAACTCATGGATACTTGCTAGGAAGGGTGGAGACGGGGAAGCCAGGAGCGGGTCAACTTCCGAAGTCAGAGAAGGCCTGACTGTAGATAGATAACCAGTGCATCATCAGGAATGCAGCAAAAGCCAAAACACGCAAAGATTTAGGGGGGAAAGGTGTGCCAGGGAATGGGAACAGCAGGTGCCAAGACCAAGAGGCTGGACGGGGGAATAGGGAGAGGCCAGTGTTGTCTGGCAGAGGCTTGGTGAGGGTGTGAAGTGTTAGGAGTGTTTGTGAGCTGCAGAGTTGGGGATAAGACCTGTTTCTAAGGGCATAGGGAGGAGTCAGTAACAAGACGCGCTAAAAGAGCCTCCGATAAGCACAAAGGAGGTTGGAGCTGCTTTAATAGTGGTCATAATAATGGTTTTTGTAGTACTTGCTAGCCCATCGCCGCAGGCTTTCAGTACCTTCATTATGCCAATTATGTCATTTAATTTACCACCTGGCAGCCCTGCTGGTTCGGCGGCCCTGCGCTTGCTGAACAGGCCCATTATCACACACACACACACACACACACACACACACACACCCGTGAAGACAGGAGTCAGCTTCAGACGATGGGCCCCAATGGTGGTGTATCACACTCCCAACTGGGCAGGCTGGCATAGGTGGGAAGTGTCAGTTTGCCGTCCCTCGAGGCCACACACCAGATGTAGAAGCTCAAAGGATGACTTGCTTTCTAAAGGTCTCGGTTTCCCCACCTGGGAATAATGGGAAGATTAAATATTGGGGTGCCTGGCACAGAGGCGGAGCCCAGCAAAGTGGAGATGTTATTTGTTAGTGTCTTTATCCTCCTCCCTTCCTAGAGGAGGGCAAGGGGGGGTAGGTTCCCCCCTACCTGGCCCTCCATCCCTAGAAGTGGAAGACTCAATCCTTGGCCCGTGGGGAAAGTGGCGCTGTTTCTGCGACCTGGGCAAGCAGGAGCGCAGCCGGGAGGTGGTGGGCACAGCGCCAGGTCCGGTGTTCATGGACCGCGAAAATCTGGTGCAAGTGCGGCCCTGCAGACAACAAGATTGTACGTCCTGCAAACCGATCGATTGCGACTGGAGGCCCTGAACCCTGGTGAGAGCCTGGCGCAGAGGAGCAGGGGCCAGGGCGGGCTGTCTAGTTCGAGGTTGAGAGTCCCCAGGGTGGGCGGGGAGAGAGTAATGGGGGAGAGGAGAGGGGAGGGAGGGAGGGAGGTGCGAGGGGGGCTCCTAGGGCTGAGGCTTGAGGATGGTGGGGGAGGGAAGAGCTGAGTCAGGAGCCCTGGACCCCACTGGTACCGGGGGAGAAAGAAAGAAAGATGGTGAGGGGCAGAGAGGGGGAGTCGGAGGTGGAGGTACGGGGACCCTGAGGAAGGGGCATGAGCCTGTTGCAGGTCAGGGATCTACAGGCTGAGAACATGAGCCCCGCTGAGATTAGAGAATTGGGGGACGTGAACCCTGAGTTGGGGGGAATGGCCCTGCCTGGTGGCCACAGACTCTGAGCAGAAGTCTGTTGAGATCTGGGATCACAGTTGGGGTGGGGGGAGGAGGTAGGGGAGGCTTAGCCCCAATCAGAGAAAGGGTAGGAAGCAGGGAGGGGGCGGGAGGGTCTGGGTGAGATACCGAGAGAGAGGGAGTTGGGGGACCTCAAATCTGAAGACCCGAAGGCCCGAGCTCAGTGGAAGTGGGAATACCTAATCCAGAAGGTTTAGACTGTGGAGGACAGGGATCCAGTGGTGTGGACACTGGTATTCTGGCTATAAAGTGGTATTTGACCGAGGCCCTGACTGGGCGGCATCCTCCAAGGCCCGCATCAGTTTCACGTTATTCCCCCATCCTCCTACCAGCCCCGACGCGCGGGGCTTCAGAGACTCAGGGGCGGAGCTGGGAAAGCGACCCTGCCCACCCGGTTCCCCAAAAGAGGAGTTCGGCGGTCGGCCTTGCGAACTACTATTCCCAAGAGGCCGCACGGCAGGAGCTTCGGCGACGCCTGCGCAAACTCTAACGGCGGCAGGAGCGTCGGGGGCGTGTCCTACACACCGATTGGTCGAGAGCAAGAGCGGCTTCCGGGCCCGCGGAAAGCGCGCGCCTAGACTTGGGCCTGCAGGTTTCATTGTTGCGGTTTGTAGCGGTGCCAGAGACGGCATGGATCTCAGCGAGCTGGAGAGAGACAATACGGGCCGCTGTCGCCTGAACTCGCCTGTGCCTGCGGTGTGCCGCAAGGAGCCCTGCATCCTGGGCGTCGATGAAGCGGGCCGGGGCCCGGTGCTGGGTGCGCCCCCAGGGCTGGGCTGGGGGAGGGGCGTGATAAGGGGAATGCTAACTGCGCTGAAACGCGAGCCGGGACTGGACCCTACCGAGGGAGGGCGGTGATAGTGGTGATGGCACCGGGAAAAGCGGTGATGATGGAATAGGGCTAACGGTCTTCACGGCTCACTGGTTGGACACCCGCTTCCCCAGGCCCCATGGTCTACGCCATCTGTTATTGCCCACTGTCCCGCCTGGCAGATCTGGAGGCCCTGAAAGTGGCAGGTGAGCCCGGTGTGAGTCTGGGGATGGCGTTCGTGGGCATGTGGAGGGGCGGGTGCGAACTGGAGGGGAGAGCAGGAACTGGGGGAACCAGCCGCTTCCCTTCTCTCCCAATCCTCCTCCCAGACTCAAAGACCCTATCGGAGAGCGAGCGGGACAGGCTCTTTCTGAAAATGGAGGAGGACGGGGACTTTGTGGGCTGGGCATTGGACGTGCTGTCTCCAAACCTCATCTCTACCAGCATGCTTGGGCGGTGAGGGGCATCCGGGAGGGGCCAGGGTGGAGGGGCAGCCAGCATGGGTTGGAAGGGATTGGTAGCTGGATTGCGGTTGATTGTGCTCCGTCTCCCACTGCAGGGTCAAGTACAACCTGAATTCGCTCTCCCACGATACAGCCGCTGGGCTGATACAGTTTGCATTGGACCAGGGCGTGAAAGTTGCCCAGGTGAGCTGTTGGGTTGCCCAGATTTGAATATCTCAGGATAAAGTGGGGGTATACAAGTGTAGCGGGTGATTCAGAATCAGACGTATGTGGATGACCTCAGGAATATTTGTTGCTGCTGTCGACTTTCTCTTTTCGTACCCTGAATGTGTGCCTCACCCAGGACCATGGAGGAACCCCTGGCTCCAGCCTCTTTTAATTTATCTCTTTATTCTAAAGGCTCAGAGTCCAGAGCATATCTGTATCTGTCCACCCGCCCACAGCCTCTGTCCTAGTCCAGGGCCCCTCCTCTCCTGGATTCCTGCCCCATCCCCCCCCACCCCCCTTTGAGCCTTATCCTTTATAGTCTGCTCCTAAGTGCAGCAGATAGTCCTATTTTACTTTAAAATTTTATTTATTTATTTATTTATTTATTTATTTTTGAGACAGAGAGAGAGACAGCATGAGCAGGGAGGGGCAGAGAAAGAGGGAGACACAGAATCTGGAGACAGGCTCCAGGCTCTGAGCTGTCAGCACAGAGCCCGACACAGGGCTCGAACCCACGAACCGTGAGATCATGACCTGAGCCAAAGTCGGACGCTCAACCGACTGAGCCACCCAGGCGCCCCAGATAGTCCTATTTTAAAATGTAAATCTCAACATTGAATTTTTTTGATCCCAGGAGAAATTAAACCTGGGAAGTTCAGTGTCAAGTGGAAGAGAATGAGATTAAATTACCAGAGGGAAATCTAAGTTGGCATTGTATCCAGTACTCAGAGGCAAAACCAAAAACCCAGGCCGTTTTGAGAGAATAACAAGGGCAAATACACTTGAGAATGGGAATGTGACAAGAGACCTTGCTGAGCAGGTGGCTGAGGTCCAGGACTGGAGTGCAGAGCTGACAGTGCAGTACTGGGGCAGGCAGACAGGGGCTCTGCATTCCGCGGTTCATGGCCAAGTCAGGGGACACAGATTGTGATTTCTGAGAATAACAGCTAGGGCGGTCACTGACCCCATCTCTCTACTCTAGCCATGAGGCCTCCCTGCTGCTGTATAGCATACTCAGCATGGTCCCACCTCAGGGCCTTTGCACCGGCTGTTCCTTCTGCGTAGAATCCTCTTTCTGATGGATCTCCACATGGTCATTCCCTCATCGCCTTCAGGCCTTTATTTATTGTCACAACCTGAGTGACCTTCCCTGAATCTCTCTTATCACTGTTTATTTTATTTTATTTTTTAAATGTTTATTTATTTCTAGGAGACAGAGAGAGAGACAGCGTGAGCAGGGGAGGGTCAGAGAGAGAGGGAGTCACAGACTGAAACAGGCTCCAGGCTCTGAGCTGGCAGTCAGCACAGAGCCCGACGCGGGGCTCAAACCCACGAACCGTGAGATCATGACCTAAGCGAAAGTCGGACGCCTAACCAACTAAGCCACCCAGGCACCCCATCTTATCACTGTTTAAAATGATGACCCCTTCCCAGTCTCCTGGCTAGCTCAATCAGTAGAGTATGTGACTCTTGATCTCTGGGTTGTGAGTTGAAGCCCCAGTCTGAGTATAGAGCTTACTTAAAAAAATAATAATAGGGGCGCCTGTGTGGCTCAGTCGGTTAAGTGCCCGACTTTGGCTCAGGTCAGGATCTCGAGGTTCATGGGTTCAAGCCCCGCATCAGGCTCTGTGCTGACAGCTCAGAGCCTGGAGCCTGCTTCAGACTCCCTGTCTCCTTTTCTCTCTGCCCCTTCCCCGCTCACACTCTCTCTCTCAAAAACGAAAGATGTTAAAAAAATAAAATAAAAAAATAAAAAAGAAAATGATAATTCCTCCCAACTCTCTTCTATCCTTTATTATTTATCCTGTTTTTTTTCTTAAAAAATTTTAAATGTTTATCCATTTTTAAGAGAGAGAGGGACAGACAGAGTGTGAGCAGGGGAAGGGCAGAGAGAGAGGGAGACACAGACTCTGAAGCAGGCTCCAGGCTCTGAGCTGTCAGCACAGAGCCCGATGTGGGGCTCAAACCCATGAACCACAAGATCATGACCTAAACTGAAGATGGATGGTAATCCAGTGACTGACACATCAGTGACATCCACTCAGGTGCCCCTCCTGTTTTTTTTTTTGTTGTTGTTGTTGTTGTTTTAGCTTTATTCATTTATTTTCAGAGAGAGAGAGTGAATGCATGCGAGCAGAGGGGAGGGGCAGAGAGAGAGAGAGAGAGGATCCCAAGTAGGCTCTGCACTGTCAGTGAGAGCCCATTGCGGGGCTTGTTGTCACAAACTGCAAGATCATGACCCATGCCAAAATCACCAGTCAGACGCTCAACCAACTGAGTCACCCAGGCGCCCCTATCCGTTTCTTGTCTGTGGACCTCACCAGGGGGTCCACTCCCCAAAGAAAGGGATTTTTGTCTGGTTTATTTCCTGCCATGTTCCTGGCATCTAGTGCAGCCGTGGCATACGGTAGGTGCTCAATAAATGAAGAATGGATGCAGCCTGATCAGGGACAGCCTCTTTTGGAGGGGACTTGTTAACATTCATGTAAGTAATCTCTGCACCCAATGTGGGGCTCGAACCCATGACCCCGAGATCCAAGAGTCGCCTGCTGTACCAACTGACCTAGCCAGGTGCCCCTGGAGGGGACTTTAGAGCTGAAACGAGGATTCCGGGCAGCGGGAGCAACAATTGTTGGATGTTTGTTGAGTGAATACATCTCCGTCACCACGCCAGGTGTTTGTGGACACCGTGGGGCTGCCAGACACCTACCAAAAGCAGCTGCAGCAACGATTTCCTGGCATTGAGGTGACAGTCAAGGCCAAAGCGGATGCCCTGTACCCTGCAGTCAGCGCTGCCAGTATCTGTGCCAAGGTCAGGCTCCCGCTGGCCAGCTCCTGGCCTCTCCTTGGGCAAGGGGGCAGGTGTGCCTGCTTCAGGGGAGGGAGAGCCCAAAGTCGCGTCTTCCCCACAGGTGGCCCGTGACCAGGCTGTGAAGAACTGGCGCTTTGTGGAAAAACTGCAGCACCTGGACGCCGATTATGGCTCTGGTTACCCCAATGGTGAGCAGCCCGGAGCTGCCTTGGGACAGCGATGCTGGCAGTGGCGCTGAGCAGGCAGGCGTGAGCACGCTTCTGCGGCTTTCCGGCCGCGTGCTTACAGCCAGCGTTTGGCAGAGCCCCAGTCCCCGGGGGGCGGGGCAGGCTCTCTCCTCCCTTCTCCCTCCACCCCTGCGGTCACTCTGGAGCCCCATTGAGGGTCTCACACCCTTGGTGGGCGTCTTTATTTGTTAAGGGGCAAGGGGTAGGGGTGAGGGAGGTCAGCTCATGTCCAATAGTCCCCGCGTCAGCCTACTGTTTCCTCCCAGTTATGAGGCCTTGCCTGTGTGGTAGATGAGCGTGTGGCCGCCTCCTTTCCTGGGTAGATTTTTTAAAGAGTCAGTAGCTGGGTTCAGGGAACCCTCTGGTCCTTCTGAGGCCCAGGGAAGGTTGGGCAGATGGGGGCGTGGGGAGACATATCAGGTCTCTGATGGGAACTTAGGTGAGGCCAAAGTAAGAAAACCAGGTACAGGCCGAGGACAGTGGGCCGCATTCAGTGCCTGCTGAGTCCTCACTGTATGTGCCGTGCAGATCTGGGCCCTGGGGATATAGCCGTGAACAAGACAAAGAAGGACCTCTGTCCCCACTGAGCTCAGAGTTACACAGGGGTGATGGGCATTAACCCCCAGGTCTGCAGATGCTGGTTTTATGACTGTTGAACTTGAGTGGGCGAAGACATGTCTCAAAGGCGGTCCCCCCAAACCCATACCTTGAGCACCTGTCAGCAGGTGACGAGTCTGGGAGCTGCGTGTGCAAAGGTCCTGAGGCAGGAATGGTCTCAAGCAGCGGAGGGGCCCCAGGTGCCGGCCTGAGGAACTCGGACATTGTGTCAGGGGTCGGGGGCCGTCAACCACTGCCCACCCCACCCCTTCCTGTCTTTCAGATCCCAAGACGAAAGCGTGGCTGAGGAGGCATGTGGAGCCCGTGTTCGGCTTCCCCCAGTTTGTCCGGTTCAGCTGGCGCACGGCCCAGAGCATCCTGGAGAAGGAGGCAGAAGACGTTGTGTGGTGGGTGCCCTGGAGGGGCGGTGAGGAAGGAGGGAGGGGGCCAGGGCTCCCCCCAACACCCCAGAGTGGCTCGTGTCGCCACCTCTCCCACAGGGAGGACTTGCTGGCAGGGGATCTGGAGGGACCTGGGAGGATCACATCCTACTTCAACGAAGGTGCGCGAGTCCGCCCCCGCCTGTCCCACCGGTACTTCCAGGAACGAGGCCTGGAACCAGCCACCGCTCTCTAGGGGCTGCCCTGGTCTCTCGTCTCTGCGCCTTCCCCACCTCCCACCCCCGTTTGCGATTAAAGTTTTTTTTTTTTTTAATTTTTTTTATTTTTTGAGAGAGCGCGAGAGCGAGCGGGGAGGAGCAGAGAGAGAATCCCAAGCAGGCTCCGCACTGCTAGCACAGAACCCAATGTGGGGCTCCAGCTCACAGACTGGGAGATCATGACCCAAGCCACAGTCAAGAGTCAGACACTTAACCAACTGAGCCACCTAGGTGCCCCTAATGTTTATTTTTGAGAACGAGCGAGAGAGACAGAGACAGAGTGCAAGTGGGGGAGGGCCAGAGAGAGAGGGAGACACAGAACCCAGAACAGAATCTGAAGCGGGCTCCAGGCTCCGAGCTGTCGGCACAGAAACTGTGAACCCACAAACCGCGAGCTTATGACCTGAGCCAAAGTCGGACACTTAACTGACTGAGCCCCCCAGGCGCCCAGTGATTAAAGTTAAGGAAAGCCAAGCATGGGGTTGAACTCTGGGGTGGAAACAAGTTGGAGGCGTGCAGTGCAGCCCGGCCCAGCCGCTTTGGGAACTTCCCAGACTTTGGGAATCTAAACAGGATCGGCCCTGATTGATTTGATTTCATTTGATTTGATTTTTATTTATCTTGAGAGAGAGCAAAAGCTCGCACATGGGGAAGGAACAGAGCGAGAATCCCAGGCAGGCTGCATGCTCAGCGGTGGGACTCAATCTCACGACTCAGATCATGACCCGAGCCGAACTCAACCGACTGAGCCACCCAGGCCCTCCGATTTGATTCGATTCATAATGTATGTGTAGGCTGCAGAATTAGGAAGAAGGAGTACACGGAGGGGCGCGTGGGGCTCTGCGCTGACAGCACAGAGCCTGCTTGAGGTTCTCTCTCTGCCCCTCCCCTGCTCGAGCACTGTCTCTCTCCCAAATCAATAAACTTTAAAAAAAAAAAAAAAAAAGGCCCACCCCGAGAAGCCTCATACCCTCCTTCCAGCTCACCAAGTTGTCCTAATCTTTTGGGGCAACTATAACAAAATACCACAGACTGGGTGGTTTACAATAACAGGCATTAATTACGGTTCTAGAGGCCAGAAGTCCAAGATCACAGGGCCTGCACAGTCAGGTTCTGGTGGGGACTCATTCCCAGTGGGTAGACCTTCAACTTCTAACTGTGTCCACTCGGGGCAAGGGGCAAGGAACCTTGGTGGGGTCCCTTTTGTAAGAGCACTAATCCCGCTCTTGACCTAATCACCTCCCCAAAGCTCCGCCTCTTAATACCATTATCTGTGGGAATTAGGATAGCAACGTGAGTTGGCGGGGGGGGGGGGGGGGGGGGGGGGGGGTGTGCAATAGACATTTGGATCATAGCAGGTATGTTTCATACCCTTCTAGAGTTCCCCTGGAGAGTTACAAATATACATGTAGATACTTTCTTGAGGTTTTGTTTTTACAAATGGAAACTAACCCCTATACATTCATCTTCCTTCCCCACATCTCAGAGGGAATTCCAAAGTGAGCATCTAAAGACCTTCCTCATTCTCTTTGTAGCTAAGAGTCCTCAGTGTGAGTATCCTGTAGTTTAATGCTTTTTAAAAAAAATTTTTTTATTATTATTTTTAATGTTTTATTTATTTCTGAGAGAGAGAGCGCGAACAGGGGAGGGTCAGAGAGAGAGGGAGACACAGAATCCAAAACAGCCTCCAGGCTCCTAGCCAGCTGCCAGCACAGAGCCCGATGCGGGGCTCGAACCCACGAACCGCGAGATCGTGACGTGAGCTGAAGTCAGACGCTTAACCGAGCCACCCAGGTGCCCCATTTGTTTTTTTTGTTTTTTTTTTTTAATATTTATTTTTGAGAAAGAGATTGTGAGCAGGGGAGGGGCAGAGAGTGAGGGAGACACAGAATCCAAAGCAGGCTCCAGGCTCTGAGCTGTCAGCACAGAGCCCGAAACGGGACTCGAACTTATGAAACCCGAGTTCATAACTGGAGCTGAAGTTGGGACGGTTAACCAACTGAGCCACCCAGGCACCCCATGTGCCAGGCGCTTTCTAAGTGTTTTGCTTGATACCTCTCCCATTAGGAGGTGGGGTCTGGATGCTTCCCCTTGAATCTGAGCCGGCTCTAGCAACGCAATTTCAGTGAACAGAAAGCGGAGGCAACCTTGATAGGAGACAGCTTCAACCTAGCTCTCTTGGAGCGCAGCTGCCGTGCTGTGAGGAGGCCCCAGCCACAGGGAGAGGCCAGGAGTAGCGATTCTGGTTGGCAATTCTGGGTGAGCCTGGCCCCAACCAGTTGCTGTAATTGCATTAGAGACCTTGATTGAACAAGAGCCACCACCAGAACCATGAAAAAAGAAACAATGTCATCTCACACCGCTAAGTCTGGAGGTGTTACACAGCACTGTCCAACCAGAGCAACTTGCATTAACTGATTGATTTCACCCAACAGCCCTAGGAGAGAGGAAGTTCTCCTCCCCGTTTCACAGATAAAGAAACAAACTGGAAATGGCTGGGCAACATTCCCAAAGTTACAGCATGAGGAAACGGTAGAACTGGGATGTGAGCCTCGTAGACCTACTACAGAGTCAGGGTCATAGCCCGCAGTCTCTGTGCCCAATATAGCGTGACTCCCTGCCTGGCACTCCTTTCTCTTCTGGTTCCAACACCTGATTTTCCTTCGGGGCCACTCCTCCTGCATCCCCACCTCCTCAGTCCATACAGTTTAAATGGAACTGAGCTCACCTTGGGCCTTCCAGCACAAGCCCATGACCCATTATGAGGCCAGCGAGAACACAGCATCCCTCGGGGCACAGTGGTTGGTTTGGTTATGGGCTCATGATCAAACTGGATCATTGAGTGCCAGCACTGGAAACTTTGCTGGTTTTACAGAGAAATAGACCCACTGGAGTCACGTAGTTGCTGGTTCATCTTTGCTACTCTGAGGAGATCCTGTCCAAAAGTATAGCCAAGAAGAAGATTCCTAACCTCATTTAAGGACCTAGATATAGCCATTTCTGAAGCTTAACACAGTTGGCTAAAGGTACTTTGAGTTTCTCTTGCTTCTCTTATGCTATTCCATCTTCCCGGAGAGCAGAGAATGGGCCTGATCTACCTAACTCAGCAGGGTCTGGGCACAGGAACCATCCATGAATCTTGTCCTATTGAACGGAACTAAGAGGCACATTACCCCTGCTTTACTGGTGACAAAACTGTGGCTGTCATAGGGCCTGGGGGGAGGAGGAGGGTTGGGAGTAATGCTTCCATCCAGATCTTAAATCTGAGTCAAGTCCTTTGAGGTCTAGAACTGGGATTTGGAAGAAAGGGAGGAAGGAATGAAGGGGGCATTATGTCGGCCACTGTTGGGTCTGCTCAGAGGGGGGGCCCATGAAGCTTGTCTTGAGGCCTGGCCAAGTCAAGGAGCTTCCTGGGCCCCATGGCACGCAGTTGGGGAGCATACCTCTTGCTACTGTCAGCCCCTCTCTTGGACTCCCCTCCATTTCTGACACCTGGATATTCCAAGCTGTGAAATCGCTCAGAATATAGACTCATTTACATGCTAGTGTGAGTCACTTATTAACTCTCAGACCTAAGGCTCTGAAGTGAGACACTTCTCACTTGCAACTGTCCTTTGCGCCTGTTTCCCCAAGAAGCAGCCGCATCACAGTATTCTCGAGCTGGCGACTTTATTCAGTGGGGGAAGAGGGGAAAATGAGCTAGATTTGGGTTATTTGTCTGATAACCCAGAGAAGGGCTAGTCTCTGGGACTCCAGGAGGAGGGACAGCACTCTGGAACTAGAAAGCAGAGAGGGAGAGGGGTGGAGCTCTGGGTGTCGGTCGGCTCGGGGGAAGGGACGCATCTTTCGTCCGAGGCCCGGCACCCCCTACGGGCCGCTGCCGCTTCCACTGCCACTCCCGCTGCCCACGGCATCCAGGATCCAGGCGCGGGAGCGGCGGGAGCGCGGGGAACTGATTTCCCGGGCCCTCCGTTCGTGTCTGCGATCCGGCAGTACCGAGATGGAAATGTTGAGGCAGTGATCGGCGCCAGGAGCTGCCACCGGCAGCACGTAGCCCAGAACTGAGCGGCAAAGGTCCGCCCCGTCGGCGAAGGTCTGGGAAAGGGGGTGGAGTTAGGGTCCGAGGGGGTGGAGTCCAGGCAATTGGGGGACAAAGCGTTGGAAAAGTAGAGTCCCCGAGTTTCTTTGCAAGTAGGGACCAGGACAGAGGCGCGGCCTAGGGGCGGGCAGTTACCCGCTTTGGGCTTTAGGTCCTCCCGGGAGTGTGGGGACAGGGCCATAGCAAGAGCAGAGTACTGGGGAGGGCGAGTTATTCTTCCTGGGTCCCAGGGCTGGGGTGGGGGAGGGCCAGATTAAGACTGGGGCTTTAGGGAAGGTGATTCGGGCTTCTGATTCTCCTGTGGATGGGCCTAGACAGTCCCCCGGGAAGGCCAAATCCAGACTCAATGGGCCCTAGAGAGCGTACAGACCTATCCCTAAAGATTGGGCTGCGGAAGGGGGAAGGGTGGCAGCAGGAGCCTTGTCCAGGCTCCGGGGCCTAGAGCGGTTAAGACAGGACATAGTAAGGGGACGTCGCAGTCTCTTTTCCGCACCCTCTTTCTCAAGCTCACCTGCTCATAGGTAGTGCACCCAGGCTCACAGCCCCTCTTTTCTGGGAACGGGAGCCAAGTTGGGCCGCAGGTAATATCACTTTCGCAAGTTGCAAACCTGCAGATAGTGTGTGGAGAGAAGGTGGGTAAAGTCTCCGCAGTCCCGTTCTGTTGGGATCCCTGCCCTTCAAGGCTTCGCTCAGTGTTGTCTCGCCCCCAGACCCCGCCTCTTAGGGCCACGCACCCCAGACGCCGCCCTCCCGATTTCACCCTACCCTGTATTCTCCACACATACCCGGGGCCCGGTCACAATCGGCCTCAACCCTGCAGACTTCAGACCATCTATTTCAGGGTAGCCCTTTCCCTATCTTTTTGGCTCGCTTTCCTAGCAAGAGGCCCCTCCCCTTAAAACTCCCAGGTCCGTGGAAGGCCACGCCTCCATCCTGCCAATCTTAAAAGCCGGCCCTTCTACAGGCCCAGTCCCTTTCTACCTGGTCTCTAAACTCTGGGCCTCATTTTTAGACCTTGGCCTTGTTGGAGGCAGGCCACGCCCCTTTCAAACACTAGGACGAGCAAGCTGCAGATCCCGCCCAACCCATAGGACACGCCCCTCATGCCCCGCCTTCCCTACCAGACATCGCAGAGCTCAGAACAGAGCGGCTGCAGCTGGCCTATCCCCAGTAACAGCAGGCGGATGCGACTGTGGAGGGCAACTTGGAGGTGTCCCAGGAAGGATTCGCACCTGAACATCGGGAAAGACAGGCTCGTTTGGGTCAGGATGTCCGGGGCTGTGGCCCCTGGCGGGGACAACGGAAGCAAAAAACACAATGAAACGCTGGCGGGTACTGTACTCACCCAGGGCTCAGCTCCCCACAGCGTTTTGGGACCGTCCCAGGGTCTGATGCCTCTGGTGTGTCCATCTCTGAGGGACAACAGGACCATGGAGAAGGGGACTCCTGTGAGGTGGGGTCTTAGATCCTTGGGTAGGATTGGGGAACCAAGGCCTGGGGGTCCCTTGAACAGGGGAGACCCCAGTTATGTCAGTGCTCCTCAAATATAAAACTTAAAGACACTTCTCTTGGTATCCAAATGCAATTTCGAATAATAATAATAACTTATCATAATCAGTTTATCATTTATTATGTCCCTGGTGGTGGTATACGTTTTCATATGCTTACATACACAACTTCACAACACCCCTATGAGATAGGTCTAATATTTCTCTCCCTTTTTAATGGTCTCCATAAAGCCCAAAGAGATTAAGTGACTTGCTGAATCACACAATTATGAAGTGGCAGAGTTGGGATTTGATCCCGGGCAGTCTGATTCCAGAATCTTTACGTTTTAACTACTTTTCTTCAGTACGAGCCCTGACTGCCCACCTCCCCCAACCGTGTTTCATCCTAAGCCCCTCTCATAAGGAAAATTTGATATTGTTATGGTGGCATGGGGTTTCCTGGGTGTTGGAGGTTAGGCAGGGTCCGGAGTGCTCACCTGCAAGGTGCTGCTGGCCTGTGCTGAGATCGGTCGCCAGCCTTTGGTGTCTCCGGGACAGACCTGGGAGTGGGCGGCTCCCTCCACAGGCCCCCAGCAGGATCCACACCAGAGTCAGTCTCAGGGCCCAGGCCAGGCCCCTGGGTCGAGTGTGGCCTCTGCAGGCCATATCCACCTGAGATAAGAGTAAGCTGGGGTATGGGATGAGGTTTGGCTGTCCCTTTCTGGAAGCTCAGGGTGGCACCCTCCTGATGCGTACTCAGGAGACAGTGTGAGACAGAACAGAGAATGAGCAGTTGATGAGGAGGCAATGACCAAGGACCTTCAAATCCCAGGGGGCTATCAAGTCCTGCCTCTGACCCAGAAGCCCCTTCTCCCCCCATCAGACTCATGTACCCTCCATCCCTTTAGGCCCAATGTGCCCCACCCTCTAGTTTGACCATGGTGCCCCTCCCCCCTCACACCCACAAGGATCCCCCACCCTGTCAACCCTCAGGTGACCCCCGTTGTCTTCAGAACTGAAGGGACTCCCCAGATCTTTCAGTCTCGCTCTTCTGTCCAGTAATTCCTCCTGCTCTTCTGCCCAGTCTCATCCCTCCCTCTTGATCCCTGCTGGCCCCTTTCATGGTCACCTTCTCTCGGCACACAATCGGCTTAGGGACTTCCACTACGGCTGGCCCTTTGGAGCCAAGCTCGGCTGTGGCAGGACTTGAGTTTTGCCGCTAGAATCCAAAAGCCCCAGGGTAGGGAAAGCTGAGGGTCTGCGGAAATCAGACAGTTCCCTCCCCCTCCTCTGCCCTCTTGGCCTACCCCTCACCTGTTAAGTGGACTGAGGTCTAGGGCGCTGCTGAGACACCTCAGAGTCAAGTCCGAGAGAGTGACAGCCAAAGGGGGTGTGGTCTGATGCAGAGGAGGAGTTTCCTACGGCTCCACCCCCCGCTCTAGCTGACCAAAGCCCGATGGCCCTGGGACTGCTGCGTGTATATCCTGTATTGACCATTATATTGAGATTGTGGCTTAAACTCAATCTGTGTGTATATGTGTGAGATGAGAGTGTGTTTGTATGGCTGTGCGTGTGTAGAGCATGTATGTTTGTTGGGTGAGGGTATGGTATGGTATGTGTGACTTTCGGCTCACTGTGTGTGTGTGTGTGTGTGTGTGTGTTCAAAATCTGGCCGAGGAGGCCTGTATGTATCTCAAGCTAAGTGTGCCCAACTGAATACGATATAATAAATGTGAAGGAGGGGGAAGTAGGATTAGGATGGCTATCCAGTGAGAATGTTGTGGATAAGTCAGTGGATAAAGGTTGGTGACCATGAAAGTTGACCATTAGTGAACACAAAGGAGTGTTGGTGTGTGTGGAGAGGGAGTGTGTCTGCATCGGAAACGTGTGTGTGTTTCTCTGCAGTTTCTGTGAATGCGAATTTCTTACAAACATTCCCTCAATTCATTCAACAAATGTTTATTGAGTATCTATTGTGTCCCATGTTCTGGGGATGAAGTAGTGACCAAGAAATGAACATCTCAACCTCACAGAGCTGACATTCTAGTGGGCGAGTCTGGTAAGAAGAACAACCCTGCAGTGGGTACCTGAGTGTGTGTGTGTGTGTGTGTGTGTGTCCATGTGTCGTGTTGGGAGGATACTGTGTCTATATTTCGGAAGAGAGTTTGTGTGTAGCTGAGCTGAGATTGATTTTGGCATTGTGTGCGTGTGCCTGTGTTTGTTGAGTGTTTATATATATCGTTTGTGTTTGTATTTGCTGTGTATGTGTGTATCTATGTTTTCTAACACTACAGTGTTTGCGTATGTGTCTTTGCAGAGTGTGAGTTGATGTCTATATGTGTTTGTGATATGTGTTTGTGTGTGTCTGTATTTGCTGACTTTGTGTTTGCATTCTGTGTTTATGTGTTTGCATAGGATTCAGTGTGTCTGTGTTTGCTAAGTGCATATTTGCAATGTGTATATATGTTTGTGTGTGAGTGTTTGCTGAGAATGTGTTTGCATGTGTGTGTATTTTTGAGAAATACACATTTGCAGAGTGTGTGACTATGTGTATATGAGTCTGTATCCTGATCATGTGTTGGTATGTTCGTGTTTATGTGTATGTTTGTAGTGTGTGTGCGCCTGTGCTTGTAGTGTGTGCATGTGTTTTTGTGAGCAATGACCACTACCACAAATCTCCCTGTCTTCTCAGCCTAACGCAGGATTTTTGCCTGTCTCTTTCACTGTGGGACTGTCAGATCTCAAAACACTATTTTACACACAGTGGGTGCTCCGTATGTGTTGAGTAAATGAACCATTAAGGAAGTGATGTCTCCTGGCCCCTAATGGGGCACCCACTGATGTCCTATAGGCTTCAGCAATCAAGATAGAGTGGATCTCACCTTTCCCTCGTCCATTTTGGTGTAGTCCAGGGTGCTCATGTGTCAGATATGTCCAATCATTGGGCGATACCTTTCACCAACCCTTTCCCTTCCCTGACCTTAGCCCCCAACGGTGCCCTCAGAATTCAGCACCGTGGACAGGAGCTCATGAGATCAGCACCACGGAGAGCTCCCGCGAAGCCAGATTTAGAGTGGGTGACGAAAGCGTAGTCTGGGCCTTTGACAGAGAAGTTTGAGAAACAGACTCAGCGAGATGGCAAACAAACATGTCGACAAACAGAGAAAACTACTAAGATAACTCGGGCAAAGGCGCAGAGATGAGGAAACAAGCGTCTGGGGAACACCTGGACCTAGACCTTGCCGTCACCCTCATTGGCCGGCAGGGGTCGCTCCCCTCGGTGACCGCGCCCTCCAGGGGCTTCCTGGCCAGTTATGGGCCAGGACCCTTGGGAAGCCCCCTTCCCACCCTGCCACTCCACAATGCCTAGACTTGGAGTGGAGAGGTCACCTACGCTTTCCGCACCAACTCTGGGAAGCACACTCGGCTTGTGTAGGAACACTGAGTGCGTGTGTGCGCGCGCGTGTGTGTGAAAATCGCTTCAGCTGCCCCCCTCCCCAACTACCAGCTAATCGCTCCTATAAATATAGCCCAGCCTGGCCTCGCTACTTAATCCTGACGGTGAGGGAGGGGGTCGTTAGAGGGGCTGCAGGGTTCCCTGAAGAGGCTCTGATTGGGAAGGGGGATGTATAGGCATGCAAAATGTTTTTCTGTGGGAGCATCTCCCGCAAGGATGGGTGTCCTCAATGTAAATGTCACTCTGTGAAAATGTATCTTCTCAGGATGTGGGGGTCTCGTGGGTGGGGGCAATTTCCCACAAAGAATTTGGCTTTCAGGAGGCCTTTCGTTGGGGATATCTTCAGTAGGCTCCCCACATTCATCCGTGGGGATTTTTCTCTGCGGAAATGTCTCTTCCTGGGGGCAGCAGGGGGCTTCTTAGAGGCAGCGTCACCTCTCAGAGACCATCTGCCGTAGGAATGATTTTCAGGGTGAGGGGAGAGTTACTGATTGGAGAGGGCCTCCCCATGGAGACTATCAATCCGTGGGCATGTGTCTCCCTGAGGGGGTCGCTGCGGGGAGGGGGGTGCCCTCATAAGGAATATATCTTAGTGAGAATGTTTCCCTTGGGTGTTTCTTGGGTTGGAGGTCTATCCACCCGCATGTTTCTCTCCTGGAGTGTTTCTCCTTATAGGGGTCTCTCCGTAGCTTGGCTCCCTTGGGGGTATATGGAAGCTCCTCCCTCGCTTGCCCCCTCCCAGCTCTACCCCCCGCCCGCACCCCCCGCGCGGGCAGCCTTGGCCGAGGCCGGGCTCGGGCGCCCAGACGCAGTGACGGCGCCGGGTCCGCCCCACTTTGCTCCGCCCCCGCCCCCCCCCCCCCCCGCCGCCGCCGCCGCCGCCGCCGCGGTCCCCGCGGCTTCTCACTCCCTCCCTCTTCCCTCCTCCCGCCGCCGCCGCTACCGCCACCTCCCTCCTCCCTCCCCGGGGCCGAAGCCGCCGCCGCCATGGACGATTCGGGCCTGATTCGCCGCCGGAGGCTGCAGGTACGCGGCGGCCCCGGTCCCGGGTGGCGGTGAAGGGGTCGGAGCCCTGAGGCGGGGCCCGGCAGGGGGCGGGAGAACTTGCGCCTGGACCGGCTGGGGCGCCCCCTCCCATGGCCTCGGGACGCTACCAGAGGGGAACTCGGTAGCCGCGCGTCCCGCCGCGCTGGCGACCCCGCCCCTCAGGCGCCGCCCGGGGCTCCAGGGAGCTGACGGAGGGGGTGCAGCCTAGCGCTCCCCCTCGAGGATAGCCTGAGGGGCACCTGGCTCGCCAGAGGGGGAGGGGGCTAGGACCGAAGTCATCGCCCTGGCGCAACGCCAATCTGGGGGTGAGGGGGCGCAGAGCAAAGTTATTGCCCCAGGGCTCGCTCCCCTCGGGGCAACCGGTGCTGCATTGGCAGTAAACATGTTTATACTGCAGCCTCTCCCCTCACCACCCCAGGAACCCCTTTCTGAGGCATGGGGAACCCCTGCGACCTCCATGCATCTACCCAGCCACCAGGATTCTTCCTACTGCCCTAATTGGACAGACACCCTAGACAGCCTCCCTCCTCATTCCCCCTCCCTTCACTAACCCCCTCCCTCCCTCCTCCCCCCCCCCTCCGCGAGATCCTCAAGTCCAGCCCAGCTTGTGGGTGGGCGGGAGCGATTTTTAGCTCCTTGCAGCCTTAGGAGATACTGGTCTCCAGGCTGCGCAGGCGCGGGAGTGAGTCCACTGCACAGAGTGGGACACTGAGGATTGTGGAGTGTGGGGAAATCCAGGCGTCAGGAACTCCCACCTTCAAGATGGATGGGGATTTTGAAGCTGAGAAGAGTCCTTTTCTACCTGCATTTTCTTCCTGCATTTCTAAGGGTTAATACTAGGGTTCGATGTTGCCCCTAAACTGACCCCCCCCCCACAAGGAAACTGATCAAAGCTTCACCCCGAGGCCTGCCCGGGGTCTGGTCCTTCTGAGCCTCCTTGGAGCCCAGACCCACGCTGCATAATCTGGAGGAGTTTAGATAAAGTTTAGGTGGCTCCAGACTCAGGCTACATCCTAGCCTGGAGCTTGGACAAAGAAGGAGAGGATTCAAACCCTCATCCAGGGCCTCGTCCACTTTTGGACTCCTCTAACCCACCATCCCTGAGGTCGGAGACGAAAATGAGCTGATTGGTCGCTGCAGCAGGAAAAATCAGAGTCAGATGGTAGGAGGGACTTCCCAGGTATCTGGAGGATGCTGGAGACAGAACTGGGTTGGAAAGCTAATTTGCTTTCCAGCAGATCCCAGAAGGCTCCATCTAAGAGCCTTCGGCGGCTCTTGAGAACTTCCCTGGATTCCCACCCATCTTAGTGCTGGAGTGGGGAAAGGGGTTCTGAGAAAAGGGAGAAAGCAGCCAAAAAGCCCGAGCAAGTGCTGAAGCTGTCAGACTGGGTCCGCGCCGTCGAGTCCCCAGGAAAAGAGCGGTAAGGGGCGGCGTCTACAAGACGGTGTGTTCCCGCCCTCCGGGCCGGCGCCGACTCCCATTGGCTCAGCGCCACGCGGGCGTTCTAACGCTCAAGGCCCCGCCCCCAGCCTGGGATCCTCCCACTCACCCACTGTTCCATCCGGAGGCATCCCCTTGGCCAGGCTATCCCGCCGGAGTCCTGCCCCTACCTCTTCCTTTCTGGCAGGGTTAACCACTTTGCTGCCTTGGATACACCCTCACCCACTGATGCTGTCCCCCAGAAGCTGTCCCCCAGCTGTCCCCCAACTGCGGAGCATCCGAGGGCCCCCAATTTTGTTCAGCGGGGATTGTATATATGAACAGCATCCTGAGTTCGAAAGCCCTATTCCCAGCGCCGTCCATCAATCACGGGGGGGGGGGGGGNCAATTTTGTTCAGCGGGGATTGTATATATGAACAGCATCCTGAGTTCGAAAGCCCTATTCCCAGCGCCGTCCATCAATCACGGGGGGGGGGGGGGAAGGCGGGAGGAGGGAGGGGAGAAGCAGAATCCGCTAGGCAGAGCGTCTCCGCAGCTAGTGGTGGAGGTGGCCTCTGTTTACTCTGACGCCAAGGATCCAAATCCCCTACTTCTGCAGTTTGCCCTTTTCTTCGACTCTGGAATATTTAGGAGCACTACCAAATGGGGCTAGGTTTGAGGACTACTCGGGAGGTATTTAAAGGTCCCCAGGGGCTCACCCTCGAAGGCCGAGTGTACCTGGATCTGGAATCCTGGCCTCCGTGGCCGAAAACTCCAGGTCTAGATTTCGCTTGGGCCATTGCGGTCGCCCAACCCAGCCGGCTGGTCCCAGCTGCTGCTCATTCAAACTGATCCTGCAAAAACAGAGGGAAAACCTGGAATGGATTTCTGGTCACCCGCGGCTCAGGAGGGCATGGCTGCAGACCTGGACAGTGTTCTCTTTGACTCCAACCATATGTCTGTCTTCCGTCCATGGGAGTGGGAGGGACCTTTGGCCCATCCTCTGTCAAGCAGCATGTCCATTCATAATAACTCCCGCTTCTATAACCTAATATTTATTGAGTGCTTACTATGCGTTAGGCATCATGCTAAGGTGCCAGGCACTTGAATCATCTCACAGAATCCTCCAGAAGGAATGGACTGTTGGAAGGTCATTTGCCAAGGTTATAAGAGGCAAATCTGAGATTTGAATCTGGAGCTTTCTGCTTTCAGAGATCCTAGAAAGGATCTAAAACATTCCTCATTTTCCCCTGGTTAGAGTCCACATTAACCATGCTTTTGAAACTCTCACCAGAATCTTTCCATCTACAGCCCTACCCAGCCTCCTTTATTCACTTTGGCCTGTGGACACTGAACTGGCTGGAAGGTGGCACTCCTGCCCATTGCTTTCCTGGGAAGAGGGCACAGACTTCCATAACTTTTAATCCCTGTAGTGCCTTGCTGAGTGCTTGACAAACAGAACACAACCTTCTTCTGGTGTGGACACACATTAGCAACTGGTATCATTACCATTATCAAAAAAGACCACTCGGCCATCGTCTGATTCCCATTTCAAATTTCAGTTTTGAGCCGCCCTAACCACCCCACCTGCAACATTGAATCTGTGAGGTAGAACCCTTGGGGTGTGGAGTCATTCATTCATTCATTCATTCATTCAACTTTCATGCTTGAACATACCAAGTTCATTCCTGTCTCCGGGCCTTGGCAGTTCCTTCTACCTGGAATGCTCTCTCCACAGATTCTTCCATAGCTGGCTCTTATTCTTTCAACAACTATCTTAAGAGTCACTTCCCCAGAGCAGCCCTCTCTGACCATCGAGTCCTCCTCCTAGCCACTTTTCATCATATCACCTTAATTTTATTCACACTTATTACCATCTAAAATTATCTTCTGTGTTAATTTGTTTATTGTCTGCTTCCCTTCTCTAAATGCTAGTCCCAAAAGGGGCAGGAGTTTTTTTCCTCATTTGTTGCTGTGCTGCTGTGTCCTCAGTGCCTAGCACAGAGTCTGGCATACAGTAGGTGCTCAAGAAATGTTTTTCACATAGGCTCCTGTTTCGTTTGCACACACGCACGTTGAGATGCCAACGAAGGAGTCCTATATGGGGCTCTGCTGGTGTCTGGGGTCGGGAGAGAAATCACCCTGATACCCTTTCCCTCAAAGAGCCCTGCCCTCCGTGCATCACCTACGTGTGGGTGAGGATGCGGGCGAGTAGCTTTTCCCACCCAGCTTTTACTCCTCTATAGGATGACAGGGCTCGCACACAGCCGCTGCTGGTCCACTGTGACCTCTATCCTTTTGCCCCTTTGCCTTCTAGAAGGATTTGCCTCTGCCCCGGAAAAGCAGCAGGTGAGCTTTGGGAAGAGATGCGCAGGGCTGGGTGCCCCTTCTCGAGTCCGGGTGAGGGCGCCAGGCGCGCGCGCGGGCGGGGCCTGGAGCGCTGGTGGGCAGCAGCGCCCCCTCCCGGCGGGCGGCAGCGGCACGGCCCTCCCTTCCCCCGCCCTCCCCTGCCCGCTGCGGCTCCAGCCTCCGCCCCGCGCGCTTGCTCCCCGCGCCGCCGCCGCCACTGCCGCACCTGCCACCATGTCGCCGCCGCCGGGTCATGTCTGACTCTCTCTGGACAGCGCTTTCCAATTTCTCGATGCCCTCCTTCCCTGGTGGCAGTATGTTCCGTCGCACCAAGAGGTAGAACCCCATCCCTCAGACCCTGACCCGGCCCTCCCCACTAAAGCCGCCCCTCGGGCCGCTGCCGCAGGGCGGGGCCCGGGATGCTGCACCCGGTCCAGCTGCGCCAGAGGTGCCCGTGCGGCGCCTTCTGCAGGGGATGGGGCTGAATTGGGGGACAGTGCGGGCCGAGAATGGGGGCAATGTCCGCCGGAGAGGACCGCTGCGGGGGGAGGAGGCTGCGCCGGTTCGTTGGGGGGGGGGGGTTGCGGCGCCTTTGTCTGCTGGCGCTGCAGGCTCCGGCAACCCAGTGGGGGTAGGGGAAGAAGGGGAGGGTGGGGGACTTGGCACCCTCGGAACAATAGCCGCAGCCTGGCCTCCCCCCGCCCCCATGCCGCGTGTTCCTGGCCTCGCTAATGTGCTCAGTCACTGTGGCAGGGGTGAGGGGAATGGAGAGGCTGGGGGCTCCCTCTTCAGAATCTGGGATCCTGAGGCGCAGAAGGAAAGAGGGGGGGCTTTATCATAGCACACGCTACCCCCCACCAAGAACACAGCCTCATACGGAAAATAGTGACACAGAGCATCACGTAGGACATGATGTCACACACATATACACATTACAGCCCTAGTGGCCCAGATACACCCTGAAGGCATCACGCATACAGTGGCCGTAGGTCAGAGTCATGTCCAGACACACAGGGGCACCTCCAGCGTCACACACAGGTGAGCAACCTCACGGGTCCAGTGTTGTGTACACCTAGGAAGACGTCACGTGCATGATGATACGCACCACACGATTATGGCATCCAAGATGCACACAGACACATGTATGGCAATAGCATCTATGTACCCAACAATGTCACAGCACATGATGTCACCTCAGCGTGTCACATGCAGTGTTACACAGGTGTCGGGCTAAATGACACAGGGAATCTTGCGGAGACGGAGAGACACACAATAGCATACGGTATCACATGGAAGACTCACGTAGGGAACGTCACACGCGGTGGCAGGCTCAAACATGCCCATTATCACCGGGTGTGAAACTCATACACAGTAGAGGCCACACATGGACACACATGGGGAGTGTCACACACATACACAAGGGCAGTACACATGTAGCAGAAACCATGCACACACGAGCTAGAGCGCACAATGGCACATCTAGTCATGGACAAGTGGCATTACACGCTATTTCACACAGACACACCAGGTACAGGTTGTATCACATTAGATAAACCCAATCCAGTGCTGAACTCACACACTGGGCGCCACACGTGGCTACACACAGAGGATCTCACACACAGCCCCAAAGACACACATACACTCAGTATCCCCAGTGGTGTCACAAAGGTAACATGTCTATCATTCCATGACTGACACTGTACCCCATATGGTCACACATGATGCACACCGGTTCATTTGCACACCCATGCCTCACGCACATCCCTTCCCATACACAGTCCCTCCTAGGCCTCCATCACCCCCTCCTCTGAGCAATCCTCTGGGGGCACGTCCAAGCACACACAGATGGGAGACGGACGGGGATCTGAGGCGGGAAGGTGTCTGGTCGGGCGCACAAACTCACTGGGCTGCGGCCCGGCCTGGTCCCCTTGCCTCGCCTTCCCCGCAGCTGCCGCACCAGTAACCGGAAAAGCCTCATCCTGACCAGCACTTCGCCCACGCTGCCGCGACCCCACTCCCCACTGCCTGGACACCTGGGTGAGACACAGGTGGTGGGTGTGGACCAGACTCGAGGAGGCGTGCCCACAGGCTGGGGGCGTGTCCATGCGGCAGGACTGGGCGGGGACTGAACAGAGGAGGACCCGGATTGGGCAGAGGGCGGGACCATCCTTGCGTGGCCGTGGTCATTCGGCTGAAGGGGCATTTGTAGGCGGAGGCCCAGGCGGGGCAAGATTGTAAGGAGGATGGGGTTGAAGGGAGGAACCATACCTGAGGAGCGGGGCCATCGCAGATGAAGACACAATCCGCCTGGAGAGGGGCTGGGCTGACTCGATAACCATGACAGCTTAGAGAGGCGGGGCTACAGCTAAAGGGGCGTGGCCCACTCATACGTGGGTGGGCCTAGACTAAACAGGGGAAGAGCTGCTGTTTGCAACCCGCTTCGAGGATTGAGAGGCCTGGTGGGATTGCCTCCCATACCAAGTTTAAGATTCCCGTCTTTCCGCTACAGGTAGCAGTCCCCTGGACAGCCCTCGCAACTTCTCCCCCAACACCCCCGCCCACTTCTCGTTTGCCTCCTCCCGAAGGTGAGTCCCTCTCCCCAGGGCCCTAGAACCCTGGCCGGACCCTCCCCAACCACCGTCTGGGCCGCCATCTGTTCCCCTCCTAATTGCACCTGAGCCGGGGCCTGAGGGACCCGCAGAGTACCCCAACGTCCCAGCGGGAATCAGCGCCAGGCCTTAGGGGCGGGGCCTGCGAGAAGGCGGGGCCAACCGCCTATCCGGAATCAGAGGAGGAGTGGGACTTCCTCTGCGGTGGAGGGAAAGCGCGTGCGCCCTGAGCCCAGGGTCTCAGTCTCCCCAGCCTCTAGCTCCAGGCCAGGCGTTGCCATAGCAACAGGACAGGGAGCGGAGATGAAGTGCGCAAGCGCAGACTGCATGCTGTCCATTGAGGGACTCCTGGTCTCCAACGTGAGAAGGGGCACCGAAGGGCTATTTCTCGAAGTCCCAGGAGGGGCAATCTTAGGTTTCCCTACGGGGATCTTTGAGAGTTTCTAGAACGTCGCTAATGAATTTTCTTGGGGCCTTTAGCGAAATTGGGGGAGGCAGAGAGATTCCTTTAATGTGTTTTGGAGAAATTTCTGGGAGTCACTAGGATGTTTGGGCGGGGCTCTTTTTCTCTGAACTTTATTCATTCTAAAAACGTTATCTGAACACGTGGTGTGATCTGGGAGCTGAGCATAAGGGGTGAATGACACCCTGTCTCTGTCCTCGGGGTTGAGTTGGGTGGCGGGCCAGAGAACCTGGATCACTGCAAAGGCTGGTGCAGACTGTCGTGTGGAAGTCGCGCAGGACTGTGGGGACAGAGGATGCCTCCCTAGGGTGGGTGCGGAAAGATGCCCTTGGCTATGAAATTCAGCCGAAGGCTCTAGGGAGCCAGAAAAGGGCTCTAAGATCGGACCTGATGTGGTCGCTTGCGTGATGGGTGGGATTAGGAGGGCACTGCCCGCAGGGAGGCTAGTGCATGGACTGTGTCCCTGGGATATGCAATCTGTGTGCCGATGTGGATGTCTGAATGTGGGTTTGTGACATTGTGAATGTGTGAGGCAGCCCCGCCTACACATATGTCCCCCGGGGGGGGGGAGTGTGCATCAGTTTGCAAGTGTGACCCTGGCTGAAGGTATACCTGTGCATTTGTAAATGTGTGTGAATGTGGGAGAGGGCATGCCCTTCCAAGTATGTCTCGGTGTGAGTGTGCAATCTGGTGGGAGTGTGAATGAATGTGTGGCTGTGTGGGAGTTTGAATGTGTGACTGAGTGCGTGAGCGTTCTCGAATGTGTCTGGGTGAACGTGGAAGAGTCGAATGTGTGTGAGGGAGTGTGTATCTTGGTTTCGGTGTGAGTACTCCATCTCTAAGCGTCTGTGTTTACGTGTGAGTGTATGTCGGTTTTTGCATGTGTGATTGTGTGTCCGTGTAGGGAAGTGTGAGATTTGGGTCCGTGTATGGGACAGTGAATGTGTGTGTTTGTGAACTTTTGGGATTCCTCTGGACTGACTACCTTGAGTGGGCTCTTTCTGCTCCCCACCCCCCACCCTGGGGCTCGCTCTGGGGGCTAGTTTGGTGTGAGGATGACAGCATAGGAGGATCATCACAACGAGCAGAGGGGACCGATCTTTGCTTCAGGTCCCTGGTGGCTGGCTGGAAGACTTCCTCTTTACCTCCGTGGCTAGAGCATGGGTGTACCCGCCAGCCCCTACCCTAGTGGTGGTCAGTAGCTCCCCTCACACCCTGAGGAGTGGGGGGGGCAGTGGGGCCCAGCAGCCTCTGAGCGTGTCGCTGGGTTCCAGGGCGGATGGACGCCGTTGGTCTCTGGCTTCGCTTCCTTCCTCTGGCTATGGCACCAACACACCCAGTTCCACCGTCTCGGTGAGTTGGCAGGTGGGCGAGTGGGTGGGAGCTGTGGGGGAGGGGGGGCTCGCCCAGGCCAGCAGTTGAGTTGGCCTTAATGAGGGTTTCCAAGGTATCACGTCCATGTATTGGCAAGTTACAGGTCCCCTTGAAAGCTCTGTTCTCCACCCTCAACATATCTTCTTGGGAGTCCTGCCTCCCGCTGACTTATTTTACAGATAATGGTATTAAGGCTCATGGGTTGAGCCATTTGCCAAGGGCCTCAGCTGGCCAGGGCCAGCACACCCTTCCCCCAGAGTGCACTTGCTCAACTACTGCAATACCCGTCTATCTCTCCACCTGCCCCCCCCCCTTTTCTGTCTGTGTCTCTGGTCACTCATCCATCCATTGGTATGATGTTCAGCACACATTTATCATGTGACTGTCATATGGTGGGTGGGCTCTATAAGCCAGGCCAGGATCCAAGGATTCATGAAGCCCTCACAAGGGGAGACAGACCAGTGAGAAGACATTCGCAACACAGGGTGATGGAGCTCTTATGGGAGTGGCACCAGGTGAGGTGATAGCTGTAGGGAGCACCTGACTCAGCTGTGGGAGGGTCAAGGTAGGCTTCCTGGAAGAGGTGGAATTGAAGCCAAGACAAAGGATCAGCAAGAGTTGGCAGGTGGAGGAAGGAAAAAAGGGGTGTTTCGGGAAGGGGACCAGGGAACAGCATGTGCAAACTCCCAGAGGCAACAGAGGACTTGTTGCATTTGAAAGTTGAAAATAGGCTCAAGTGGCTGGAGCTTTGGGGCAGAAGTGGAGGGACAGGGGTGAGGTAGGCAGTGACCTTGGTCATGCTGGGGCTTCTCAACTGGGCCAGGAAGGTGGGTCTTATTCTAAATGTGATGGGAAGACATACAAAGGCTTTTTTTTTTTTTTTTTTGGCTTTAAATTAAATTTTACGAAAATTTCAGCCTGAGCTCTTTGAAATTGTGGTTTTCTAGACCATATGTTATGTGCATTAAAAAATTGTTTTAATAGGTACTCATGGGTAGAGAGGGAGTGATGTCATGTTTCAAAAGATCCTTCTGCCTCCAGAATCGAGTGGATATTTTTGTGTTTCCTCACTGATATCTGTGGGCCGGTGTTTGCCCTACTGTATGCTAGGCCCTGACTAGGCACCAAGCAGAGCCAAGTCTCTGCCCTCCAAGAGCAGGCAGCAATAAAGATTAAAGAGATAGTAAGTCAGGAGATAAATGCAGCAAAAAGAAACAAGATAAGGCAGGGATGGGGGTGAGGGGACATGTCTTCAGAGGGGTGAATGTCACCTACAGGGGTGACATTTAAGCAAAGATGTATAGGAGGAGTGATCTGTAGTGGGTATGCTCCTGGCAGAGGGAACAGTCATGCAAAGGCCCTGAGGCAGGAGTGTTCCTGGCTTGTTCAAGGACCATCAAGGGGGCCTGTGCAGCTGGAACAGAGTCAATGACAGGGAGAGCGGGTGGAGGTGATGGCGGGGAGGCAGCACCAGATCTTGCTGGATGTGTGGCTCTTGGGGAGGACTTCAGGATCCATACTGAGTAAGGTGGGAGCCATGGAGGGTTCTGAACAGAGGACCGATGTGACTTGATTCAGGTCTTAACGGGCTCCCGCTGGCCACATCTGTGTGAGTGTCACAGTTCTCATCTGTGTCTGTCCCCGTCCCCCCTGTCTATCTCTGGGAGTCCCAGCCTGGACCCTGGGATCCAAGGATCATAAGCCAGGTCCTGATCCCTATCCTACCCAGTGGCCCAGGAGTCCCAGCCCAGGGTCACGAGCTGTGGGGGGACGGCGGTGGCTCTGACCTTGGCCCCGCTCCTCCCCCCAGTCTTCCTGCTCCTCCCAGGAGCGCCTGCACCAGCTGCCCTTCCAGCCCACCGTGGATGAGCTCCACTTCCTCTCCAAACACTTCGGCAGCACCGAGAGCATCACGGACGAGGATGGTGGCCGCCGCTCTCCTGCGGTGCGGCCCCGCTCTCGGAGCCTCAGGTGGGTAGATAACCTCCCCCAACCCCAAGCTGACGTTCTGGGGGCTGGGGGTTGTGTAGGTGAGACCCCTGCCCACGCGATTAAACTTGTCGCAACACGATAGGTGAGGTTTTACGGGGGAGCGGAGTGGGGTGGGGGATAGGATCTAACGCCTGGCTGCTTTCGGAGCGAGGGGGCCCGAGACAGGGTGGGCTTTTCTCCCCGCAGCCCCGGGCGCTCCCCCTCTTCCTACGACAACGAGATCGTGATGATGAACCATGTCTACAAGGAGAGGTTCCCGAAGGTGAGGAGGGGCGGGGGGCGGCCGCGGGAGGCGCGGGCGGCGGGAGCCCTCGCTTGCCTTAGCTCCGCGCGCCCCCTGGTGGCCGGCGCGCGCAGCGCAGGCTCCCGGCGGCCACAGCCCCGCACCGGCCACCCCGGCCTCTGTCCCCCTCGCAGGCCACCGCGCAGATGGAGGAGAAGCTGCGCGACTTCGCCCGCGCCTACGAACCTGACAGCGTGCTGCCGCTGGCCGACGGCGTGCTCAGCTTCATCCACCACCAGATCATCGAGCTGGCCCGCGACTGCCTGACCAAGTCCCGCGACGGCCTCATCACCACCGTGTACTTCTATGAGTTGCAGGAGAACTTGGAGAAGCTGCTGCAGGATGTGAGTGTGCGAGGCGGGGGTAGACGGGGTGGGGAGGGCAGGGGTGGCCTCGGTCAGGCCCGACGCCTTCCTTCACCCCGCTTCCGTTCAGAGGGTGCCTCCCGTGTGCCGTGGAGCTTCAGGGGTGGGAGAGAAAGACGTGGTCCCCGGTAGAAGGACGTGGCGCTCGTCTGGGTCTGACGGGGAAGGCAGGGACTTAATCAACCTCACCTCCTTCAGGTCTCTACTCAAATACCACCATCTCAGGTGCCATCTCGACCCCCTTATGTAAAATCTCAACCTCCGCCCAAACCCGCCACCCACTGTCTCTTTTAGTTTTCTCCTTAGCACTTAGCACCTTCCGTCCTCCTGTGTATTTTTGTTTATCTTATTTCTTTTTTTTTTTTAATGTTTTATTTATTTCTAGGAGAGAGAGAGACAGCGTGAGCAGGGGAGGGTCAGAGAGAGAGGGAGTCACAGACTCTGAAACAGGCTCCAGGCTCTGAGCTGGCAGTCAGCACAGAGCCCGACGCGGGGCTCGAACCCACGAACCGCGAGATCATGACCTGAGCGAAAGTCGGACGCTTAACCGACTAAGCCCCCCGGGCGCCCCTGTTTATCTTATTTCTTGTCTCACTTACTCAAATGTCATCCAAGAGTGGATGATGAGGTTGTCTGTTCACTGTTGCCTCCCTGGTGCCTGGCGGTGTCCGGCACACAGCAGGTGATCAACAAATTTTGGTTCCGGGGCTGAATGAATGAAAGTAAACAAGATGATACCCCCATTGAACTCAATGATCGTCAGTAGTATTTATTAAGCAACTACTGTGTGCGGGAGCAGTGGGAACCCAACAGTGAACAAACTAGAGAAATATTCCTGCCCTCTTGGGGCTGATATTCTAATTATCCAGGAAACATGGAAACAGACAGATCAAGGAATTTTGTGATTTCACCTGATGCTTAGGGCTATGAAGCAAATAGAACGGGGCAATCAGATGCAGTGTCAGGGATTCCCTTGTTAGGTCCGGAAGGCCTCCCCAGAGGAGGTGACATTGAAATTGGTACAAGAATAATGAGGCAGTGACAGTTATGTTCTCATATGCCTGGGGGGAATGTGTGCTGAGCACATGCAAAGGCCCTGAGGTGAGAAGGCAGTCTGAGAAATTCTAGGAGCACAGAAGCCAACTGACTGTACTGTCTTGAGGGAATGAAGCTGGATAAAGGCATAAAGACCAGAATATGGGGGTTCAGGCTCCAGGCTCCCACTCAGGCCCGAAGGGCAGTACACTGGCATCATTATGGGCGTCATCATCAGATCTGGTTTGCGTCTGGATTCTGCCACTGGGTTCCTAGGAGTTGAGAGCATAGACTCCAAACAGCCTGGATTCGCATCCAGCTCACCACTTACCGTGGAACCTTTACCAAGTCCCTTAACCTCTCTGTGCCTCAGTCCTGCTATAAAAAGGGAATTTTTGCTCGTTCATTAATTCCACAAACATTTATTAAGCACCTATTCCGGGCCTCCCACTGGCCTAGAAGCTGGAGAATTCCCTGGAAATAAAACAAACAAAAGTTCCTGCCCTCAGGAAGCTGACATTCTAATAAGGAGAGTCAGAAGATGAATAAAAAGCTTCAGGGCTGGGACTGGGTGAGGCGAGTAGTTCATCTTTTTTCCCATCAGGATAGTCAAGTAATTATTGGCAAAATTGAAAAGTGGGCATAGTAAAACTTAACATGATTTTGAGTATTTTATTTATAATCAAACCAGAATTTGTTAGAATTTTACTTTTCTGGTTTTAATCATAATGTTTTCATTAAAGCTGTTAATCGCTGGACAAACATAGAAAGATTGCCACACACTTTCTCCCTTTTGCTTCAAGCCCCACGATGGCTCTGGACAGCCCTACTGGGTCGTGTCCTCGCAAAATAAATTTTGTCATTTTGCTTACCATGGATTTTTTTTGCATGCTTTTTGCAAATACTGCATTAAAATATTAGTTATCTTAGGGGCACCTGGGTGGCTTAGTCGGTTAAGCGTTTGACTTTCGCTTAGGTCATGATCTCGCAGTTCGTGGGTTCGAGCCCCGTGTCAGGCTCTGTGCTGACTGCCAGCTCAGAGCCTGGAGCCTGTTTCAGTCTGTGACTCCCTCTCTCTCTGACCCTCCCCTGCTCACGCTGTCTCTCTCTCTCTCCTAGAAATAAACAAAATATTAAAAAAAAAAAAAAAGAAAGGGATTCATAGGATAGAAAGCAGGAAAAGCAGAGTACAGTCATTTATGATGATTGAGAGCGCAGCTGAGAGGTGGGGTGCGATTTTAGATTGGGATCAGAGGAGACCTCTGTGAGGAGGTGACCATGGAGCAGAGGCCTGAAGGAGCAGAAGTAGGTAGCCACGCAGGGTCCAGAGGGGAGAGCACGCCCAGCAGAGGGATTCTAACTTGGCCTGGAAAATAGGCTGTTTTGAAGATGAATTGAATGAGAAAAGGTTTGAGAACAGCACTGGCTACCATCATCGTCATTCTTTTTACCGTGTGGCCCAAGCCTCAGTTTTCTCACCCGTAAAATGGGACAACAGCACAGTGTGTACCCAGTGGGGTTGGGAGAGGCGCCTGGCTGCAGCAGGGTGCCTGCGAACCCCACCCCCGCTGTCCCCGCTGCCCCAGGCCTATGAACGCTCGGAGAGCATGGAGGTAGCCTTCGTCACTCAGCTGGTCAAGAAGCTGCTCATTATCATCTCGCGCCCCGCGAGGCTGCTGGAGTGCCTGGTGAGGGGACCGGGCATGGGTGGGGGGATGTGGGGGGGGAGAGTGGGAGGGGGAGGGCTGGAGCCCACCCTGAGCCTGCTGCCGCCCTGCCTCAGGAATTCAACCCCGAGGAGTTCTACCACTTGCTGGAGGCGGCGGAGGGCCACGCCAAGGAAGGCCACCTGGTCAAGACTGACATCCCCCGCTACATTATCCGGCAGCTGGGCCTCACCCGTGACCCCTTTCCAGGTGCTGGCTGGTGGGCGCAGGGGGCTGGGGTGAAGCCACCGGACCCCAGCCCCCGCTCACACTCAGTCCCTCCCTAGACGTGGTGCATCTGGAGGAACAGGACAGCGGTGGCTCTAATACACCAGAGCAGGATGACCTCTCGGAGGTAAGGCCAGGAGGGCCAGCTGTTCCGGCAGGAGAGGACAGGGCTCGTCCCCAGGCTCTCTGCCCTCAGGCCGGGTGGATCTCTTGGTCCCCCGGTCCGAGCCTCAGTTTGCCCCTCTGTGAGATGGATTAATAATAGCCTTTCCTCCATGGGCCTTTTTTCACATACACATAATACACACCATGTACACATGGTACGTAAGACGTACTATTTTGACCATTCATTTTAAAATGAACAATTCAGTGGGTTTTAATGTGAGGCATCACCTGTATCTAGTTCTGGAATGTTTTCATTACCCCCAAAGGGAACCATGTACCCATTAAGCAATTACTGCCCCCTCACCCTTCCCCCTGGCCCTTGGCAACCTCTGAGTTCCAACTCTATAGGTCTGCCCATTCTAGATGTTTCATGTCAATTTCCTAGTTGGCATAAATGTATATTTCATATACATTTCTGGATATTTCATATAAACCTACTTTTACTCTGTGGCCTTTTGTGTCTGGCATAACGTTTTCAAGGTTCATCCATGTCGTAACGTGAATCAGTGCTCCATCCCTTTTCATGGCTGCATAATATTCCATTGTGTCTTCCATACTTGTTTATGCTTTGTCTCTTGATGGACATCTGCGTTGTTCCCATCTTTTGACTCCTGTACAAAGTGCTGCCGTGAACAACAGTTCGTACAGCTCTTTCAGGTCTTGTGGGTGTTTACCCAGGTGCAGAACTGCTAGTCCTATGGGGACTGTGAGGAGCCCGCACGGGGTTCTGAGTAGGTTGGATGTCTCTCTGTGTTAACTGCTTTGACGTAGTGAAAATTGCTGTGATCCCCCCTCTAGGCCAGCCGCTCCGGGGGCTGACTGCTCTGCTGGCCACACACGCGCTTTCTCTCAACTATGCAGTGTTTTTTAAAAATTTGAAGCAAAATCTAGAAATGAGAAGATTTTGACTCAAAGCCTGGGTTTGGACCTTCTTTTGACAAATTGGAAGTTTTCGTAACACCATGGTGGAGCCAGCTGGCGCCAAGTGGGAGCTGTCTTAGGATATGGGGTACTTCCCCCCCCAGTCATGCATGGCACCCGCCCACCTGCCTGGGCCCCAAAGGCATTTGAATTTGTAATCTTTGTTTTAAATTGTGTCTACGAATTCACACACATAACACACATACATCTTTCCTTATATATATATTGAACAGAATCTCACCATATATGCCATTTGTTTAATTTTTTGAATAGGTAATGGAATGACATCACTCAAAACTCTATAACTCTAGGGGCGCTTGGGTGGCTCAGTCAGTTAAGCATCCGACTTCGGCTCAGGTCATGATCACACAGTTTGTGGGTTTGAGCCCCGTGTCGGGCTCTGTGCTGACGGCTAGCTCAGAGCCTGGAGCCTGCTTCGGATTCTGTGTCTCCCTCTCCCTCTGACCCTCCCATGCTCACGCTGTTTCTCTCTCTCTCTCAGAAATAAATAAAACATTTTAAAACAATTTAAAAAACTCTAAAACTCTAAAAAGATATTTATCCTTAATTGTTGTTTGTAGGATTCTACCTATTCCATTCAATCAGACTTGTTAATTGAGTGATCCAGATCTTCCAACTTCCTATTCTTGCTTTCTCTCTCTTTTTTTTTTTTTTTTGCCTAGTTACTCTAATAGTTTCTTTGTTAAATCCTTGTTTTTGGCAATTTCTTCTTACACTTCTGTCCATTTTTGTGTCAGATGTTTTTAGGCTACATTCTTAGGGGCATTCAAATTTAATATTTTCCTATCACACATTTCTGTGTAATGCGTATGGGGTAGATCTCTTTATCCCAAAGAAAAATAAACAATTTGACAATAAACTATTTGTAAAAAAAAAAAAAAAAAAAAGAAAAATAAACAAAATTTTCAAAAAAGGTGTACAGTGAAATATCTTACACCCGCTCTTGTCCCCCCCATTGACCTATATCCCCCAAATATTAGTTTATGTATTACTGAGCACCCCCCAGATATGATTGGATAGCTCTGTTTTGCCAGAAAGCATACAGTACATATGGTTTCTTGATTTTCCCCCCACTTAATAAAGTACTTAATCAGTGTAGTGAGAGATTCCTCATTCTTTTTTTTTTTTAATTTTTAATGTTTATTTATTTTTGAGAGAGAGAGAGAGCACACATGTGGGGAGGGGCAGAGAGAGAGGGAAACACAGAATCTGAAGCAGGCTCTGAGCTGTCAGCATAGAGCCCGACGTAGGGCTTGAACCCATGAACCATGAGATCATGACCTGAGCCGAAGTCGGACACCCAACCGACTGAGCCACCCAGGCGCCCCAAGATTCCTCATTCTTTTCAACAGTGGCCCTGCATTCCTCTACACAGATGCCTCTCATGTGTTTATTTAACCAGTTTCCTAAAGGCAAACATACAGGTTGTTTCCAGTCTTGCAATGAGCGAGATAATACATATGTGATTTTTCACATGCGTGTCTGTAGCAATAATTCAAAAATGAAATTACTGGATCAAAGGGAACATGCATTTACAATTCTTTTATGTCAGAGTACCTTCCGTGGAGGCTGTACCATTTTACACACCCAGTAGGAAGGTATAAAAGTACCTGTTCCTCCACAGCTTTACCCAGAACGTGTCAGCCGTTTGGATTTTTTTTTTTTTTTTGGCCAATCTGCTAGGTGAAAAATTGTACCTTGGGGTAGTTATAATTTGCCCTCTGCCACTATATGTGAGGTTCAGCATCTTTTCATATGGTTAAGAGCTCTAATTGTAGTTTGCATATCTTGTCTGTATTTTCTCTTCCATGGGTGGGTTGTTTGTTATTGATTTCTGGAAGCTCTTTGTATATGAAGGTGATTATTTCATAGGCTTCTTTCCTAGTGGAAAAAAACATTAGGAATATGGCTTCAGAGTCAGCATTGGGTTCAAGTCCTGACTTTGTTACTCCTTCATTGTGGCACTTGAGGAAGGATCCATCCACCCCCCTCCCTGTGCCTCAGATTCCTCGGTGTAGAGTGGAATCATAAGATTCCAGTCACATGACGATGGTGGTGGTGGTCTCCACTTTCCCCCTGCAGGGTCGCAGTGCCACCACCAAGGCTAAGAAACCACCTGGAGAGAATGACTTCGAGACCATCAAGCTCATAAGCAATGGGGCCTATGGGTGAGCCACCCGGGGCTCTGGCGGGGGGAGGGTGGCGGAGGCCGGGTGTCTCGGAGGTGATGGCCGGTCCTCGCTCTCTCCCCCTGCAGCGCTGTCTACCTGGTGCGGCACCGCGAGACCAGGCAGCGCTTCGCGATGAAGAAGATCAATAAGCAGAACCTGATCTTGCGTAACCAGATCCAGCAGGCCTTCGTGGAGCGGGACATCCTCACCTTCGCTGAGAACCCGTTTGTGGTCGGCATGTTCTGCTCCTTCGAGACCCGGCGCCACCTCTGCATGGTCATGGAATATGTGGAAGGTGTGGCTGCCTACGGGACTGAAGGGAAGATGGGGGGATGCGCGCTGGTCACGCTTGCTCAGTGGCTGAGACTCTGTTACCTAATTGGCTATCCACGTGTATGTTTATCTACCTATTTAGCTATCCAGCCATTGATTATCCATCTCATCTATTTATATATATCTAGCCATCTAGTGGTTTATCCATCTGTTTTCATTTCATTTAGTGTAGGTACATCCATCCAGTTACCTATCCATCCATCTATCCTCTCTTCATTTGCTAAGCCATCAGGTTTTCCATCCATGCATCCATGTACCATCTCTTCATCCACTACCCATCCATCTATCCATCCATCCATCCATCCACTCATCTATCCATTTATGTGTCCATCCATCCATCCATCCATCCATCCATCCATCCATCCATCCACCTATCTGTCCAATCTGTCCATCTGTCCATCTATCCATCTATCCATCCACCCATCCACTCATCTATCCATTTATCTATCCATCCATCCATCCACCCATCCATCCATCCATCCATCTGTCCATCCCTCTGTCCATCTGTCCATCCATCCATCCACTCATCTATCCATGTATCTATCCATCCATCCATCTGTCTGTCCGTCCATCCATCCATCCGTCTGCCCACCCACCCATCCATCCATCCATCCATCCATCCATCCATCCATCCATCCATCCATCCATCCATCCAATCTATCCATCCATCTATCCATCCATCCATCCATCTATACATCTATCTATCCATCCGTCCATCCATCCCATTCATACACCCATTTTATTATCCATCTGTTTGTCTATCCATATATCTGATATCCATTATATCTATTTTAAAAAATTAATAGAGTTCATTTTTTAGAGAATATTAGCTTTACAGAAAAATTGACTGGAAAGTACACTGAGTTCCCACATAAACCCCTTCCCTCACAGTTTCCTCTATGATTTACATGTTCTACTCTCCTGTGGCACATTTGTTGCAACTGAACCAATATGGATTCATGACTATTAACAAAGTCCCTAATTCATACTAGGGTTCACTCTTTGCCTTGCACATGTATTTTCATGTATCCATCTTTTTATATATCTAGCCATTCATTCACCCATCCATCTATTCACCTACCATTTATCCAACACTCATTCATACACCAATACTTATGTGTCTATTTATTAACCCATCATCCATCCACCTATTTACTATCTATATTTTTATTGATCCATCCACAACTCTATTCTAGCAACCATCTTATCCTAACTGGCTATCTCCTTCCGTTCTTCCACAATTTATCCATCCGTTTATCCACCCATCTATTTACTCTCTGTCCACCCAACCACCAATGTATTTTTTATCTGTTTATTCCATCCATCCCTGTTTATATTCACCCAAATATTAATCTATCCATTGCCTGAAACACACATACCGTGGTTATTAGACACATACATGGTCTCATGGAGCTACACTGTGCTGGCCCCAAGCCTTAGTCAACCATCCATTTACCCAACAGATGTCCCCACTTCATTTTCCTCATGTCACATGCTGCACTAGGCGCTGGTGGCACATTGGGGACCCAGACAGACACACCTCTCCCCCATGGAGGTTACATTCTGGTCTTTGCAGATGGACAATAAACAAGCAAAACATGACAGAGGAGACCAGGTGATTTCGTATAGTGAGGATGGCATCAAGGACCATAAGGCTCAAAGACGCAAGAGCCTCTCTGAGGCCTGCACTGTGCCCTAGAAGAGGAAACCCAAGCACAGAGTCTCTTACGTGAGAAGGTGTCTGGATTTGGAGGAGCAGTGAGGTGGTCAGTGAAGTGGAGTCAAGTGCGCAAGCCACAGGGAGAGGAGCCAGCAGGGTCTTGCAGAGCCCAAATGGCACTGGATTCTCTTGCAAGTGCAATAGGCATCGGCTACAAGGTCTTAAGCAGAGCTCACATGATCTGATTTATGTTTTAAGACTCTCCATGTAGCTGCTGCAGTGAGAGCAGAGCCAAGGAGACGGAGATGGAGCTGACTGTACAAGTTTAAGGTCATGTGCCACCTGAGTGTGGTCCTGCCCCAAAGTCTAGGTTGAACATCAGTCCAGCTTGGTTCTCAGCACAAGTGTGTGTCCGGATTCACTGGGGTTGTGGCCAAATGCAGATCCCTGGGACCCAGCCTCAGGGAGTCTGATTTGTCAGCTTCTGACACCCAGCTAAATCTTGTTCAAGCTGAAAGAAAGAAAGAAAGAAAGAAAGAAAGAAAGAAAGAAAGAAAGAAAGAAAGAAAGAAAGAAAGAAAGAAAGAAGGAAGGAAGGAAGGAAGGAAGGAAGGAAGGAAGGAAGGAAGGAAGGAAGGAAGGAAGGAAGGAAGGAAGGAAGGAAGGAAGTTGTTGACTTGTAATTTAAAAAAAATGCCACCTTTAGGAACGGCTGTATCTGGGTGCCCAAACCATGGCATCAGGAGTCTTTTCATCTCTTAACTGAGTGCTCCCATGTGTAAACTTCCCTGTAGACAGGTTCTGAGAGAGCAGAGTGGCTATCCACCAGATCCCAGTTTACATCCTGTGAGTTTGGAGGTCTTTGTGAAAATAGGAGGGAAAGGCTGAGGGCTGACTCCCTGAAGAACTTGGGCTCCACATTGGTCCAGCTGCTGCACCTGGAAGAAACCTGGCCTTTGTAAGACGAAGGAGGAATGGATCTTAGGAGACCAAAATACGAATGCTGTGTACAGTCAATCTGGCGGGGGCCAGGAACCTACATTTTAAGGCCCCAGACCCTCACGATTCAGACTCCAGGAAATTAAGAGCCATACGCTTCCAGATTCAGTCAATAAGCAGGCAGGCTTGGGGTGCCTGGCTGGCTCAGCTGGAAGAGTATGTGACCTCTGATCTCAGGGTCAGGAGTTCGAGCCCCGTGTTGGGTGTAGAAATTAGTTAAAAATAAAATCTTCCAAAAGAAAAAAGAAAAAAAGCAGCCAGGCGTCTGTCCTGACCAGATCTCACCTCCACCATCACCTCCTTGCACAACCCAACCTCTCTCTGAGTCTCAGTCCCCTCCTGTGTGAAACCAGGAGATCATAGTAACTTTGGAGGATGGCTTCAAGAGGAGGAGAGAAGCCTGGTAGAGGGCACCCCCCCCATGTGATCCGGGGACAGCCAGGCCCCTCTCTGAGCCTCAGTCTTTCTTAGCTGTGAAATGGGAGCCCTGTGAGGGGAGGACTTGGTGCTTACCGTGCACGTTGAGGGCTCAGCTCTAGGCTGAGGGTGCCTCCCTCCTCACACGGGCCAACCCCTTCCCCTACAGGCGGGGACTGCGCCACCCTGCTGAAGAACATCGGGGCGCTGCCCGTGGAGATGGCGCGCATGTACTTTGCCGAGACGGTGCTGGCGCTGGAATATTTGCACAACTACGGCATCGTGCACCGCGACCTCAAGCCTGACAAGTGAGCCTTGCTTGGCCTTTCCCATCGCTTCCTCCCTGCCCCTCGGGAAGCCCCGGTGTGGGAGGGCCAGGAGTGGACACGGGCCTCACCTCTGAGACCCCACCCCCCCTCCCCCCACCCACTGCAGCCTACTCATCACTTCTATGGGACACATCAAGCTCACGGATTTTGGCCTCTCCAAGATGGGGCTCATGAGCCTCACCACCAACCTGTATGAAGGCCACATTGAGAAGGACGCCCGGGAATTCCTGGACAAACAGGTGTGTGTGCGGGCATGGGGGTCACCGTGGGTGGCGTGACCCGACAGCACTGCGGGGCCCAGGGCCTGGTGGGGGGCTCGGCTCTCCCTCGAGGCCCCTCCTGCGGCCGGGGCGCAGGCTGACGCCCTGCCCCCAGGTGTGTGGGACCCCAGAGTACATCGCACCCGAGGTCATCCTGCGCCAGGGCTACGGCAAGCCGGTGGACTGGTGGGCCATGGGCATCATTCTCTATGAGTTCCTGGTGGGCTGCGTACCCTTCTTTGGAGACACCCCCGAAGAACTCTTTGGACAGGTCATCAGCGGTGCGTGCCTCCGGGGTGGGCAGGCGGGGGGGGGGGCCAGCCCAAGACCTTGTAGACTCCAGAAGCGACCCCCAGCCCCGCCTTTTCTGCAGATGATATCCTGTGGCCGGAGGGGGACGAGGCTCTGCCCTCAGATGCCCAGCTCCTGATATCCAGCCTCCTGCAGACCAACCCCCTGGTCCGGCTTGGGGCAGGTGAGGGGTCTGCTTTCCAGAGAAACTGAGGGCTGGGGGCCACGGTCAGGGAGCAGGACTCCCAGGGCTGTCTGCTGGGCCGGCCTTCAGCCCCTCTGGACTCCCTCCCTCCCTACTCCCCGTGCTCCCTTCCCAGGCGGTGCCTTTGAGGTGAAGCAGCACAGTTTCTTTCGAGACCTGGACTGGACAGGACTGCTGAGGCAGAAGGCCGAGTTCATCCCGCACCTGGAGTCCGAGGACGACACCAGCTACTTCGACAGTGAGCAGGGGGGCGCCTGGGTGGCTTAGTCGGTTAAGCATCCGACTTTCGCTTGGGTCATGATCTCGCGGTTCGTGGGTTCGAGCCCCGCGTCGGGCTCTGTGCTGACTGCCAGCTCAGAGCCTGGAGCCTGTTTCAGATCTGTGACTCCCTCTCTCTCTGACCCTCCCCTGCTCACGCTCTCTCTCTCTCTCTCTCCTAGAAATAAATAAAACATTAAAAAAAAAAAAAGACAGTGAGCAGGGACAGGGGGCGGGATCCGGGGAGAGGGCCTGGGCTGGGACCTCAGCTGGGTAGAGGACCTCCCGAAGGAGAGGGGCTGAGGTTGTGGTGGGGGTGGGGATTGCTGGGAGGCGTGGCCTGGCGTAGAGGCGGGGCTCAGCCTGAGAAGAGGGTAAGAAAAGAGGCCGGGGTAGGACTGGAGCCTGGACTGGGCGGAGTTCTCAAGTCGGGCCTGCTCCCGGGCCTGGTCCAGTGGGCCGTGCTAGGACCCGGAATGAGGCAGGGCCTGGGCTGGCCCGGGGCGGAGTCGGGGTTGAAGGTGGCGTCTGGAGGTGTGGCTTCTCTGGAGCCTCGGAGGGTGGGGCTGGGACCCACTTGGGGGAGGGGCCTGAGTCCGAGCCGAGAAAGGGGCGGGGCCCCGCAGGCCCGTTCCCGCGGGGGGTGGGATCTGAGGAGTGGACCCTTGCCTGCGGTTATGGCCCACCCCCCAATCCTCAGCCCGCTCAGACAGGTATCATCACGTGAACTCCTATGATGAGGATGACACCACGGAAGAGGAGCCCGTCGAAATTCGCCAGTTCTCGTCCTGCTCGCCGCGCTTCAGCAAGGTGGGCTGGGGGTGGGTGAGGCCCGCAGGGGCCGGGGGCCCCAGGTCTCGAGCCGGGGAAGCTACTGGGGGGCTAAGAGCTCCGGGAGTGACAAGGCTTTCCGTGGAGGCAGCATGGGGGTCTTGGGACTGCCCTGTGGCCTCCAGTAGAATCTAACGGGAACCGAAAGAGGCCCACGGTGGGGCCGGGCTAGTTCTGAATGGGGCGGGGTCAGGACCTGGGGCCGGAGAGAATGAGCAGTGGGGACCGGGGCAAGGCTGAGCACGATCTCGCTTTGAGAGCAGCGTGTAAGGGGGTGCAGGCCTAGCCTGGGCGAGAGTAGACTTCGCTGGGTGAAGCCTGGGGAAGGGGGGGGCAAGCAGGAGAGCATATTCTTGAGGGCATGGGCCGGGCAGGGCCTAACCGGAGTGGGGCCTGAGTTGAAGAATTGTAGGTGGTTGGGGTACTTCCCAGAATTGGGCGGAGCCCGGCCGTGGGAAGGTGGAGCGTAGTTCGGGCGGGTCCAGGAGCGGGAAGCGGATTGGTCCGAGAGCGAAGGCGGGACCTGGAGCCGGGCTTGCCTCCCACCACCACGCGCCCGCCCTTTCAGGTGTACAGCAGTATGGAGCAACTGTCGCAGCACGAGCCCAAGACCCCCGTGGCGGCAGCGGGGCCCGGCAAGCGGGAGCCCAGCGCTAAGGGCCCAGAGGACAAGGCGGCCGGCAAGCGGGAGGGCCTGGGAGGCCTGACCCTGCGCGAGAAGACCTGGAGAGGGGGCTCCCCGGAGATGTAAGCAGGGACAAGAACGGGTCTGGGGGCGGGGCCCCAAGGGGCGTGTCTCCTCTGACCCTCCACCCCTTCCAGCAGCAAGCGTTTCTCTGCTTCGGAGGCCAGCTTCCTGGAAGGCGAGGCCAGTCCCCCACTGGGCGCGCGCCGCCGTTTCTCTGCGCTGCTAGAGCCCAGCCGCTTCAGCGCCCCTCAAGAGGACGAGGATGAGGCCCGGTTGCGCAGGCCTCCCCGGCCCAGCTCCGACCCCCCAGTCTCGCTGGAAGCGCGGGCCCCCAAAGAGGCAGCTCAAGGGGATGGCACCCCCAGCGCTGGGGACCCCGAGGCCAGTGAGTGCCCCCTTCCGCTGCCCTCCCCAATTCCCCAGTGACCATATATGGAGCATTCAATGGGCGTGGTGCTGTTTGTGCAAGATCTCACCCATTCTTCACACTCTAACCTGGGATTCTCATCAATATGGGGAACACCTCGTGTTCCATTCTCAGTCAACAAACCTATTTGAGCACTTCTCTGTATCAGGAGCTGTGCTAAATGGATATGTTACCTGCTTTCATGAAACTCACAAGTAAGAGAGAGAAGCGGGAAGAGCACTTTGGGCAGAGGGAACGGCATGCAGAAGTCCTGGCCTTGGACTGACCCCTAACCCACCTGTTCTGTTGCAGCTGACCGCCCACGCCCAGGTGACCTCTGTCCACCCTCGAAGGATGGGGACTCATCAGGCCCTAGGGCCACAAATGACCTGGTTCTGCGCCGGGCGCGGCACCAGCAGCTGTCAGGAGACCCTGCAGTAGAGAAGAGACCTTCCCGAACTGGGGGCAAAGTCATCAAGTCGGCCTCTGCCACTGCTTTGTCCGTCATGATTCCTGCAGGTGACCCCGAGTTCCACATATCAGGGGAGGGGCTGTCTCCATTTGTGCCAGGATAGGCCAATGAAAACACTGTATTTCCCCTGTCCACAATGATTGGCTCTGGGATGGACCAATGAGAACCCCAGGTCTTTGACTTGGGAGAAAGCAGATACAGGGAGAGATGTGTCTTGTTGCCCCCGATCTCTGACAATGGCTCTGTGTCTGCAGTGGAGCCCCATGGAAGCTCACCCCTGGCTAGCCCCATGTCGCCACGATCTCTCTCCTCTAACCCATCCTCACGGGACTCCTCACCCAGCCGGGACTACTCGCCGGCCGTTAGTGGGCTCCGCTCCCCCATCACCATCCAACGCTCTGGCAAGAAGTACGGCTTCACACTGCGTGCCATTCGCGTCTACATGGGAGACTCGGATGTCTACAGCGTCCATCACATTGTCTGGGTGAGCACTCATGCTTGGAGTCTATGTCCCAAGGTGAGGGGTGGGTGGGTAGAGAGAAGTGTCCCCCCTCCTCCGGGATGAGGGACAGCTCAGACTGTAGAAACAGGTAGCCTGGTAAGAGTCCTCTGTGACCAGTACTCTCACTTCCCTTTCTGAGCCTCAGTTTCTTCATCTGTAAATTGGGAAGAATAATTCCTATTTCATAAGGTGTTTTGAGGATTGTTGTGCACGCAGAGTTAGGTGTCTGGTACAGAGGTTCAGAGAACTTTCTTTGTGACCAATCTTGTGACTCTACCCCTGTGGGGTGTCCTGTCCCCAGCACGTGGAGGAGGGGGGCCCAGCCCAGGAAGCAGGGCTTTGTGCTGGTGACCTCATCACCCACGTGAACGGAGAGCCTGTGCATGGCATGGTGCATCCTGAGGTGGTCGAGCTGATCCTTAAGGTGAGTGCAAGGGAAGGAGCACCCTGCCGGGAAGGTTGGGGAAGGTTCGAGAGATCCTGGGGATCTGGAGCTGCCTGAGCAGCCTCCAGCACAGCACTTCCCCCTTTCGAATCCCTAGAGTGGCAATAAGGTAGCCGTGACTACAACACCCTTCGAAAATACCTCCATTCGCATTGGCCCTGCACGGCGCAGCAGCTACAAAGCCAAAATGGCCAGGAGGAACAAGCGGCCCTCTGCCAAGGAGGGCCAGGAGAGGTGAGTGGGGCCAAATGCAGTGGGCAGGTCTCTAAACAGCAGGCCAAGGAAACACGTGCGCGCGCGCGAGCAGTGGGCGGGGCTACAGTGGGAGGTGGTGAGGACCTGAGAAGGGAAGTGCCCAGGAAAAGTGGCCGGTCAAGGCCATGGATCAAACACAAGAAGGCAGAGAAAGAAGAGCTGGGAAAGTGGGAGAAGCCAGGAAAGGAAGCTGTGCCAGGTTTCTAGGCTGGGAAGAAAACCTATGGGGGTGTATTGGAAGGTGGGCAGCGCCAACACTTGTCAACTAAAGAGGGTACTGTCTAGAAGATGGTCCTGACGGCTGGGAGGGCTAGAAGAAGAGATTTCTAGGTGAAATGAGCACGCTAGGCAAGACTGGGCCAATTGAAGTAATTTCTTCCTTTATCGGTGGGAGGAGCTAGGAGAGGCGGGTGGGGCCAGGAGACTGTTGGGTTTTGATCAGTGGGTTTGTCCGGGACGGGTCGTTGAGGGGGGATTCGAGTGAAGAGCCAGACAAAATTAAGTCCGGTGAATTTCTTCCAGCCCTGTGAGGAGGGTTGTAGCTGGAGACGGAGGAGCTATGGAGGTGGGCGGGGCCAGAAAAAATTGGTTTTGATGAGTGGTTTTCCAGCTTGGGATGGGAGCGTCCTGGAAGGAATGGGTGGAGCCTGAGGTGGGAGGAGCCAAACAGGACTGGCGGTTAGAGAGGTTCTTTTGGTTTTGATAGGTGGGTTCAGGCCGGAAAGGGAGGGGCCAGGAAGGGTGGGCGGTCCCCAGAGGCGATGGTGCGGGCCTAAAGTGGGAGAAGCCTGGAGTTCTGGGATTCGGTGAAGGGTAGGTGGCCCCCTCTTTGTCCCCCAGCAAGAAGCGCAGCTCCCTCTTCCGCAAGATCACAAAGCAGTCAAACCTGCTGCACACTAGCCGCTCGCTGTCGTCGCTGAATCGGTCGCTATCGTCGAGCGACAGCCTCCCGGGCTCGCCCACGCACGGGCTGCCTGCTCGCTCGCCTACCCACAGCTACCGCTCCACGCCCGACTCCGCCTACCTAGGTACGCTCTGCGCCTGCGCGCGGCGGGCCAGGCGGCAAAGGGTGGCGGGGCTGTGCCCTGGCGGTACCTTCGCGCGCTACAGCCCCTCTCCCCCGTCCCCAGGCGCCTCCTCCCAGAGCAGCTCGCCGGCCTCGAGCACGCCCAACTCGCCAGCGTCGTCGGCGTCGCACCACATCCGACCCAGCACGCTGCACGGCCTGTCGCCGAAATTGCACCGGCAGTACCGCTCCGCCCGCTGCAAGTCGGCCGGCAACATCCCGCTGTCGCCGCTGGCGCACACGCCGTCCCCGACACAGGCGTCGCCGCCGCCGCTGCCGGGCCACACGGTGGGCAGCTCGCACACGACGCAGAGCTTCCCTGCGAAGCTGCACTCGTCGCCGCCGGTGGTGCGGCCGCGCCCCAAGAGTGCGGAGCCCCCGCGCTCGCCTCTCCTCAAACGCGTGCAGTCGGCGGAGAAGCTGGGAGCCTCGCTGGGCGCCGACAAGAAGGGCGCACTGCGCAAACACAGCCTAGAGGTGGGCCACCCGGATTTCCGCAAGGACTTTCATGGCGAGCTGGCGCTACATAGCCTCGCCGAATCTGACGGCGAGACGCCCCCTGTCGAAGGTCCTGGCGCACCCAGGCAGGTCGCCGTTCGTCGCCTGGGCCGCCAGGAGTCGCCCCTGAGCTTGGGCGCGGACCCGCTGCTGCCCGAAGGCGCCCCCCGGCCGCCGGCGTCCAGTAAGGAGAAGGAGTCCCCGGGGGGTGCCGAGGCCTGCACCCCACCCCGTGCGACGACCCCCGGGGGCCGGACCCTGGAGCGGGATGCCAGCGGCACACGGCACCAGAGCGTGCAGACAGAGGATGGAGCTGGTGGGGCGGCCAGGGCTGTGGCAAAGGCCGCGCTGAGCCCGGTGCAGGAGCACGAGACCGGCAGGCGCAGCAGCTCGGGTGAGGCGGGCACCCCCCCGGTGCCAATTGTTGTGGAGCCTATGCGTCCCGGGGCCAAGGCCGGGACGCCCCAGCCTCCTGGCGCAGACTCCAAGGGGTTGCAGGAATCGGCTCCCCTGGCACGTCTTGCACCTGAGGCCCCCAGGGGCCGGGAGTGCTGGGTGCTGGAGGTGGTGGAGGAGCGGACCACGCTGAGCGGGCCTCGCTCCAAGCCCACCTCCCCCAAACTCTCTCCAGATCCCCAGACCCCCTCTGTAGCCTCCACAAAGAATGTGCCCAGCAGTGCAGGGCCCCCAGCCCCGCCCGCTTCCCTCCTGGTCCCAGCCACCAAGCCTGAGGTGGGGCTGACCTCGCGGTGCCCTGCGGAAGCTATACCCCCAGCAGGCCTGACTAAAAAAGGTGCACCCTGCCCCACGCCTCCAGGCCCATAGCCCAGGCGGCCGCTGGCTCTGCTCTGTACAGCCACCTGTATACATATGTACACATATAAATAAAGTGTGTCTGTGCTGTGTGAGCTTTCTGGGGCTCACCCCACCTCCCCTGGCGGGGCATCGCATCGTGTTTTAGCCCCCTTGCCTGTGTGCGTCTTCAGGGGTGGAACGCCAGGCCTGGTTACCAAAGAGGAGAGGTGAGCCCTCGGTGGACCCTTCCTCGTGGTCTCACTCTGGGTCTCACTTATGCGCCAGCTGTCCCTAGGCCTTCAGGGAAAGAAGGGCTGCAATGCTGCTTGGAGGCCCAGCGTCCACTGGAAGACAAAAAAAAAGTTAACAGCCCCATCCACCAGTTTATTTTTATTTCTCAACAGTCTTGAGTCAGGCATTGTGATTCTGGTTTTGCAGATGAGTGGATGGAGTCCAAGGTTAAGGCACATAATAAAGTTAGGAAGGCATTGAACTGGGGTTCAGACTCCGGTCCCAACTGGGACCTGAGCCTTAGCTCTTACAGGCTATACTGGGCTTCCTGGAGAGAAGGTTCTTTTCCTGTTGCAAGGCTGGAAGGCCTTCACTAGAGGCTGGAAGGCCTTCCAGAGGGCCGGCAGCTGGGCACACAGTGTGCCCCCACCCCGGTGCTCCTCTCTGAGGTTCCGATTCATGTCACCCACGCAGGCCCAGGGCCCCTTTGGGGCTACACACCACTTGGAGTGGTCTTCTGTGGCATTGAAGGCTGGCCCGGCTGGCCCAGGGAAAGCTATCTGAGTCACATCCAGCACGTGCTGGACCCTGGAGCAGTTGGAGGCGAGGATGCCACGGGAGTTTTGCCAGAATTGGACCTGCAGCTCACTGCCAAGGGCTTCTGCCAACCAGCCAGAGTACAGGTCTGTGGAGGATGGAAAAAGGGAACGGACAGGGTCAGGGTCATTGCTAGGGCCGACCTCCCCTCTCTGAGCTCGGTTTCCTCAGTTGTCAACTCCTGGAAACCCAGGGAATGATAACATTAAAAGTAATAGACCTTTCCAAATGCTTTATGTGCATCACTTCATTTGTAACAGTCCTTTAAAGGAGATACCAGTATCACCACTTCTCAGATGGGTTAAACTGAGGCTCTGGTTAAATCCCACATCACATAGCCTGAAACCAATACGTGAACCCAGTTCTGCTGGTTGTCTACCAACATTTGATGGTGGGTCCAGAAGAGTCCTAGTCCCTACTCCTGACCTGCCCTAAGCCATGGACACGCTAGACACCCCCTCTGCAGAAAAAGAGTTTTGCAACTCAGGACTCACCATCTCCAAATTTTCCAAATTTGGCAAAGCTCTGGAAGCTGTCCCCTGCCTTGGACGTGAGTGTGACACTGCTGTTCCAGGGGCCGTGGAGAACATGCTGGCCACTGACCACCTTCTCCAGGCTGGGGACTTTCTGAGCGAAAGCCTCATCTAGCTTGTGGTCATACACCAGGGGGTAGGTGTAGGCCAGCTGTCTGCCTGGAGGGCAAAGGTGGAGAACATGAGGGACTATTGCACCTTCCAGCCTGGGAATCAGACCTCCCTGATTTCCTCTTGCCTCCCCGTCCGCACTCACCAATCTTCGAGAATTCAGTGAGGGGAAAAGACACACAGAGCAGGGTCTGCCCATAGTTTTGGGCGTTAGAAGGCCAGCTGTATGCAGCAGAGAAGGAAGGTGGAGGGAAGCGTGGTACGCTGTGGATCAGCCAGAAGCCTCCTTCTTGATCCAGGAGCAGCACACCTGAACCAGAAGACATGGGGTCAGGAGGACTGTTTAAGGCCTCCGGACAAGCACATATACCATCAGGAACAGCCTCGGTTTTCGGGGGGCCTGGAAAAGGTGTGCACAGGGTCGAGATCACTGCTGAGCTAGCTCACTTTCCGCAGCTATTCTCATAGTCAAAAGGAAAGACCATGTAATGTAAAATGAGGAAGCAAACGTCCAAGTCTGATAGAGCATCCTCCCCCCCGCTACCCCCCCCCATCTCTGGTTAGGTTATGGGTTAGCTGGGGGAAAATGCATGGAAACCAGAGCTCTTCCCCAGCCCCAATGCGGGCCTCACCCTTCGTGTGTCCCCGGCTGGAAAAGTGCTGACCCCTACTGGAGTTAGGTGGCTGGTCGTTGTATAGCAAGAAGGCGAGCTGGGGGAGATGGATGAGGCAACGTGAAGTTTCTCCCCCAGGCCGGGCCCCAGAGTCCCATCCCAGGTTCAGCCCAGGCGTCCCTTCACCTGGCTGGTGTTCCGGTACAGCGGCTGCAGGCTGCGGCCCACGGCCCCTGCCGAACTGTTGATGGACCCCGCGCCGTCGCGCCAGCCCCCTGAGTCCTTATCCATGTATTTGTATCGCAATCCTCTCTGTGCCGCATCCCCGGGCCCGCTCTCGGCCGGCAGCTTGTAGACGACGAACCTTGAAGTTGAGGAATGGACAGAAATGGAAGGAGGGGGAAGAGAGGGAACTCCAGGCTTCACCCAGGTGTGCAGCAACCCCCAGGCCAACACCGGAGATGGTCGGCGCCTGCGCACTCGTACCAGTCCACAGGCTGCCCCGAGTCCCCGTAGCAGGTTAGGGTCCTTCCAGGGACCCACAGCAGCGCGGCCAGAAGCAGATAGCTCAGCGTGGTCATGGCGATTGCCTGGGTCGAGGAATCTGTGTTTGGACCGCGGGGCATCAGGTCACGAGCTCAGCCGGGCCGGTCCCTAGGCAAATTTCACTTCCCCAAACCGCCTGGGAATCCCAGCCGGGACCTCACGAGGATGGAGACTCCGCCCACCAAATAAGAAGCAGAGATTTGAAAGTCAATTAGGGGCGCTCTGGGGGCGGGGCTTCCTTTCTGAAGGTCACTCCCCTCAGGCGCCACTTGCAGCTTCCCGCTTCCGGCGCACTCAACCCGCGATGCGCTCCCCACTGCCTTCTCGGCTCAAGCCACGCCCCCTGTAACCAGGCTGTCTCCCGAGTCCCGCCTCCGACTCCTCTCCCGGCCAATCATGGCTCACATCCCTCCGCTAGGTCCCGCCTCCGTCTCGCTCTACTCGGGCTTATCTCAGACCACACTTTCCCGCCAGGAGCCCGTTCTTATCCCCGCTCCAGGGTTAGCCACAAATTTGGATTTTTTCCTCTCCTGCTTTACAGTCTGAGGTCCAGCTCTTGTGACCTTTGCTCTTTTAAGGGGCGTTTGTGCTTCTGATCTTCCCCCTTTTCATTCCACATGTTTTCCCGGGGTCCCCTGAGCTAGTCAAAGAATTACTTTTGATCATGTCAGGGTGAAGGGTGCTGAGACTCGGGCTGGGCTGAGGGCTCTTAAACAGAGGGAGACGGTCCCAGTGAATATACCTGGGGTCCAAGGGAGGAGACAAGGGCGATGTAGCTTGATCTTGGGGTGTGGTGGGGAGGGGCGGCAAAGCCTACAGTGCCACGAGGGGTTGCTGAAGTTTAGGAGATGAGGGTGTGAAGGTGTGTACGGCCCCCGATGTCACCCCTCAGGATACAGCTTCCTCCCATCTCCCAGCGCCGACACCCCACAAAGTCAGGCCAACGCTGAACCTTTATCTGGGAGGGGCATTGGTACAGGACCCATAACCATTCACAGCCGATCCAACCACTATGTACTTCATTAGTCCCTGCTCGGACCAGGGTCTCTGGGAAGCCTCACCCCACGACCCCCAACTCCCACTGCCCAGGGCCTCTTGTAAACTGGTCTAAGGGTCCAGCTCTCTGAGGGTCTGTCTCTTTGTCCAAAGTGTCAGAGTGAAGTGAGTGTCCAACTCAGTGTCCAACTGAGTCCATTTATTTGGAGGTTTGTCTGGTTGTGTCTGTGTGACCATTGGATGTCTCTGTGTGGCTCCCTGTGGCTGACGACGTGTGGGAGCTTTGGTTGGAGGCTGTCTATGGGCCAGTCCTTGATCCAATTTGAGTGGATCTGTGGGGCCGCGAATCTGGGAGAGGGTCCATCCGAGGGAAAACCACCCTGAGGGGGTCCACTCTTGCTCCATCCCCAATCCCCAGGAAGGTCCAAGTGTCGGGGCAGGGCTCAAAGATGACGTTTCATGTGCAAGGCCAGGTGATCGGAGCGCGAAAAAGCGCGCGGGCAGAGCTGGCACCGGAAGGGGCGCTGTCCAGTGTGCTTCCGGTAGTGGCGGGTCAGTTCGTCTGAGCGTGCGAACCTCCAGCCACAGCCGTCCCACGTGCAGGCGTAGGGCTTCTCCCCTGGAGGAGGGGGGCAAGGAAGCCGTGAACACCACTCCCCCCCCCCCCCACTTCCCAGGTCGGCCTCTGCCTTGGGTTGCACTCCTTTGCTCAGCCTTGGCCGGGTACTAATGAGGTAGGTGAGGGGCCTAGGGCGCAAAATGTAAGGAGGCTCTCACTCTCAGGGGAGGGCTCTGATTCTCCACCCAGATGCAGCCTCTGTGACCCCGACCCACGTACAGAAGTATCTGCAGTTGGCAGGTACAAACCCACTTTCATTTCCTGGACACGCATCATGTCCCCTAACCCACTGGCCTCATTTCCTGTGCCATGTTACCATGCCCCTGAGTCCTAAAGCCATCCCCGAACATGCTGTCTATGTTCCAGCCCCATCTTGTGCCAGGGGACCTTCCAGGTGCTGCCCAATTCTACCCCTAGCCTTGGCCCTTGACTCAGTCTCGAAATCCAGGCCCTGTGCCGGGTGGTTGGTTATTCCCTTCCTAGGCTCCTCCTGGCTCCTCTCCCTGCGTCCCCGCGCAGGAATATACAATTGCCTCTACCCTCTGTGCCGGCCCTTAAACCAAGGTCACTCCCTTTCTCCTCCCCGCAGGCTCTGTTCCACAGCCCTGCCCCCGTTTGAGGATCCTTGGGACCTGGCTTCTCCTCCTGTGCCTACCCCTCGTCTTTCCCAGCTATTCCCTCGATCCTCCCGGACCTGCCTCTGCATCTAGGAAACGGACCCTGGCCCGGTCTCTCCTCGGGAATGCCAGCCACGCCCCCACAGTCTCTCCTCGGGAATGCCAGCCACGCCCCCACAGTCTGGCTCCCCCTTCAGGCCGAGCAACCCAAATTTCATACACCAGCCCCCTGACTCCGTTCTCCGCTTGCCCCGGACCTGAACCCGCGGTCTTTGACCCCGCCCCTGGCATTCCAAGCTTGTCCCCTCCCCGCAGTCCTTCCTCTAGCTCGCCCTCTACGTCACTTGCCGGGCTTTCTGCGCCTTAGTCGGCTCCCTGCCCAGGTCTTACCTGTCATCAGTTCCCTGAAACGGTCCTCAGGTTTCCCTGGGTGTCTCTGTGCCCCCACCCGCCTCCCGCACCGCTGCCTGCCCGGCTCCTGAGGTCCCCGGCCGGCCCCCAGCTCCCTGTGCCCTGCCCCTCGCTCCGCTTTAGCCTCGCCACTTGCTCGGGCTCCTCAGCCATTCTTTGCTCCTGAGGCTCATCCTCCAGCCCCGCGCCCCGCTCCCTCACCTGTGTGCGTGCGCAGATGAGCCTTCAGGTGTGAGCTCTTGGTGTAGCTCTTGCCACAGCCCGGGTGGGTGCATGTGTGCGCCGCCTGCCTCTTGCGCGCCCAGGATCGCCGGCTGCGTTTGGATGGCGCGGCCTCCGCGATCCCTCCTGGGTCTCCTGCGGTCCCCCGGAGTCCCACCCCCGCCGTCCCGGGTCCCATACAACTCAGGAAAGAGGGGGGTGCGGTGGGGCCGGGAGCAGGCGCTGGGAGCCCGCGGAAGAGCTGGAAGTGCCCCTGGTACTGCGGCACCGGGTACAGCGCTGGGTACCCGGACAGCAGCCCGTAGGGGGCGCCTGGCGTCGTGGGCACCGAAAGCCCGGTCCGCGAGTAGTAGCTGCCGGAGGGGTTCGCACCTGCCCCCGGGTACACCGGCTGCAGCGGCAGTGCCTTGGGCTCGGGAGCTGGGCCCAGGGATGAGCTCACGAAGGTGTCGGGGCCCGGGGCTCTTGGGGCCGGGCGTGCCCAGCCCGGGTGCTCCTCGGGAGCCAAGAGCCCAGCCACCAGCCCTGAGCTGCCCACATACGAGCCCAGAGTCTCGGGCGGCGGCGGCGGCGGCGGCGGCGGCGGCGGCAGCTGCGGGGGCGGCAGCGGGAATTGCACCGCGGAGCACTCGCCGGGCGCCAAAGCGCAGGCCTGAGGCGCGCCGCCCGGCTCTGGGCACGGGAAATTGGTGAGAAGGAGATCCAGATCCCAGGAGGTGGCCGAGTCCCTCTCGTCGTCGTCTTCGTCCTCCCTGGGCGCGTCCTGCGACTCCGACCTCACGTGGAGGGGCAGCCCGGTGGGATCAGGGGGACCTGGACCCAAGTCCTGAACGTCCTCTGAGCGCCACCACTGGGAAAGAAGCAGGTAGCGTGAGGCTTCGGTGCACACCAGAGTACCCTGCCCCGCATTGGAGGGGGTCGGATGCCCTAATGGGGGTAGGCTGGCCAGAGGCTCTGGAAAGGGGTCTTGTTTGTTTGTCTGTCATATCAGTCTGTCCCCCTCCCTTACATGGAACACTCCCTCTACCCTCCCCCCCCCAAGTCCAGGGACATAGGTCGATGGGGCTGGAGACCCAAGATAAGACTGACATTATCTGGAGTCACAGTCAGGCTTGGGGGAAGGGGTAGCAGAGCCAAGAATGGAAGGCTCGGGGTGCAGGGGGGAGAAGCGGGGGGGGGAGAAGCGGGGAGCCTTGCCTCAGTTCCATTCCCCCCACTCTCCCTCTCCTTCCCTGTCCCCCCCAAAGAATTAATTCCCAAGATTACTACCTGGATGTTCCCTACATGCATTTGCTGTTTCCCCCTGATATCTGGGGTGATCTCACTGTGGACCCCTGCAGTTTTCAGGTCCAAGCCTCAGGTTTTGGGTTTTTGGGTTTTTAAGTAAGCTCTACACCCAGCGTGGGGCTTGAACTCACCTGAGATCAAGAGTTGCAGGCTCTACCAACTGAGCCATTCATGTGCCCTGGGAAGCCTCAGTTTTACATGACAGACATAGATTCTTAGACCAAGTTCAGACCCCAGGCCTAGACTGAGGACCCCCAGCGTTGGGTAAGATGCAGAGCAAGATGCAGACTAGACCCCCCCCCAAACTCTAGCCACAGCCCAGGACCCCAGCCAGCCCAGCTACACCCCGCCTGGCCCCACCTTGAGGAAGTCTTCCTGTGTGTCCGGGAAGGGGCCCAGGGTGGTCAGCGTGCTGATGGAGGGCAAGGCGGTCTCAGCTGCGGCCATGGCCGGCTGGTGCCCACCCTGGGCCTCAGGCCTCCTCTCTCTCTGTGGCCTCGTGGGCTCTGAGACACCAATGGCCCCTTGGAGGGATCTTCTCTGCCTTCAGCTGATTGGCTACAGCCCCTGATAAGAGTCAGGCAAGGCGGGGGTCACCGTTTCTGGGGAACAGACCTCATCTCAGCCTTCTTAGGGGCTGGGCCTTAAGGACTGACCCTGTATCCAAATTCGAATCAGATGTTCAGGGGCTGGGGGTTCAGAGGTTGAGGGTTCAGGTGTTGGGTAAAGTGAGGCACTGAGCGAGTCCCCACAAAATGAGAGACTTGGGCGTCTGTTCTTAGTTACCTTCCTGTACAAGGAGGTAACAGACAGAGTGGGGATCCTGGGAAGGGGCTTCAAGACCCTCTTTCCCCAGGCCATGGCCCTGTAGCTCTCCCCCTCCCCAAAAAGCAGCAGTAAACTTGCTGATGGCGGGATTTGGCATGAAGTCCCTGCCAAAGCCAAGCATTATCAGACAGCCCAGATGTCGGAGGCCGCTATCAGGTGGGGGCCCAGAACAGCCAAAGCTGTGTTCCCAATGGGTGGGAGGGTTGGGGGTTGGGGCGTCATATGAGGTTGGTTTGAAATTGCCTGGATTGTGAGTTTCCAGGGTCTGAGCCCAGAAGGAGCCCCTGGCCAATCAGCCCCCACTGTCTACCGAGGCCCCCTGAGGGGTGCTGCATGGAGGGCTGCGTGAAGTCCTGGAGGTGGGGTGGGGGGGGTCGCTGCAGCCATTGTTGTTCTGATGTGATGGGGCCGGGGCAGGGGAGGTGACCCCCTCTCCTGGGGGAAGTGGGACGCTTAAGTATCTGAGCTACAGGAGACCTTCACAACCCCTGCTTTGGGCTGGCTGATGTTTGATTCCTGCCCCACCCGGAGGAGGAATCAGGGACCTCCAGCGTACAGCTATACACCACAATGGCTACACAGTGTTATAGGCACACAGTCTTGTAGACACAGAATTCATAATCACGCAGACAGGTGTGGACACAGTCACACACTGTTACAACACACAATCGCATCGACAGGATTTTGCCAAAACCGAACAGACACACAGAGATCCTTGGGTATGTTATCGCAGCACTATAGAAGAGGCAACCGCCATGAAACACACATGTAGCCTCCAGGCACAAAGGCATGAAACACACCAGCCCATAATCATTCTCACACACACACACACACACACACAGAGTGATGCAGTAATGCGCACACTTATACATCAGACACAGTCATGCACAGCATCATATAAAATCGGCAACCTTACATCTTCACGCCACCTGTTACTGCCACAGTTTGTAATTAGTCACACAACGGCACAGCTATCAATGCCCAGCCACAGGGGGGAGGCACACCCCGTCAAACACACACAACCACATGAACATGGAATCAAACATTCTGATAGTGAAAAAGCACACAACCCAGGCCAGACATAGACACAGCGCCACAGGCACACAATCAGAATTTGTGCATCGCCAACATATCGCACAAAAAGGCAAAAAAAGCCAAAAAAATGATCATGTATCACAAGGGAAGGGGGAGGCAAGTAATATAAAAGCCAGGTCAATGCACCCATGAGGATGGCCATATTTATAGAAATTAGAACCCCGTAGCTGCAGGTTGGAGTTTAAAATGATGCAGCTACTGTGGAAACGTTTGAAGATTCTTCAAAAAGTTAAACAATCAGGGCGCCTGGGTGGCTTAGTCGGTTAAGCGTCCGACTTTCACTTAGGTCATGATCTCGCGGTTCATGGGTTCGAGCCCCGCGTCGGGCTCTGTGCTGACTGCCAGCTCAGAGCCTGGAGCCTGTTTCAGTCTGTGACTCCCTCTCTCTCTGACCCTCCCCTGTTCACACTGTCTCTCTCTCTCTCTCCTAGAAATAAATAAAACATTTTTTAAAAAGTTAAACAATGAAAAAGTTGAGGGGCACCTGGGTGGCTCAGTCGGTTAAGTGTCTGGCTCAGGTCATGATCTCAAGGTTTGTGAGTTCGAGCCCTACATCGGGCTCTGTGCTGACAGCTCAGAGCCTGGAGCCTGCTTCGGATTCTGTCTCCTCTCTCTCTGCCCCTTTGCCACTTGTTCCCTGTCTCTGTCTCTCTCAAAAATAAATAAAAGCTAAAAAAAAAAAGTTGAACAAGACTTACATATGACTCAGGAATTCCACGCCTCGGTATAGACCAAAAAGAATTGAAAACAGGTATTCAAACAAATACCGGTACACTAAGTATATAGCCATATTAGTTACAGTAGTTAAGAGGTAGAAACAACCCAAATGCCCACTAACAGATGAATGGATAAACAAAATGTGGCCCATCCATACAATGAAATATTATTCAGCCATAAAAAGGAATGAATTTCTTTTTTTAAAAAATATTTTTATTTATTTCTAGGAGAGAGAGAGACAGCATGAGCAGCGGAGGGTCAGAGAGAGAGGGAGACACAGACTCTGAAACAGGCTCCAGGCTCTGAGCTGGCAGTCAGCACAGAGCCCGACGCGGGGCTCGAACCCACGAACCGCGAGATCATGACCTAAGCGAAAGTCAGACGCTTAACCGACTAAGCCACCCAGGCGCCCCCCAAAAAGGAATGAATTTATTTTATTTTATTTTTTTTAGGAATGAATTTCTAATGCATGTTCACGTGGATGAATCTCAAAACTATACTAAGTGAAAGAAGCCAGTCACAAAAGATCTCGTACATGATTCCGTTTAATACCCAGGCAAATCCGTAAAGACAAAAACAGTAGCGGTTACCAGGAGCAGGGGGAGGAGGAATGGGGAGGATCGCTAATGGGTACAAGGTCTCCTTGGGGCGATGTAAATGTTCTGGAACTAGACAGGGGTGGTGGCTCCACAACATTGTGAATGTGCTAGATGCTGCTGAATTGTACGCCTTGAAATGGTTCATTTATGTTATGTGAATTTCACCTCAATAAACAAAATGGCTGGAGTTGGTTTACTGAAAGCACAGCCTCTCTTGGAGAGAGATCTTCTTGGATGAGGCACTGAACAGGCATGTCTGGCTCTAAAACTCAAAGCAAGAAGAAAAAGGTCCAGAGAGATGGGGGATTTGACTGAAAGTATTTGTCCCCTAAGCGCATGTGGCCATGATGGGCTTCCCAAGGTGGCAAGGCCTGAACCTCAATTTGGGTTTTCTGCTGTGTATACTCACGTCCCCCTCTGACACCACGGAGCATCAGAAAACTCCAACACTCACAACCAGCTTCAGGGCAGGGAGCTTTGGGGAAGGAGAGAGGCCACTGGCTGGAGGAGGTCGGAGGTGACCAGAATGAAAGAATCTTCCCCTGTGAGGAGGAGGGCTCAAAGAGTTTTATTTGGGGGGCGCCTGGGTGGCTCAGTCGGTTGAGCGTCTGACTTCGGCTCAGGTCATGATCTCACGGTTCGTGGGTTCGAGCCCCGCGTCGGGCTCTGTGCTGACTGCCAGCTCAGAGCCTGGAGCCTGTTTCAGAGTCTGTGTCTCCCTCTCTCTCTGACCCTCCCTTGCTCACAGTGTCTCTCTCTCTCTCTCTCAGAAATAAATAAAACATTAAAAATTACCCCCCCCCAAAGTGTTTTATTTCGATATTAAAGGCAAGAAGGGCCCAGAAAGTGGGAGGGTCCAGGGACACCCAGGCACACACCTCACCCATGCAGGCCAGTGATCACATTTGGACACAATCCCATAACTCATTCAGAGCCGATACATGAGGTAGAGCACGATACACACACACCATTACCCAGAATGTCTATGTGGGAAGATGTGTTCCCCGGGTGGGCAGGGAGGGGCCTGTCCTGGGAACCAGGAGGCCTGGATCCCAGTGCGGGTCCCTGCCCTGCAATTGGTTCACTGTAACCTTGAGTAAGATCATTCTGCTTTCTGGGCTTCAATTTCCCCACCTGGGAAAAGGCCATGTCATGGTAGATATGTGCCTTTTAGAAGCAGAGATGGTTAAGCTCAGTGCACCCGGATTCACATGCACATCACACAAATGCTCATAAAAGTGACCTAGGTGAGCCTAGCCATTCACTCAGGCATATACTCACATCACACTCGCAGTCACACACAAGTGCACAGAGGCCAAATCACTCTGACACGTGTAGGTACACAACCACACATACACACAAATATCCAGTCATGTTGTCACATAAATAGTACACACACCTCGAGAGAAAACCATCACAACACAGAATCATACCTACAGACACACGATCACACAGAATACCGTTACACAAGCTTAACAAATACACAGACAGGAAGCCACAAAGACATTCAGGCACATGGCACACAATCACCACACAGTCAACCGCCCCACAACGTCGTAGGCACACCCACATACAGATACATGGTCAGGCACAATCACACACATAGACTTTTGAAGCACACCGCAGGGAATCACTCCAAGTCACACATGCAGTCACACGTGGCTACACGTACTTCCTGGGACAGACTAGCAGATACGTCGGACTGAGATCGCCCACTGCAGCCCACCCCACACCCCCATAGCACCCATTAGAAGAGACACCGAGTTCTGGGTTCCAGGACTCTTTTTTTCCTTCTGTCTCAGTCAACTTTTGTTTCTTCACTTAACTCCAGAATCCCTCCGCACACGCCGCCTGCAACTGACCAATCAAAAGTAGGCCGAGCCTCTTCCTAGGGCCAATCAGAACAGGAGTACAGCCGGCCAATTGGTTCGGCGCACTCCCTTTCCGCCCCCTCCCTGTTCTGCTTCTTAAAGCGGCTAACATACCTTGGCCTGGGCGCTCCTGGCTCTACCGGCAAGGCTACCGTGGCCCTTTTAAAAGGCAGAGCTGTGGAGGAGCCGAGTCCCAGCGCACACCAATGAGAAGCCCCAGTCGGCATCCGCCCCTCCCACCCCCTCCAGAGGTCAAAAGCTTTTGCCTGTTGTACTGTGGTCCGTACGGTGAACTGGGAGGCCTCAGGTAAGCACCGGCGAGAGGGACGGTTGGTGCCCGGGAACCGGGCGGCCGGGGGGAGCCATGCGGCTCTGACGCCCCTGCTCCTCCAGGTTGCTCCGCTTGCCCGCCCGCTGCCCAAATGGCCCTGAGAAGCGTTTCCGAGCGGCTGCTGAGCTGGACACCAGGCCTGAGCCTCCTGCGCGGCTGGGGCTCGGCGGCGGCGCAAAGTGGTCCGTGCCGGGTCGGGGGCAGGGTGGGGAGGGTGGAACTGGAGCCTCGGGAACATTCCCGGGGTGACTTTCCCGTCCTGTGTTTGCAGAAAAGGGCGGGAAGACACAGAACCGGGCGGCCAAGGGTAAGGACCCCCTCCTTGCGCCGGACGTCTGCGGCCCTTGTCCAACTGTCTGTCTGCCCCGGGTGGGTTCTGTCCCGGAATCGACGGCTGCCGGGGCGGGAAGGCAGGGCGTGGCCAGGGCCAGAGGCAGTGAGTTTCCCGGAGAAATGCCATCTTGTCCGTCTTCCTTGCAGCCTACACTCACCGGGAGCCAGACGAGGGCGGAGGAGTGGGGCTGAGGTTTCCGGGAGAGGAGGGTGCGGTGGTGGGCTGGGCTGGGCTGTCAGGCCACATCCCACTCTCTGCTCCCTGTCCCAGCCTCACGTCCTCAATTTGACTGGAGGGACCCGTTGCTGCTGGAGGAGCAGCTGACAGCGGATGAGATCCTTATCAGGGACACCTTCCGCACCTACTGCCAGGAGCGCCTCATGCCCCGAATCCTGCTGGCCAATCGCAACGAAGGTGCCCAGGCAGGGGGAAGGGGTACCCTCTCCCGTGCACACCTGCTCTGCCTGCTTTAGCTGGGCCCTTGGACTCCCGTGTCGCTGGCATGGGGGCTCCAGTGGCCTAGGGCTGAGTCTGAATTTGGGCATCCGTCTCTTTGCAGTGTTTCACCGGGAGATCATCTCAGAGATGGGGGAGCTTGGTGTGCTGGGCCCCACCATCAAAGGTAGGGACAGATTTATCTCCACACTCTGCAGTCCCCACTGTGTCCCGGAGAGCCCCTTCCTGTCCCTGACCCTGAGTTTCCCAGTCTGCAAAGCGAGGCTGTTATCCCTCCACGTGAAAGTGGCTGTGAGGGAAAATGAATAAACCCTCAAGCTAGCGCCAGCTTGGAGCCCCCTCCTTGGGCGCCCCTATGTAGCTCTGTCTCTTGGGCCCTGGGAATCCCACTGGGCTTTGTCTCCCATTGCCCTGTCTTCCCTCCCCTCCCCTCCCCTCAGGGTATGGCTGTGCTGGAGTCTCCTCTGTGGCCTATGGGCTCCTGGCCCGAGAGCTGGAGCGGGTGGATAGCGGCTATAGGTCAGCGATGAGTGTCCAGTCTTCCCTCGTCATGCACCCCATCTACGCCTATGGCAGCAAGGAGCAGCAGCAGAAGTACCTGCCCCGGCTAGGTGAGCAGCTGCCCGTGGAACCTACTGGAAGCCAGACCATCTCAGTGGTCTGGAACTTAGGAACAGGACTGTCCCCAGAGCCTGCCTTCTGCCCCTACCTCAAGGACAGCCCCGGAGGCCACCCAGATGCCCTTCAGACCCCGAGCCTTACCGCTACCTCTGATCCACTTTCTTACCACCATCATCTCCCTCCTAATTGGCTCCCCCATCCCAGCCCAGAGTTTAAAGTCTTACCTTCCTGACCGGGTCCACAAGGCCACACACGTGAGCAGGCCTCTGCTGATCATTCCAACTCACCTTTGGCCACCCTCCTGAGTGCTCCTCCTCAGCCCGACTCGGCTTCTTGGGATTCTCCAAATGGACTGCGGGGCCTTTGCACATCTGTACCCCCTGCTGGGACCACTCTTCCCCACCCTTCCTCCTCCCCCCTAACTCCTTTTCACTGAATCTAAGACAGATTATCTGACTCCTTTCTGACTCCTGTGCGGGTCTTTCCCCATCATGGTGTATTACGGTGGCCTGGGTGGGGGGCTGTCCCCACACTCCCTGGGAGTGCCACAGGAGCAGGTGTGGGTCTGCCTTTGGCCTGGCTTGAGCGAGAGACTGAGGGCATGAGTGGGGGACAGGCAGATCTGTGACCCTGTGTTGTGTCTGCAGCCAAGGGGGAGCTCCTGGGCTGCTTTGGGCTCACAGAGCCCAACCACGGGAGTGACCCGGGCAGCATGGAGACCAGAGCCCGTTACAACGCATCTGGCAAGAGCTACACCCTCAATGGGACCAAGACCTGGTGAGGGGCCCGGATGTCGCAGGCAGGCGGGCAGGGGCAGGGGGGGAGGCGGCCAGACCCTCACTGCCTCTCCCTCCCCCAGGATCACCAATTCCCCCGTGGCCGACCTGTTTGTAGTGTGGGCTCGATGCGAAGATAGCTGCATCCGGGGCTTCCTGCTGGAGAAGGGGATGCGGGGCCTCTCGGCCCCCAAGATCGAGGGCAAGTTCTCCCTGCGCGCGTCGTCCACGGGCATGATCGTCATGGACGGTGTGGAGGTGCCGGAGGAGAACGTGCTGCCTGACGTGTCTGGTCTGGCGGTGAGCGGCGGCCACCTTGGGAACTGGTATCACGTCTCCTGCTGGTTCCTCTTTCTTGGGCAGTCCCCGTGCTGGGGACCCAGCTGGGGAACAGACGCCGTCCCTGTGCTCGTGCCCCCCCCCCCCCCCCGGCCCACGGGATTCTGAGAGGTTCTGCTCGGCTCACTGCTGTGTGCAGATGGCCCCTTTCGGTGCCCATCTTGCTCATCCTGGCTCCGCCCTGGACACCTTTTGGTCCGGAAGCAGTTGAATCCTTTGATGCAACTGCATCTCTCTGTCTCCTTATATCGTCCCCTAGACCGGAGGCTCCAGCCCAGGTCCTGGGCCAGGTAAAAGTGTGTGCAAAGCAAGGGTGAGCAGGCACTGAGCGAGGCCTGCTGTGCACGAACTCCAGGACCGTGTGTGATTCAGATGGCTGCCCTGAGTCCCTCTATTTATACTGACTGCGTGTCTGGAGAGGGGGCTTCCCCCTACTTAAGAGTTAGTCCCGCGCAGGGCCTTTCAGCTCCTGGTGGGCCTGAGGCCCCTCTCTCAACCCTACAGGGGCCCTTCGGCTGCCTAAACAACGCCCGGTTTGGGATCACCTGGGGCGTGCTGGGAGCTGCCGAATTCTGTTTGCACACGGCCCGGCAGTACACGCTGGATAGGTTCGTGGGGGTGCCGCGAGGGGCTCTTGGGGATGGGAGGGGGGCATGGGCTCCATCCCTTACCCAACTGGTGACTCCCCATTCCCTGTCCACCAGACTTCAGTTTCTCACTCAGTGTAACAGCCTGGGAAGTCCTTTCGAGGGGCTGACTCGATGACAGGGCCAGGGTGAACTCAGCGAGGGCTGGGGAGGCCTGGGAAGGCTTCCTGGACTGGGGAGCGACCTTGCCCATACTTACCCTGAACTTGCCCGTCTAGGATCCAGTTTGGAGCCCCCCTGGCCAGGAACCAGCTGATTCAGAAGAAGCTGGCAGACATGCTCACTGAGATCACGCTGGGCCTTCACGCCTGCCTGCAGCTTGGCCGCTTAAAGGATCAAGACAAGTAGGGCCCGTGTATCTGGGAAGCAGGTGGAGGCAGCAAGGAGGGGACCCTGTGCCCCTCCTGGACACAGGGGTGGTTGGCCCTGGGGAGAAGTGTCCTTCCTGCCTGGCGACCCCTGGGGACCCATCTCTTACCCTCTTGGCCCGTCTCTCTTACCCTCTTGGCCTTGATGGGACGAGACTGCCTGCTTATCCCTAACTGGGAGCTCCGTGTCCACTGCTGTGACCATGACCGAGGGAATCTTCTCCCCTGGCTGGGTCTGCCCAGGGCTTAGGGATGCGTGGGGTCAGTTCTTTGTGATCCCTGACGTGTCCCATGTCTGTGCCACTCCCAGGGCCACTCCGGAAATGATCTCCCTGCTGAAGAGGAATAACTGTGGGAAGGCCCTGGATATCGCCCGCCAGGCGCGAGACATGCTAGGGGGGAACGGGATTTCTGACGAGTATCACGTGATCCGGCACGTCATGAACCTGGAGGCTGTGAACACCTATGAAGGTAGGGGCCGGGTCTCTGCAGGGGAGGAGCGTTACAGCGACCTTGCTGTCTAGAGAAGGGGGGTGGGGATGGCAGCCCCGAGCCCGGCTCCCAGTTGTCATCGCTAGTGCCACGACCTGGGGCATGTCCCCCCCTGTATTGTTCATCAGGAGCAGCTCCCCCTGGGACTGTGGAGGTGAAATGCTGTCAGCCCTTTCCCCCGTGGTGCTCGGGAGGAGGGGTGCTCCCCAGACTGCTTTCCATCCTCCTTGGGCATCCCCAGCGTGGGGCACGAGGCCTAGAGTGAGCTGGTGGGGGCCCGGGAGCGAGAGAGCAGCTGCACTCGGCACCCGGAACTGGCTGGGACTCACACTGGGCCCAGAGCCCCTTGGGAAGACAGACATGGGGAAAAATCATTAAAAATTAAAAAACAAAAACAAAAAACAGTACACTCTCGTATGAGCCAGGCAGAAATAGGGGGAGGTGTAAGAGGCGGTGCTCCTCTTGGGAAGAAAGTGGAAGTGTGTTAGGCCTTAAGGGAGTGTCCCTCCCTGGGCAGGGACAGTGAAATAGCTTTTTCTTATTTTTTCTTTTCTTTTTTTTTTTTTGAAAGAGCTTCTGTGTGCTCTTCTGGATGGGATATTCCAGAAAAAGCAAGAGGGAAGGTTGAAGGTTGAGGCGTGGGGATGACCTTGAGGACAGCAGAGGAGGGCCTTCAGGGGGTTTTATGCAGGGGGGGATGGGGTCAGATACCCACTTTAGGGAATAAACAGTTATTTTGCTCCATCAGAAGGAGGCAGTAATCTCTGCCTCCCACCCCTTTAAGCTGAGGAAGGGTAAATGAGAGCGCTGGGGGCTATTAAACGTTACCCAGAGTTGAGAGCAGGTGTGGGACATGCGGGTAGTGGCTTTAGGCCCGGGGACATCAGCTGGGACAAGCAATCTGATAACTTTTTTTTTTTTTTGGTGTTATTTTTGAGACAGAGTGTGAGTTGGGGTGGGGCAGAGAGAGAGGGAGACAGAATCTGAAGCAGGTTCCAGGCTCTGAGCTATAAGCCCGATGCGGGGCTCGAACTCATGAACCATGAGATCATGACCTGAGCTGAAGTCGGACGCTTAACTGACTGAGCCCCCAGGGTGCCCCCTGATATTTGTGTTCCCATCCCTTCCGTAGGCCAGAGAGGGCCTGCAAGCAATCGCGGCCTCTGGGAAAGGAGCACGAATGGGTTGAACATCAAACATTTAAGCACCTGTGCAGGGGTGGGTGGGGTGGATTTGCTGAGTGTAGGGAGCGCCAAAGCTGGGCCCGCAGCCAGAGCCGGGCTTGCTGAAGTTTTGGGTTCTAGAACGAGGACTTCTGGGTTTTCTTTTTATTTCATTTTATTTTTTGCCAAGATGCATTACAGAACTGTGAAAACCAATTTTCTCGGCGTGGCCTGAATGGTGGCCTCTGAGCCTAGGACGGGGCTTTGCCAGCAGCTGTCAGCATTCGCCATCTTTGTGGGTTTGTTCTTCTTCCGCAGTGGTAGCCTGGGGGGCAGAGACATGAAGACTGACTTTAAAGGAAGTTGTGAGCTGTTAAGACTCCACACCAACTCGTATTTATCTTGTCCAGGCACTCACGACATTCACGCTCTGATCCTTGGAAGGGCAATCACGGGGATCCAGGCGTTCACGGCCAGCAAGTGAGCACACTTCACCCGGGAGCCCAGATGGTCCCCAGCTCCTTCCCAGGGAAATGCTACGCTCTGAGCTCACTCACGGAGGTGGCAGATGGAGCCAATTTTTATAGTGAGAAGTGAGAGACACTGATTCTTAATTATCAAAAATTTCCCTTCGAAGTCATTCAAATGTGTTCCTTAAAAAAGAAGATGGGACTCTCTGTACCAAGTTTCTCAACCCACTTTTAACTGTGGATGGGAATGGATTCCACTTCTCTTGGAACAGAAGCGTCACTTGACGGGAGCAGGGAGAGGGAAGGAGAGTGACATGAAGCAATCTCTGTGAGACTGATCTGGTGTCTGACTGAGCAGATCCCCCCACGGCAAGAGTTCACTGTGTGCCCTCCGACCCTCCTATCTTGGGGGTAAGTGCCTTATGCTGGAGGTTGGGGCAGAAGGAAAGTGAAAGACTAATAAAGAGTCTGCATGTCTGACCCCGCAGTGTTGGGCCACGTTTAACTGTAACCACCCAAGAAGTCATTTCAGTCACAGGAAAACTGTGGGACCGTGTGGTGGGGATCCCCCCCCCCCCAGGTGGTCTGGCCTGTGTCTGAGTCTTGGGCTCTGCTGTAATAACCCTGGTTACGCGCTGACCAGGGCTCAGGGCTGTAGACAGAGAGGCTTTTGTCCTTTCTGTCACCACACAGCTGACCACAGAGTGGGGGGAAGTAACAGCGGTCCAGCTTCTCAGCTCAGACACACCACCTCAGAGGGGCGCCCAGGGCCACCAGGGACGTGGCAAGAGCATCTGAAGGATTTTGCAGGGACAGTGGCCCGTGTGGGGTTCAAGGCCGGGCACGGTGCCAGCGGCCTCGGTTTGTGTTGACGTTTGCTCTCATCCCAGCCTCCACAAGCCTGCTTCCTTGGCGGGGCCCCGGGCAGGAGTCGAGTCACACCTCAGGCTGGATGCACAGGTCCTTGTACACCGTCTCCACGGTGTGGCACACGTGCTTGAGCTCTGTCTCCAAATGGATGATCTTCGCCATCTTCTGGGTGAACTCTTGGAGCTTTTCCTGAATGATCTTGTTGTGGTGGTTGTAAATCTGATACATCCTCTCTTCTAGCTTCTCTGTCAGGTCTGAAACCTTTTAAAGAATAAGGCATGCTCTTAGAAAAGTCAAACAAAGGACATCACGTTTGTTTTAAATGGCTCGCTAAGATTTCTGCAATTTATCTTATAAAAATGGTAAAAAAAAAAAATTCCAGTGACTGGAGGTGAAATTGCTTATATTTTGAAATTTTTTAAATGTTTATTTTGAGAGAGAGAGAAAGCACAAGCAGGGGAGAGGCAGCGAGAGAGAGAGAGAGAGAGAGAGAGAGAGAGAGAGAATCCCAAGCAGGCTCCGTGCTGTTGAGCTGATGCAGGGCTCGATCGCACGAACAGTGAGATCATGAGCTGAAATCAAGAGTCAGATGCTCAACTGATGGAGTCACCCACATATATGTATGTGTATATATATACTGAACAGGCTCAACCAGGTTAGGAAGGAAATACATAACAGAGACTGGAAGAAAACATGACAAAGTAGCCTCTGAGTAATGGGATCATAGAAATTTTTTTAATGTTTATATTTATTTTTGAGAGAGAGAGAGAACACGCATGCAGGAGGGGTGGAGAGGGAGTGAGACAGGATCCGCTCTGTGCTGTCAGAGGCTCGAACCCACGAACAATGAGATCATGACCCCAGCCAAAGTCAGACACTTATAACCAAGCGGGCCACTCAGGTGCCCCAGAATTTTAAGTAATGTCTACACCCCATGTGGGGCTTGAACTTATAACCCCAAGATCAAGAGTTGCAGGCTATACTGACTGAGCCAGTCAGGGCCCCCACACACCATTCAACTTCTGGGGGACAAACGGGGTGACAATGAAGGCTCTGCCTCAGCCCCTAGTCCCATGGCCATTAGCACTGGCATGAAATAAGAGGGCTGGGCCGTGGGCGCAGATGGACCTTCGTCGTCATCCTGGTTCTTTCACGTGGCACTCTCTGCAGGTTGCCTAGCATCGTACCGCGGATTTAACACTCAGCAGCAGCTCCTTCCCTCCCCTTTCATAGGATGCCCTCCCCCTGCAGACCGGGGCTATGCAGTGTGGGGGAGAAACTGTCACCTTGATCTTGAGGCTGTCCCTGAAGTTGGTCATGAGTGCATGGTCCTTCTGCCTGCTCTCGTTGATGTTTTCAATCAGCTCCTGGGCCCTCTTCTTCAGGATGTCGATGCTCGAGTCCAGAGAGGAAAAGTAGGGTCCTGCCTTCCCTTCTAGTATCATCAGCTGGCGGTTGGCACTGGAGGTGGCGACAGAGGGGCTAGAGACCTGACTTCTGAAAGGACAGGAAACTGAGGTCAACACCAAACTCTCCCGAGAGCTCTGGTCTGAATTAGCTGTGTGGGGGGAGAGGAACCAGGGCTGTGTGTCTCTGGCGGGCGATGCTGGTTGATTTCAGTCACACCCCGCCCTCAGGGGCAGGGGCAGTATCCCCGTTTTAGAACTGAAGAAACAGACCCACAGGTGCAAACAGAATCCACCTAAGGTTCCAGAACGGGGGGATTTGCCTGATTCCAACACCCACAGTCATTCTATTACACCAACTTGCTGCTTTGAAATGAGCATCGGTTATACTATTTATAGTATATAAACAACTATAGATCGGGGCAGAGACTGTAAAAATCTAGAAAGATTCTGCACATATTGGGTGCCTGGGGGGCTCAGTCAGTTGAGCGTCTGACTCTTGATTTCGGCTTAGGTCATGAGCTCATGGTTCGTGAGATCAAGCCCCATGTTGGGCTCTGAGCTGACACTGTGCAGCCTGCTTAAGATTCTCCCTCCTCTCTCCCTGCCCCTCTCCTGCTCTTGTGTGTGCTCTCTCTCAAAATAAACATTAAAAAAATTAAAAAGGATTCTGCATATAGATTGCTTTGTCAAAACCTGTAAGGGTTTTTAATTTTTTTTAAGGTTTATTTCTTTTTGAGAGACAGAGTACGGGCAGGGAAGGGGCAGAGAGAGAGGGAGACACAGAATCCGAAGCAGGGTCCAGGCTCCGAGCTGTCAGCACAGAGCCCGACGTGGGGCTCAAACTCATGGGTGGTGAGATCTTGACCCGAGCTGAAGTTGGATGCTTAACTGACTGAGCCACCCAGGTGCCCTGAATCTCTCTATTCTTTAAACAGGATTGGGGGGCTTGCATCATTGTTTCTGGGCTCCATTTCTTTTTGTCCTTTATCTCTGCTTTATGTGATCTGTAGGCACCTTCCATGTGTCAGGCAGTGTGCTAAGCTGAACGCCTGTTGCTGCGACTTCTTGGCCATGCTCTGGGCTTGGTCCACTCGTCGTCTTTGCCTACGTCACAGCTGAGGACCCAGGCTCAGTGTGGTTGTCCCTTTCTCAAGGTTACTGGCCAGTGTGCGGCAGAGCTGGGTGTGGGACCCAGCTGGCCCGACTCCCAGCCCGTGTCCTGCTGCCCCTCGGGTCCTCAGTTTCTTCGCCTCTGAGGTCCTCCCAGGTCTTAATGGCTGAGACTCAGAGGGGCCAAGAGAGCAGTTCCTAAACACACCAGTTGACAGGCCACCATAAAGTCAGCCAAGACCACAAGCCAGGCATTCCTTAGAAAATTCCTTAGAATGGGGCACCTGGGTGGCTCAGTCGGTTGGGCATCCGACTTCGGCTCAGGTCATGATCTCACGGTTCGTGGGTTCAAGCCCCACATCGGGCTCTGTGCTGACAGCTAGCTCAAGCCTGGAGCCTGTTTCAGATTCTGTGCCTCCCTCTCTCTCTGATCCTCCCCTGCTCATGCTGTCTCTATCTCTCTCTCAAAAATAAATAAATAAAATATTTTAGAAAATTCCTTAGAAAATTACGTCCTGATTTTTGGATGCTTTCCCCATAAAACTATTTTTTCTTGGTGGTTTCCTGACTGCCTAAGCTGTTCCCTTTGGCTCAAGGGTACAAGCACAGTAAAACCCGAGGACAAGAGCCTGGGTGTCAGAGCTCTCACCTGCATGAAGGTGCTCAGGCCCGACTTGGGCTGTGTCCGGGCCCTCGAGTATTCCTTCCAAAAGCATTTCTTGCTTCTTTGGCCTTGTGTTGCTCTCTGACTTGACCTGTGAGGCCTGGCACAGGCCAGTGCTCCTTTAAGAAGCTGTCCAGGACCCTGTGCCTGTCTCTGTCACTGAATGTGCTGGTCACAGCTCACATCCCTTTGCCCCCCAGAGGGTTGTGTCCTATTTATCACCAAATTTCCAATACTCCCACGCAGTAAATCTTCCATTGTTTGTCAAATGAATGAAGGACACCTTCCATCTGATCTCTTCCTCCCTCCTCCGGCTTTATACAGAACATACAAGTTCACCAGCCTCCAAGGCAAGACACGTGTGGCCAGTGCATTTATCAAGATGGGAAAGTGTGTCCCTGAGGCAGATAATCTAGAGCAAAGATTTATGTCAACTAGAAAACAACAAAGCAACTAAAGCCTTCCTGAGCATTCTCATAAAAAGTCATTTTACTGCAGGACAAAGGTTTATTAAAAGAGTTTATGACCCCCTTTGGCTTGTGAGTACTCCTTTCCCACAGGGAAGTGAGTCAAAAGGAGATTCATCCAGACCTTGGACACTAACATTTTTTTTTTGTTTTTCTTATTTTTTAAGATTTTATTTTTTTTTTAATTTATTATTAATTTTTGGGAGGGGTGAGAGAAAGGACTCAGGTGAGTGAGGGTCAGAGAGAGAGAGAGAGAGAGAAGCAGGACTCGAGCTCACAAACCATGAGATCATGTCCTGTGTTGAAGTTTAGATGCTTAACTGACTGAGCCACCCAGGCGCCCCTTAAGATTTTATTCTTAAGTAATCTCTACACCCAACCTGGGGCTCAAACTCCCGACCCTGAGACTGTGCCAGCCCGGTGCCCCCACACTGATATTTTAACATTCAGACTTTTGTAACATTTGGACACATGTGAAAAACGCAAAGTGGATGGCTCTTAAAAAGACAAGCATGCACCGCATGATGATAATTAAGTTGGGGACACTAGTTCAAGAAAACCTGGCGTTCGATCTCCCTGAGGTGTCAAGCACCGACTGCCCTCCTGTTCAGCCTCAGCCAGGAGCTCTATTACTTCAGTCTCCAGCTGAGGGCCTCAGTTGCTCTTCGCTTCAACGCTGGGTCACACCCACACCAAAACCCCGCCCTGGCTCTCCAGAACCAAGTGCTGTATTTTTTCTCAAACTCAGGAACTTGAAGGACACTGGAGGAAATAATGATCCTGTGAACAGGGTCACTGCGGTGTCCTGCTCTCTAGCCTCTGGGAGTCCCCAGGGTCACTGGGCATCCTGTCGTGCTCTGGTCACCTCCCTCGCATTCCTCTCAGCCGGTCCAAACTTTCATCCTCCTCCTGACCCTGACCCCACACATGCCTCCCTCACGCTGAGCAGATACAGAAACAGCGCAGGCCAATAACTCCCTCCACTGCCCCCCATAAATGGATCCACAACTACCCTTCCTCTTTCCAAACTCCCAGCGTGGCAGGCAGGGAAGGGCTCTGTGCCTCTGCCGGGCTCCTGATCCCAGTCCCCTTGGTACCTTGCCCTCTTCTTGTACCTTTGATCTCTATTTCCGGCCGGCCCTTTCCAAGGCATGTCATCGCCAGTTTTATGTGTTAAAACAACACACAGACCCACACCCCTCCCCACAAACACCAGGTACCGCTTGGCCAGCCACCTTCCTCTTTCCTCCCCTTCACAGCCATGTAGCTCTTCTAGAAAGAGCTGTTGACACTTTCTGAACACATTTTCTCACCTCTCAGCCCACTGTTCCTGCCCCAGTTCTCAAATGAAGAGTCTTCTGCCAAGGTCCCCGGTGGCACCTGGCAGATACCTCAGACCATAATTCCCTTGAGCTTCCGGCTGCAGCTGGTGCTCCTGACCACCCTTCCTTGCCATTGCCATCACGTGGCGTCCCCAGGCTCTGTTGCTGGCCCTGCTCTCTTCCCTTTGTACCATTGTTCACATCTTTGCTCTGAAGCCAGGACCCCCCAGCCTCCAACCTGCTGGCCTTTCCTGCTAAGCCACCGCCTCACAATGCACAACCTGTCATTCCCCAAAGGCACCCTTGTAGCTGGGATATCCTGGCAGTCCCTCTCCCTACCTATATCCTGCCTCTCCTAGAAAGTCTTCCCTGGGTGAGTTACGTGCACACAACAACTACCGTGTCACCGACTGCCCCTTAGCCTCCCCCCATGGTCTCTGGGAGGACTGGGCCATGCGTCACTCATCTTCATGTCTGCAATACCGACACTTCATGACAGCAGTGGTAAAGGGGCATGGAATAAATGAATGGCCAGCAAGTGCTTTCATTACCATCCGTGTTCCAAAGCTTCCAAGCTTTTCTCTGTCCACGCCTGTCTCCTGAGCTCCCAACAACATATCTGACTGCCTCCAGACCTCGTCTACTTGGCTGTCCCAGAGGCATCTCACACTGCTCCGAATTCGCACGTCAATATGAACATCCTCCTGTGACACCGAAAGCCACCTCGTTCCCATGCCAGGAACTTAGCAGTGAGCCTAGAGTCCAGCTTCTCTCTGTTCCTCCACATCCGGTGAGAAAATCCTCCTTTCTACCTCCTCAACCTCTCCCAAATCTCTCATTTTCTCTCGATCTAATCATTTGCAACTCACCTATCATTTCTCACCTGGTCCCTAGGGACCTTCTGAACTGCAGTCTATGCCCAGCTCCCGCCTGACAGCCTAGGAGAGTCCCCACCTGCCACAGGACCAAGGACACTCCCGAGCACGGCACACAGGGCCTTCCCGGGCCCTAGCTGCTACCTTCCCTTTCCACCTTCCACTCTGAGCAATTTGGAACCTTCCACAGCCTCACCATTCGGAGTTCCTGCCACAGCACTCCCACAGTACCCCCACTCACTGATCACAACACTGCCATGGTTTATACACATCCCTTCCTTCCAGCACGCCGTGCACGCTCAGGGTGGGGACTGCGTTCTGCACACCCCAAGGCAGCACAGATAGTCACCGGATGCTTAGAGGAAGGAACTTCCAGAGCCAGGTGTAACATTCCTGCTCACAAACTTCCTTGTGCCCATAGTCGCCTTGTCTGACACCATAAGGATCCTGAAATTAAAACCAATGGTAAAAACAGGTGCTTCTTTTTATGTAATTGCTCACAAGCTGCTGACAGTTCACGGTCGCTCCTTTCTCAGGCTCGAGGGACGGGGCTGGAGCGGTCTTCGTGGCAGTGATGCAAACGGTGAAAAATCACTTGAATTCATCTCGTTCAAATTTTGTGGTGGGACAAAGGCCTGCATCAGATGTCTGCAGAGAGCTTCCTGATTCTTTCCAACCTCTCCTTTGGGGATTTCTTTCTTCCCATTTCATTTTTCTTAATACTCAGCAGCTGCATATTAATCAGGATGCTAATGAATCACAGGCTTCCCTGGGCCTGCACTCACCAATTAACTTTAATAAACAAAACGCACAGTGCCCCCTTCGCTGGCTTCCCCCATTCCCAGGCCTGCTTCTGCTGCCCAACCCTGGATGCAGGCCAGGGAATGGAAGCAGGGCCGGACAAAGCAGGCTGGGTGTGCGCAGCCCACAGAGGGGTCGGGCGGGTGGGGGGGTACTTGGGGTGGGAGCTGTGAACTCTTTACCACACTCATCCATTATGATCTGTCCTAAGGAGTCCCGAATTCAGTTGCGAGGATTAGGACACAGTTCCCGAGCAAGGCCCGAGCTGGCAGGGGGCCCGGGAACGGTGAGGAAATGGGTCTGAGTGAAGACACCATCTGTTCGCTCCAGGTAAAGCTGTGATTGGCAGGCGTGCGAGCCAGAGCCGCCCGCTGGCGGGGCCCTCCCTCCGTGGCCTCTAACAGATATACAAGTAAACAATCCGCCAGCCACTTCTGACCACCGCGGGCGGCAGGCTCAGGAGGGGAGGCAAGCTAATCAAACATTCAAGGAGGAGCACAACAGAATCTCCGCTGCTCAGGCAAAATGAGGTTTTGCTGAAGTCCAGCCAGGAAGGGGGAAGGTTTGACTCAAAGCTATGGAGCCGCTCCTCACACTCTGCTTTTCTCTCTCGAAATGTGCTCACATTTCAATCATGTCACTGAGTGTCTGCTGCTGGATCTATTAATTGGCCCTTGCACTGGTTCTAATCCATCTGTCTTTTCGGCCCAAAGCTCTCATGGACCTTCTTGAAGTCTCTGATATGCTATTGCCTGTGTCTCTTTGCCACTTAGATCCAAGTCTAAACATGCTCTTTGCAGGAAGATTGTTATCAAATGACTTCAGTCATTTCCTTCTTTTTTTCTGGTCCTCAATTGATAGTGCACGCCTAGAAACCACCCCGCCTAGGAGCCGGCTCTACAACTGAGGAATCTGGGAGGTGGGGAGAAGCTGACTTTATACCCCGAGTCCTCAGAGTCCTGTCCCGAGCCCGGCCCCAGGTGAGCTCACTCACCCTGCAGCTGCCCCTGAAACAGTGACTCCCACAGTGCCACCTGCAGTCCCTCGTCCCACCCTGGGTGCCAGGTCAGCAAGTCCAGCTGTACTCTGGATGCATTCGCGTACACGTCCCCGGTCACCTCAAGCTCAATAAGGGCAAAATGGAACCTGTGTTCTTGCCTCTGCCACCGAAACCACTGCCTGCTGGAAACCAGTCCAGAGCGGTGCGCTAGTAAACATTTAGCAAGCGGCTCTCTGGGGGGGAGAAAAAAGGTCTGATTTGTACTGCTTGCCAATTTCCATGGCGCAGACTCCCACTATAGCCAATTTCAAGCCACCAACACAAAATCACTAAGTGCCGTGCTGGGAAGAGATGTGTAGGACCCGCGCTTGGCGCTGGGAGGCGCTGACTGCAGCGCACCACAGCGGGGGTCCTGGTACCAGTCACAATGCCAGACGCACGGGCATTTTCATTGTTTTGCGGCGCACTGGCCGGGAGGCATCCTCGGGGCTTCCCCTTCCGCACGCCTCACTGAACGGCCCTGTCACCCCCTCGCGTTCTCTCCACCTGCCCTGCTAGACGCTACCGCCACAGGAGGCCTCCCCACGTCCCCCCGCGTCCCCTCCCACCCATTCTCCAAGGCGAAGCCAGTGCCTTTGTAATACGGGAACCAGAACGCGGCCAGTGGCACATCTCTGAAACGTCAACTCCCCTCCTAGGTGCCTGCCCAAGAGAAATGAAAATACACACACCCACACCAAAATGTACATGGACTTTCACGGCAGCCTTACCCACAAGCAGAAACAACTCAAGTGTCCGTCAGCCAGTGAGGGGATAAATAAAATGTGGGGGATCCGTAACATAGAGTATTATTCAGCCACACGGAGAAACGGAGTTCTGATACACGGAAAAAGCCTGAAGACTCTGCTCAGTGATAGAAGCCACTCCCAAAGGACCACATAAGCGTATGATTCCGTTTAGACGAAATGTCCAGGGGAAGCAAATTCAGAGACTGAAAGTAGCGGTTACCAGGGGCCGGGGAAGATGCAGAGACTAGGGGACGATGGCTAAGGGGGACAAGGTTTCTCTGTGGGGTGACGAAAAGGTTATAGTTGACTGTGGTGACAGCTGCACAGCTCTGTGAATATACTAAAAACAACTGAATTGTGCATTTTAAGTTCATGAATTGTAAAGTATGTAAATTATATCTCAATAAAGGTATTGCCAAAAAAGTCCTCAGAATAAGTCCATAGGCGACAAAACGCCCTGTGAGCAGGCCCCTGCCAAGCTGGCCGGCGCCGCTCCTGCGCTCCCCCCGCACCCACACCCCCGCCACACCAGGCTGCCTTCAGCCCCCTGAACGGCACAGGTTCTCACCTCCTCCTCCCACCCCCACCCACCATCCACCCTGTCGTACCTTTGGATTCAGGATTGCTTCTTCAAGGGCGGTGTCTCTGGCTCCCCATTCAGGGCTGGCTGCCCCCAGGGAAACGTTTTCCCAGCACCCTAAGCTCTCCTCAGTCACTTGTTCTGTCTCTGCCTCTCGGTCACATGGGAGCACTGGGGGGCTATGAACACATCTGCCCGGTGGACTCAGGGTGCCCCTGCTGCTGATCACAATGCCTGCCTGACGCGCTGGCCGCACCACCGTTTTGTGAGCACACCGAGCTTCCTCCCACTCGGCCCAGCGGATGCAGGTCGGTCCCCAAGGCCTCCTGGCTGTTCCCTCCCATGAGACCTCCTTAGAAACTTCTCTGACTATTCTAAACTTCCTGTCACTCCAGTTGCTCCTTACTCTGCTTTGTTTCTTCACAGCACTTGCCACCCATCGAAATCACGTTATTATTACTATGATTATTACTGATCTCTCTTTTAGAAAGTCAGTCTCGCAAAAGACCTAGAATAGGCGATACAACATTGAAGTAGAAGAACGAAGTCGGAGGACTGATACTACTTGGCCTCAGGACGTACTATAAAGCTGCAGTGAGCCAGACGGTGTGGGATTGGTGAACAAATAGATAACAGAGCAACGGAACAGAGTAGAGAGCCCAGAAATTGACACTCTCCCCCCCCCCCCCCCCCCAACCGATCTTCGACACAGGAGCAAAGAAAATTCAACAGAGAACAGAGTCTTTATAACAAATGCTGTTGAAATAACTGGACAGCTGTCGGGGACAANCCCCCCCCCCCCCCCCAGTCAACCGATCTTCGACACAGGAGCAAAGAAAATTCAACAGAGAACAGAGTCTTTATAACAAATGCTGTTGAAATAACTGGACAGCTGTCGGGGACAAACAACCAGACACAGCCCTCACACTTTCACAAAAACAAGATCACAGACCTAAATGTCAGACACAAGACTATAAAACTCCTGGAAGATATTGGGGTGCCTGGGGGGCTCAGTCAACTGAACGACCGACTTCGGCTCAGGTCATGATCTCACAGTTCGTCGGGCTCTGTGCTGACAGCTCAGAACCTGGAGCCTGATTTGGATTCTGTGTCTCCCTCTGTCTCTGACCCTCCCCTGCTCACACTGTCTCTCTCTCTCTCTCTCAGAAATAAATAAAACATTTTAAAAAAAAAAACTCCTGGAAGATATCAAAGGAAAGAATCTAGAGGGCCTTCTTAGATAATATATCAACAGAAAAAACTGGTTTAAGTTGGACTTCATTAAAATGAAAAACGTGCTCTGCAAAAGACACAGTTAACAGAATGAAAAGCCACAAACTAGGAGGAAATCTTTGTGTAACACACGCCTGATAAAGGACTGGTCTAAAATACACAAAGAACTCTTAAAAACAGTAAGGAAACAGGGGCGCCTGGGTGGCTCAGTTGGCTGAGTGTCCAACTCTTGATTTAGGTTCAGGACATGATCTCACGATCATGAAATCGAGCCCTGCACTGAGCTCACACTGAGCGTGTAGCCTGCTTGTGATTCTCTCTCTCTGCCTTTCCCCTGTTTGTACTCTCTCTCTCTCAAAACAAACAAACAAACAAAAAACCAATAAGGAAATAAACAACCAGATTAAAGAATGAGCGAAGATCTGGACACCTGACCAAAAAAGGCATATATGACAAATATGCAAAGGAAAAGATGTTTAACTTCCTATCTCTTCAGGAAACTGAATCAACGCAAGGAGATGCTACTTCACACTTACTAAAATGCTGCAAATCCAAAATCCTGACAATACCAAGCGCTGGAGAGGATGGAGAGCAACAGGAACCCTCTTTCACTGATGATGGGATATAAAATGGCACGGCCTCACTCTGGAAGACAGCTTGGCAGTTTCTTACAGAATTAAATATACTCTTATGGGGCGCTTGGGTGGCTCAGTAGGTTAAGCATCCGACTTGGGCTCAGGTCATGATCTCACGGTTCATGGGTTCGAGCCCTGTTTCCGGCACTGTGCTGACAGCTCAGAGCCTGGAGTCTGCTTCGGATTCTGTGTCTCCCTCTCTCTCTGCCCCTCCCCCTCTCATGCTCTGTCTCTCAACCTTAAATACACTCCGAATCTGACTTCTCATCATCTCGGACTCCCCCCCCCCCCACAGGCCAAGCTGGAACCACCCCTGGCACCGAGATGATTCCGATCCCACCACCTCCTCACGGGTCTCCCAGATTCCGCTCCCGCCCTCACCAACCTATTCCCCACATTGGGCGGCCAGAGAGAGCCTTTTACTTCAGTGCGTGCGCTGCTGAAGCGAGCGAGGGAACCTTTTACCTCAAACGTCTACAAAAGTCCAGGTAGTAGATCTTTTCAGCTTTGTGGGCCCTGTGGTCTCCGTTGCAAAAACCTGCCTCGGCAGAAGCAGCCACAGGCAAGCGCAGCCATGTTCCAACAAAACTTTATTAACAACAGTCTGCCCTGCCGCAGTCTCCTCAAGCCTCCCCGTTTCAAACCTTTTCGTGGGTAACTAGCACCCAAAGCCCCACTCCCTGGCTGTCCCTCTTCCTAGCTCCCTGCTGCCCCCCTCCCCCAGAGCGCCGCCCACCCTCATGGCTCACTGGTCTCCTCCTCCACGAAGACCTCCCCGATTCTCTGATCTAAACCGGCACTCTCTCCCTGGCCCCTCCCGCCCCCAGCGTCAGCACCCCCATGACTGCTACATACTCCCGAGGTCACGGTCTGCACCGTGTCCAGCACGCGGCAGGGGCGTGACTGGTCGGCGGAGCAAAGGCGCCCGCGGCGGACACTGGCAGCGTCTGGCGAAAGAACTGGGTGAACGAGGAGGGCCCGGGGGTCTGTGTGGACCCCGTCGCGCTGGCGGCTTCCTCACCTGGCTGGCCCCCAGCCGGCTTCCTCCTCGCGGCCCTCGTCGTCCTGCGGCCGCTCCTTGCTGTCGCCCAGCTGCGGTGGCTCCTGGTCCTTGCACTCTACGACGGGCGTGTCCACCTGTGAGCACAGCCAGTGCTTGAGAGGCCAGGGGAGGGAAGGCGAGAAGGGGGTCAGTCCCCGCCCCTCCCGCCCCTTCGTCCCCGGGCACAGGGCACCTCCGTGTGCCTCCGCCGCGCAAGGCCGGGGACCCCCAGGAGGGACGCGCGGGGCTGGGCCGGGTCCCCCGAGGTCGGGGCCGTGCGCTGGGAGGGCCCTGCGCCCGGGGCGCGGGAGGCCAGAGGCGGGGAGCCCGGGGCGGATGGGGGTGAGGCCCGGGACTCCGGGAGCGGCGCGGGTGGCGCCGGGCTCCGAACTGACGGGTGTGCCGGCTCGAGTCCTTCGAGGGAGGAGAAGAGGCAGGAGAAAAAGTAGAAAAGAAAAGGATGCGGCGCCCGGGTGTCTGAGCCCTTGTCCACCCCGCTCCTGTCACGCGCCATGCATGCTTCGGGCCCCCGGGCGGTCAGCGTGTCAGTCACCCGGCCCGTCCGTCAGTCAGTTAAGAAATCGGGGCCCGGTCAGGCGAGGCGTGGCCTCTATCGTACGAGACGAGCAGCCGGGTTCGGGTCCGCCAGGGAAGCCCGAGATCTCGGCCGTTCCCCAGTCTGTCCGCCCGCCGCCCACGCGAAGGCAACAAACGCAGCGTACTCCCTGTCGCTCCATCCTGTCTTTTCCCGCCTTCTCTTTCACGGTCTCTGCGCACGCGCCGGCCCCGCCCCACGGCTCGCCCGCCGCCCCGCCCCCCCGCGCACGTGCTGTATCACGCGGTTCAGGTTCCTCCTCTTTCTGGGAACTTGCGCGCGCAGCGCGGCGGAGTCGGCCGTTAATCGGCCGTTGGGCCGTCCCGGGGGCTGCGCGCGCAGCCGGTGCCGCCCGGAGGAGGGGGTGGCTTCTGCGCGTGCGTGTGCCCGTAAGGGAGGATCCTGGGAGCTAGGTGGGTCGGAGGTATTGAGCAGTTGCCGCGTTAGTGCTTAGAAACGTTTGCAATAAAAAGTCCTGACGGTTGCTGTTGATAATGACCTCTTGCTGTAAGTGAAAACGTTTACGCAGTGCCACCTTGAATCAGAGTTACTTGTGCACTCTAAAACTGTCAGCTCCTTAAAAGCTTGGCGGCGTCTGGCCTTTACACACTTGGACCCATATCCCTTACTGATAATAGTAGTGATAATAATAATGGGCACCTGAGGAGCCACAGACTGGGAGAAAATGTTTGCAAAACGTATATTCACAACTCCTAGCCAGCATCTACAAAGAACCCGATAATAAGACAACCAACTTAAAAACGGGCACAAGATTTGAATAGGCGTGTGCAGTGCAAAGGTCCTGAGGTGGGAGCAAGCTCAAGTGTGCTTGCGGAGCAGCTAGGCCTAGTGGGGAGGGAGAACGGGGGATGGGGGAGGCTGTGAGTGAGGGATCAATGTTGGGCAGGTTTGGGCTGGGAGCCAAAGCAAGGGGGAACTGGATTTTGCTCCAGTTCACTGGTGAGGAGGTGGAGCCGCTCTCTGGAATACGTGCCATAGTGTCCGTGTAGGAGAGGCAGCAGGAATCCTGTGCAGGGCTCTGGCTTCTGCCACGCAATGACTAGGGGACCCATCTTGACACCTACATTCTGGAGAACATGGTTTGAATCTGGGTTCCGTCTCTTACCAGCAAGAGGGGCTGAAGTGGGCAAGGGCGGTATAAAACTGCCACTCGATTTCAAAATCCATCTTTGCCTGTAACTGAGACAATAAAATCTAAAACATCAGACTATTTCAAGGGCTTCAGAGAGAAACCTATGGAACGCAATGTGAGTTTAAGACACAGCAGCTAATATTAGTGTCTTATGGCAGAGCCACCATGTAAACAAAAGGTAGCTTCCTGCGGCACCAGATCTGAAGATTTGAGGATTATCTGAGAAAAATCTCCCAAGATTTACTGGTAAGCATGCACACACCGACACGTACACACTGAACAGCAACAAAAGCAACACCATCTGCAGCATTATTTTTGTTTTTATGGTGCAGAGTCTGTATAACTTTTGAAGACAAGGTCAAACCATGTTTTGTGAAAATAATATATACAGTAGCAAAAGTTGAAAACCACAGGAGAATGATAAACACCAAATTTAGGAGGGAGCCGTCTCAGCGAGGTGCTGGCTAATGCAACTAGGGCGAGCCCATAGGGTCGTCAAACCATTAGGTGCATGGATCTAAAACGTGAAAGACCCAAAACAAATACGGTCACTGTTCAGATGTGGTCAAACCCGGGGGCAGATTGTTAGGCTACTACTGTATATGCTTCACCTTCCCCGCCCACCTCCACTTTCCTGTGGCCTCACCTCTCCATTTCTGTATTTATCTGTTTATGCCTTCTGTGCACCCTTCCCCCCACATCGGCTCCCAAGGGCAGGGACCGGAGTCCGCTTTGTGGTCTTCAGCTCAGGACACTGCTGGCACTCACGAGGGGCACAGTTGTTGCATGAATGAGTATTTTTCTGTGTGACTGACTTAATTTGAAATAAAGAAAAAATAATATGACCGAGTAGCCCTTGGGAGATCTGTGCCAGCAGGCCCTGGGTCCGGAGAAGCCCACAGCCTCAGCTGCTTGGGTTTAACGGTGGCCTCATGGTTCTAGAACTGTTCACATTTCCAAAGTGCACTGACCCTGAAGATGTGGGGTGAGCAACATGGAGACTGAGATTTGCTCTAAAATATCCGCACAAGGGGTGCCCACGTGGCTCAGTCGGTTTAGCGTCCGACTTCGGCTCAGGTCATGATCTCAGAGTTTGTGGGTTCGAGCCCTGTGTCGGCCTCTGTGCTGACAGCTAGCTCAGAGCCTGGAGACTGCTTCAGATTCTGTATCTCCCTCTCTCACCCTCTCCTACTCACGCTCTCTCAGAAAAAAACAGAACACATAAAAAAAAAGTACGTGTATATATATCCACACAGAAACAGACCCCATGGACTGTTCAATGTAGGCTCACGAAGCTCTAGTCTACTCCTCTCCTTCTTCTGAGCTCATGTGAAATCCTGAGAATTTTTTTTTTAATATTTTTATTTTATTTCTAGGGGAGAGAGAGAGAGAGAGACAGCGTGAGCAGGGGAGGGTCAGAGAAAGAGGGAGACACAGACTCTGAAATAGGCTCCAGGCTCTGAGCTGGCAGTCAGCACAGAGCCCGATGCGGGGCTCAAACCCACGAACCGCGAGATCATGACCTAAGCGAAAGTCGGATGCTTAACCGACTAAGCCACCCAGGCGCCCCGCTGAGAATTTTTTTTAATGTTCACTTATTTTTGAGACAGAGTGTGAGTAGGGGAGGGGCGGGGGGGGGAGACAGAGAATCCGATACAACCTCCAGGCTCTGAGCTGTCAGCAGAGCCCAACGTGGGGCTCGGACTCCTGAGCTGAAGTCGGATGCTTAACTGACTGAGCCGCCCAGGCGCCCCTTATGAGGTTGGTTGGTGGTTTTTTTTTTTTTTTTTTACAAAGAGCAGTTTAGGGGCAGGATGGAGGGATGAACGGGTGGCGCACAAGCCCTTTAGGGCAGTGAAGATACTCTGCGTGATACTGTAATGATGCAAACACATCATCTTATGTTTGTCCCAACCCAGAGCATGAACCACACTGTAAACCATGAACTGCGCGAGACTGTGATGTCTGTGTAGTTCATTCCTTGTACCAAACGCCCCACTCTGGGGGTGAAGGTGTTGTGTTGACAGAGGGGAGGCCGTGCATGCATGGGGGTGGAAGGTATATGGGAAATTTCTGTACTTTCCTCGCAGTATTGTGATATGCCAAAAACTGCTCTTTAAGAAAAAAAGGAGGAGGCGCCTGGGTGGCTCAGTCGGTTGAGCGTCCGTCTTTGGCTCAGGCCATGCTCTCACAGTTTGTGAGTTCGAGCCCCACGTCGGGTTCTGTGCTGACAGCTCTAAGCCTGGAGCCTACTTCAGACTCTGTGTCTCCCTCTCTCTGCCCCTCCCCCACTCACACTCTTACTGTCTCTCAAAAGTAAATAAAAGAAAAAAAAAAGAAAGAAAAAAAGGAGGGGAGGGGGCGGTGTCTTAAAGCTGCCCCCGTCACCCCACCATGCTTGGCTCCCAGGGGGAATCCTGCCACCTGCCTGACCTTCCCCTCCCAAATGCCCCTTCCACGGGGCGGGGGGCTTCTGTTCCATTCACCTAGAGGACAGCCTGGCACCGCCATGGGATTGGTAAGTGCTTGATGGAGCTGGTCTCCCCCAGTGGCTCGGGCTCAGGCAAGTCAGGAGCCCGAGGGTCCAGGACCCCCAACCCACTGCCCCTCACACTCCTGCGTCCCGAAGGAAAGGCACCGTCTGAGGACAACTGCCCACTTTATTAGCCAGCAGCTGCCTGCAGGGCTCCCTAGGGCCCACCTCCTTAGATCGAACCTGCTGCCCGCTCCCCCGCCCCTGGGGCCGTGGGGCAGGCGGGGAAGAGGAGCTACCAGGGGTGGGGGGGATGGCCTCATAGAGGCCTTATAAATACAAGGGCGTCACTGGCAGGGATGCAAAGGGGCTGGACAGCAGGGGCTTGGCAACGGCGGGCTGTCCCAGGGCGGTCTGTGTCATGCGGTGCCCTGTGTCCGCGGGGGCCCCGGGTCAGCATCCAGGCGACACAAGGGGCTGTCGTACACCATCTGCAGGTTCACCTTGTGGCCCACCAGCTCCCGGATGTTGTTGATGCCGTACTTGATCATCGTCGGGCTTCGGGTGGGGAGGGGAGGAAACAGTTTTAGGGCCACGTACGGGCATGCTCCCCCCCCAAGCAGGCGTCTCCGGTGGTTCCCATCTACTTAGAATAAAAGCCTGTGGGGAGCCTAGGGGGCTCAGTTGGTTAAGCGTCCGACTTTGGCTCAGTTCATGATCTCATGGTTCCTGGGTTCGAGCCCCGCATCGGGCTCTGTGCTGACAGCTCAGAGCCTGGAGCCTGTTTCAGATTCTGTGTCTCCCTCCCTCTCTGCCCCTCCCCTGCTCATGCCCATCTCAAAAATAAACTATGAAAAAATTAAAACAAAAAAAAAAGCCCGACTGCTCCCAGGGCTCACGAGGCCCTGATGTGTCCTGTCCCTTCCCCAGCCTCATCTCATCTCATTCTACTTACTCACTTCCTCCAGCCACCTTGACTTTCTCCATGTTTTCCAAATGTAGCATGCACATTCCTGCCTCAGGGCCTTTGCACTGGCTGTTCCTGCTGCCTTCCCGATACTCCCCTGGCTTACACCATCCACCTCCAGTCTGCTCAGATACCACCTCCTCCTTGAAGCCTTCCCTGACACCCTTGTCTCCTTGGCCCTCCCTGCTGTGTTTTCTCTACAGCACTTCCTGGCTTCAGACACACTCCTGACTTTACTTGTTCAATTTCCTTACCTATCTTCCTATTTATTATCCTTCTCACTGCACTACAAGCCTAACCTCACAGCAGCAGGGACGTGTGCTGTCGTTCTCAGAGCACAGGCCCAAGCATACAGCCGATGCTCACTAAAGGCTTATCGCGTGAGTGAAAAGATGGATGGTGCTGGGGGTCCCCAGCCTCCGGGGCCCGGCTCATCACACACCGAGTGGTTTGGGCACTCACCGCTCCAGGGAGAGGCCCCACGCAATGACGGACACGTTTTCGGGGAGCCCCATGGGCAGCAGCATCTCGGGGCGGAAGAGCCCAGAATTCCCGACTTCCACCCACTTTTTCAGGCCTGCAGAAGTGGGAGGAGGACAGGTAGGTCGTGTGGATGGTCGTGTGGGCCTGGCAGCGAAAGGGCCCCGCGGGGAGCATGGGAAGCCCGAGGCAGCCCTCCCCCTCCCAGGACCGGATTCCCCCTGACCTTGGTGGTAGCTGAACACCTCCATGCTGGGCTCCGTGTAGGGGTTGTAGGCCGGCTTGAAGCGCAGCTGGGTGATCCCTGGGCCAGGGAGGGAGGCAGGGAAACGGAGGAGGGGCGGATGAGCCTGGAGGCCACGGCCCCCTCACACAGCCCCACTCACACCGCCCGCTGCAGCCCACCTGCCTACCCAGCTTCGTGAAGAACTCCCGCAGGACGCCCATGAGGTGGCCTAGGGTGAGGCCATGGTCAGCCACCACGCCCTCGATCTGGTGGAACTCGGCCAGGTGTGTGGCATCCAGGGTCTCGTTTCGGAACACGCGATCAATGGAGAAGTACTTGGCTGGCGTAAAGGGTTTCTGGGGGCGACAGGCAGGCCAGGCCCGGGAGTGGGTCAGAAGGCGGACAGGACAGCCCCCTGCCTCCCCCTATGGGTCAGGCCGAACCACACCTTCTGGGCCAGGCGGTAGAGGGCGCGGGCGCTGGCCGACGTGGTGTGTGTGCGCAGCACCGTCTTCCGGGCCTCTTCCAGCTTCCAGTTGTACTTGTACCTTCAGGAGGACCGGCGGCAAGTCCGCGTTGTGGCCTTCATGCCCCCAACCTTCCTCCCCCCAGCCTGACACCGCGAAGTCCTGGTCCCGCCTCACCCCTGTGAGCCGTAGCCGCCCTGAGAGTGGGTCCGCTTGACCCGCTGGACGTAGTCCATTGGAAGCTGCAGGGCCTCGGCCGGATCTGGGCAGGACAGAGCGTCATCCGGTCAGTCAAGGAGCAGTTCTCAAACAGCCACTGCACAGGGGACAGACAGCAGCACGTGCCGCTCCCACCCTCGCCACCCACAGCAGCCGGGGGAGCCTGTGAACACCCTTCCTCTGCCCAGAGCCCTCCATTTCCCTGGGGGTGGGAGTGTGACAAAGCACTCTCTTCAGTAGGGGCCTCCCAGCTGATAGGTCAGCACACCAGGCACATACCAGCCTCAGGGCCTTTGCACTGACCATCCTCTCCTGGAACTTTCCTTCCCAGATATAGTTCTCTCCCTTACGTCCTTTGGCCTTTACTTAAACAAAGACTTGATTTTAGGTGGACAGCTCCTTCCCCTTCCATGTCAGTTTCCACTGTGTCTACTGCCATCCTGTGTGACATGTTCCGTACGACTCGGGATTTAATATACATGTATCCCACCAGGATGCAGGCCTCACCAAGGTAAGAACTTGTTTCATTCACAGCTGTAACCCAGGGGTTTAATAAAGACCCTGGCATACAGGAGGGGCTGAACAATCATTTGTTGCGTGAATGTGCAAATTCTTTTTTTTTTAATTTTTTAATGTTTTATTTTTGAGAGAGAGAGAGAGAGAGAGAGAGACAGCGTGAGCAGGAGAGGGAAAGAGAAGGAGACACAGAATCCGAAGCAGGCTCCAGGCTCTGAGCTGTCAGCACAGAGCCCAACGCAGGGCTTAAACCCACAAACTGTGAGATCATGACCTGAGCCGAAGCTGGACGCTTAATCGACTGAGCCACCCAGGCACCCCAAACATGCAAATTCTTAAGATCCCTTTCTGGAAACCTCATTTCGGAGCACCTGAAAAGCCTGACATCAAACCCCAGCCCCACCACTTACAAACCTGGGCAAATGATGTTCCTTCTTGGAACCCTAGTGTCCTCGTTTACAAAAGGGAGCTAAGAGCGCTACTTCCTACAACTGGCAGAAGAATTAGAGCAGTGGCTGGTGTACGGTGAGTGCCTGGTTAAGTGTGGGGAGCCACGGTAAGGATGACAGCAATGCCACCATTGCTCCTGGCTGGGTGACGGGCACCCGCTCGCTGGCCCCCCCCGCCTTCCTGGGTGGGATGACTACAATCATTGCGGAAAGTCATTCCATTTCAGACAATACCAAGCGCTGTGGAAAAAAGAAAAAACTGAGAACCAAGCTTGAAGACTAGGGATGAGGGACGTTTTGAACTTGGGGGGACGAGGGCATGTCCAGCTGGCCTCTGTGAGGGGACACGTCAGCAGAGGTTTGATGCTGGAGCCCGCCTCGAAGCTCTGGGAGAAGGTGAGAGAGCTGCCCAGCAGCATGGGCAAGGGCCATGACGTGGGCAGGACGGGGCGTGGGACGAAGTCACCCAGGTCAATGCGCCCGGCTCATGGCAGCCCCGCGGGTCACTGTGAGGATGGAGTTTATCCTGCGAGAAGAGTCAGCCCCTCCCAACAGCTCTGCCTGGGGCCTGGCGCCTCTGAGCCCGCCCCACCCACCTCGAAGGAAGAAGGTGTCGTGTTGGTCACGTGCTGGGTGTTGCTGGGGCTGGAAAAGGGCGTCAAAGTTCCAGAAGGAGCTCTCAATGAAGTTGTCGGTCGGCATCTCCGTGAACCTGGAGGGAGATGAAGCCTGACGCCCCGCCTGCGCCCCGCGGCTGCGCCGCCCCCGCCCCCGGCCCTGTGCTCACCCCATCTCCAGGAAGATCTGCCGGAACTGCGTGCGGACCTTGAGCAGAGGGTGCAGGTGGCCGCTGTCTGGGAGGACGCCGTGGGCCAAGAAGTTGTACGGCTTGAAGGGCCGGTCCCGCCAGGAGCCGCTGTCAGAGGACACAGGGACCAGGGGCCTGGTGAGGGCTGCCCTCCCTCCCCGACCTACCCCAGCCGCTGGGACCACCCCCTACCTGGAGATCATCTCTGGGCTCAGCTCCGTCTCCTGCTTGGAGATGCTGGTGCTGAAGGCACTGCCTTTGCTCACCCAGTAGGTCTTCAGGGTCCTGAGGCCAGAGGACAGGAGGGGACGCCCACCGTCACCTCTTTCGAGAGGCTTCCCTTGAACTCCTATCTGATGCTGACCCCAACCCTACCCACCGAGTCACTCTATTTTCTCCCTGACATTTACTGTCATTTGAAATTTTCCTATTTCGCCTGCACCTACATAGCTGTTCCCATTCACTTATTCATTCAACAAACACTTGATGAGAACCCGCTATGTGCCAGGACCTGTTCAAGGCGCTTAAGCACACAGCCGAGTAAGAATCATAGGTCAAGTGTCAAGGGTTTATTCCGTGCCAGGCTCTCTTCCACTGAAATCATCCCACTACCTTGTGAAAAGAGGTCATTTAACAGATGACGAAACTGAGGCCAGAAAGATAGAGTGCCTTGGCCGAGGTCACACAATGAGTAAGTGCCAGAGCCCAGACCTGGATTGGGCAGCCCTCCGCCAGTCTGTGTTCTCAGAACTACTGTGCCACTCGGTATTTGCTCCAAGGGCACATCAGCCCTTGAGAGCAGAGCACCCCGCCTGCCCAGGTCCCAGTGGTTAAAGATGCTGAAATTAGGGGCGCCTGGGTGGCTTAGTCGGTTAAGTGTCCGACTTTCGCTTAGGTCATGATCTTGCGGTTCGTGGGTTCGAGCCCCGCGTCGGGCTCTGTGCTGACTGCCAGCTCAGAGCCTGGAGCCTGTTTCGGAGTCTGTGACTCCCTCTCTCTCTGACCCTCCCCTGCTCACGTTGTCTCTCTCTCTCCTAGAAATAAATAAAAAATATTAAAAAATATTAAAAAAAAAAAGATGCTGAAATTAGAGCTGTAAAGGCAACAAACATAGCACCCAGGATGGAAAATATAAGCGAACAGCTTTTATGGCACTCCGAGGGACAGATCGGTGTCACCTCTTTCAGGTGACACACAGGCAGAGGTCTGACGCCCAAGCCTGGCTTAAGGGAAGACAGTTCTCGGCAGAACTCATGGCATGAGCAAAGGCCCTGAGGTGGCATGAACCCAGCATGAGTGCTTGACAACCACTGGGAAAAACACAGCTCAGAGGACACTGACAGCACCGCCCTGATCATCCTCATTCCCCCAGGACCACATAGGTTACGGGCGATGGGGGGGCGGGGGGGGGCACTCACACTTCGGTCAGCAGTTTCCTCTTCCTGAGCTCGCTCCTTTCCTTCTCACCCAGCTTCTCCGCCTGCCCACCCTGGACCAGCTGGAGCCGCCGCTGTACCTCGTCCTCCACGCTGTCCACCTGCGGTGATGACAGTCGTGAGAGGCTGTGAGGGCCAGGTGCGCGTGCGCATGCGCAGCCCCGCCCCCTGCGTGGGACTCACCACTCGGAACACCCGGGGCCCGTCAGCTGTACTCTTATCCACGCGGATCCACTTGTTGGACATGGCCTTGCTGAAGCCCACCTTGCCGCTGGGCAGTCGCTGGGGCAAGTAAGGCCACAGTAAGCGGTGCGCAAGCCCCCCCCCCCCCGACCCCCCCGACCCCATCATCTCCCTGGGCCTTGCCCCTGGGCCCTTACCATGAGCTCGCTCTGGGCCAGGCCCTCCGGGGGGATGCTACCAAACACCCGGGCCTCATGGCTGCCCTCCCGGGCAATCTCCTCGCCCTCTGCGGTGAGCTCCCAGCACTTAGTGGACCGCAGCTCGGCCTCAATGATCTGCAGGGAAATGGGGGAAGGGGCACCCGCAGAGACAGGGTTCAGAGCCAGGCACGCCCCCAGCGCCGCCTGAAGCCAGCCTTACATCCAAGCCGCACCGCTTCCCAGCCAAGTGACTGCCCTTGGCTGAGCCTCAGTTTCCCTCCTGTAAATGTGGATAACGACAGAGTAGTTTCCAGAGTGACAGAAACTACTAAGGATGGTACCTAGCAAAAAATAAATTCTATTGCTTTCAAATCTTTAGAAAGCTTTCTAAAGTCCAGGTGAACTGATTTGTCTCCACATCTGATATGTTGGCCTCTCAGTGCCCCGAGTGCCCGAGAAGGGCCCCGGTGTCCCCATTACACACAGGACGTAAGGCTCCATGATAAGGATGGGTTCAGGTCGTATAAAGCGAGGCAGGGCCGGCTGGGGTCCACAGGCTTAGCCCCCTTTCCATTCGAATTCCCAGCTCTCCTCCTCATTCCCTGTGTGAACTTGGGAAAGTTGCTAAGCTTCCCTGAGCAAGGTTTCTTATCCACAAGAGAAGGGTGTGATGGGCTCTCCCACAGGAAGCTTTCTCGACGAGTAATTGAGTTAACACCCGGAAAGGATTCAGCAAGCAGCAAATTCTGTATCAATTCTAACCCCTATTTCTGTTGTCAGTATTACCATCTCTGCTGTCAGGCTGAACCACATCAAATAGCCACTACCTCACCTTCCGTGACCAACACAAGTCAATCCCACATCAGTCAAGGTACTGTCACCCCACACAAGATTCCTATTCTGCACTGAGGACTCCGCAGCCTGAATGCTTAACTTCTTTTTCTTTTAAAAATGTTTTTAATCTTTACTCATTTGAGAGAGAGAGAGAGAGATAGCATGAGCAGGGGAGGGAGAGAGGGAGACACAGAATCGGAAGCAGGCTCCAGGCTCTGAGCTGTCAGCACAGAGCATGATGCGGGGCTTGAACTCACAAACCGTGAGATCATGATCTGAGCTGAAGTCGGACGCCCAACCGACTGAGCCACCCAGGGAGATGCCTCCAAATGCTTAATTTCAAATCCAGGCTTGCCTGTTCCTTCTAGTGACCCTGATCAAGTTACTGACCAGTGTTTAGAAGCTGTCACATCTGCAAAGTGGGCATGATTACAGTGCTATCATCCTTAGGTTATGACAAGGACCGGATGATAAGCAAACCTAAGACCAAAGTGGGATACGGAATATAAGCTCAATGAATACATACCTCGGTTACATTTTCTTTTTTTTTTTTTAATTTTTTTTAATTTTTTTTTTTTAATTTTTTTTTTCCTAGGAGAGAGAGAGACAGCGTGAGCAGGGGAGGGTCAGAGAGAGAGGGAGTCACAGACTGAAACAGGCTCCAGGCTCTGAGCTGGCAGTCAGCACAGAGCCCGACGTGGGGCTCGAACCCACGAACCGCGAGATCATGACCTAAGCGAAAGTTGGACGCTTAACCGACTAAGCCACCCAGGCGCCCCATCCTCGGTTACATTTTCTGATGCCTAGCCTTGAGGATCCAGCCTCTGGGTGGCCTCCAGGCCTCTCAATTTCCTCCTATGACTATCACTTTCCACTCGTCCAAGTAAAAAGGGCTGGACTTATCCATGCTCCCCCTGCCTTGCCAGGAATCCCCTCTCCATTCACCTGCCTCCCTTCCCTCGGACCCCATGCCCTCTACCTTGGGGATGTGACAGCCTCTGCTTTCCTCCCCTCCCAACCAGTCCCTGCCAATCCTTTCCCAAAGTGACGCGGACAGCACACGCCTCTCACTGGTTCCAGCTCCTGCCATGGCTCCCCAGTGCCCCCGCTGAGATAAAGACCTACAAGGCCTTGCAAGTTTTGGCTCTAAGAATGTCCTTCTACATTCTGTTTCCCGTTCCCACCACTGATCTCTGAAGCGTTCCTCCTCAGCGCAGAGGCCGGACTCAGCTCCCACCTTCTCCAGGACGTTCTTTCCGACTCCCCGGGCTGGGCCAGCTGTCCCCTCTGGGTTCCCTGTGCTTCCTCCATCACTCTGCGGGTCGCCTGAGGAGCTCCCTCATGAGATCGCAATCTCCGTGAGGGCGGTGACCGCGTCTTCCTGGTCACCATCGTGCCCCCCCCCCCCAGCGCCTCCTTATCTCTCAATGGACATTTACTGCGAACGGAACGTGGCCGCCCCCCTGCCTGCGCACCCCAGGAGGGGCTCCTGAAGGGCTCATCAAGAACCAGGGCCTTCCAGACAAGAAGACTGCAGGCACCAAAGCGAGAACACCAGACATCACGGGCCCGACTCACCTCTCCCAGCGCTTGCAGGCTCTTCACGGCGCCCACCACCGCCTGGTGCTCCACGCCCAGCTTAGCCGCCAGCTCCGCGCTGTCCAGGCCGCCATCGGCCGCCGCCAGCTGCCGCAGCAGCACCTCCGCCACCGGACCGTCCGCCATGGCTGCTCCCAGCGTGCTCGGCGTGTCCCGCCGGAGCCTGAACGACCGGAACCGGAACCGGCGCAGGGAGTGTGTGTCGCCATCTTGAGTGTGGCGGACCGTGTGCCGGGCTCAGGATGCCGCCATCTTCAGTGTGGCGATTGTGCCTCCGACGGTGGGAGGGACTCCGTGCCCACCTCCCCTCTAGCTGGACTAGTGTCCAGTGGACTAGAGAGACCAAACTGAAACCTCAAGGACAGAATCAGAGTTGTTTTAAGGGTCATCCAGCCCCACCTCCAGGAGGCGGTGTGACCTTGGACTTCCCTCTCTCTGAGCCTAGGAGCCCTCTGCCCTTCTCTCTTGGCCTGTGGGAGGGCTGTAGGTCGTGGGCTTCAGAGACAGCCATTTCCTGGTCAACTATTTTTAATTTTTTTCTTAATTTTTAGTGTTTATTTTTAAATTTTATTTATTAGTTTTTTCTTTATTTTTGAAATAGAGAGACAGAGCATGAGCGGGGGAGGGGCAGAGAGAGAGAGGGAGACACAGATTCTGAGACAGGCTCCGGGCTCTGAGCTGCCTGCACAGAACCCAATGCGGGGCACCAACCCACAAACTGCGAGATCATGACCTGAGCCGAAGTCGGAAGCTCAACCGACTGAGCCACCCAGGCGCCCCTTTTAGTGTTTATTTTTGAGAGACAGAGAAACAAAGAGCCAGAGAACAGTGGGGGCGGGGGGAGAGAGAGGGGAAGGAGAGAGAATCCCAAGCAGGCTTCACACGCAGAGCCAGACTGGGACTCATTCCCACAAACTGTGAGATCATGACCTGAGCCAATAGCAATAGTCGGTCACTTAACCGACTAAGACACTCAGGCACCCTTAAAGTTTTTAAAGGAAGGCTAGGTAGGGACCATCCCTATATATACAGGGATGAGGGGATCAACTAATATAGTTACAGTCAAGGTAGCAGCTAACCTGTATGCACATCTGTGTGTGCTCCACCCAGTGCTAAGTGCTTCAGGTGTGTTGTTTCATATTCCCAAAAGCTTTGATACAGATATTGATATAATTCCCATTTCACAGATGTGAAAATGGAGGCTCAGAGGGTGGTAAGTCTTCACCATCGTTCTACAGGCAGTTGTTAGAGATGGAGTCAGAAACTATAAACACCTCGGATCCCACCCCGATCCCTGCATGCTCTTCGAAGGTCAATGTCAGGACAAGAATGCATACCCTAAATCAGTTCTGGCCATAGAACATAGGATAAATTAAATGTAGTTGTAAGCTTTCTAGCAGCAACGTTAAAAACAAAATGGATGACATTAATTTGAAGAATTCGCCAAACTTGATATGCCCAAATTATCATTTCAATACTTACTATAGGGACGCCTGGGTGGCTCAGTTGGTTAAGCGTCCGACTTTGGCTCAGGTCATGATCTCGTGGTTCGTGGGTTCGAGCCCCACGTCCGGCTCTGTGCTGACAGCTAGCTCAGAGCCTGGAGCCTGTCTTCAGATTCTGTGTCTCCCTCTCTCTCTGACCCTCCCCTGCTCACGCTGTCTCTCTCTCTCAAAAATAAATAAAACATTTTAAAAAAATACTATAAAATTACTAGAGAAGTATTTCACATTCTTTTTTCATAGTAAGCCTCCAGAATCTGATGAGTGTTTTACAGTTATGGCACATCTCAGTTGAGACCAGCTACATTTCAAATGGTGGATAGTTACATGTGGCCAGTGTAGATTATAGTAGACAGTGTAATGGATTCCAATTCCCTTTATGCCACTCAGCCAAATCGGTTAATCTTTCTGTGCCTGTTTCCTTGCCTGGATAGAGGTGATATAAACCTGGGTTATCGTGAGATTTTAAGTGAAATATCACCCACCCACGTACACGTATTTGCTAATATTTAATTGTATGGACCATGTGACAAGCACAATTCTAAGCAGAACATCTTTACTCATTTAACCATCACAATTATTATTTGAGCCTGGAAAATGGGTTTACTCATACCACCCAATCCTGATCCTACAGTGAGCTCCTGGTAAAAATTCAAGATGTGTCCCTCAAAGTCCCTTCTTAGCTTCAAAGCACTTTTCTCCATTTTCACTTATTGAATTTCTCCAAGGGTCTTTCCTTCTTCCTGTCACGTAGCAAGTAGGTTCGGTGCCAGGGGCTGCAAGAGACACTGGAGGGTAGTGAAGTAAGACATAGTATCTACTCACCAGCAGGAAGCCCCAAGCGCCTGTTTGCATGACATATGGTGGAAGGGAGGGGAGGCTGGAGGGTCCGCGGCAGGCCTGCAGCGGTCACCGCAGACTGGGGCTCCTTATGGTGGGTGGGGGCAGGTTGGGTGATATTGGACACTGCCTGGGGCAAACCCCCAACTTCTCCAAGATTCCTTATTCCCCCCTTTGCTGAGTCCCCACCACTATCCCGTAAAAACCCTTACCGCCTTTTGCCCAGGATTTCCCCCTTCCCCCTTCCCGGCCCGGGTTCCCAGGTCCAGCGCCTGTTTGCTCAGAGTTTGGGAAACCCCCAGCCCTCCTTCCTGCTTCCTGCAGCTTGGGGGCAGGGAGCCGCTGTCAGTCACTGTCAGTCACGTGCCTCTGGCTTCAGAAGACGCTAGACTCAGGGGTCCTGCCCATCTCCCTCGGACCTTATCTTCCCTACCATCTGTCTCTTTTTTTTTCCTCCCCAACGGAACCCCCATCTTCTCCTCTTTAGCCGTTTAATTGCAAAAGCCAGGCCGTTTGTGGGAGACCACAGGCAGCGACCCCTTTACTGGCTGAGGGAGGGGGTAAAGGAGAGGCCGCAACGAGAGGAACAACCCTACCCGTCTGGGAACCACAGCCTATAGTCACATCGTGGAGCTTTCTGGGGTTCCTTCCCTTTGTCCCAGGACCACCGTCACAGCACTGAAAGCGGGTCTGTAGGGCGGCACCTAGCCAAGGTTGCTCCTCCAAGCCTCTTAGGGGCTCCTGTGCCGTCAGAGGCTAAGTGACTTGCTTCGGCCACATGGCAGCAGTCTGACAGGCTGCCAGGGGCCAGAGAGGAGAGAGCTAACGTTTTATTCTCCGGGTTGCAAGGCTGTGAGGTGAAGACCCAAGGACTCAGCCTCTGAGCTCAGGCGCCTCGGCCCCACCGTGGCCTGGGGCGGGGGCGAGCGACAGCAAGCGCGTCGGAGTAGGGGTTCCCCGATTGCAGGGTAGAAAGTGGCTGGGAAAGCCTTGCCCACCCTTACCCGCGGAGGGAATGAGACAAGGCGAGCTGGGGCAGGACCCAGGTCCTGTGCAGTGGCACCTGCACTCGCGCGCGTTCTTTAAACTCCCAGAGCAGGAGCTGAGCGCGCGGGCTAGGGCGGGGTTGGGTCGAGGTCTGGTCACATGACCTGGCTAGAGGAGCTCGAGGCCCCCCCCACCAGTGGGCGGCCCCCACAACGCGTGGTCGTCCTTCATTGGCCAGTTGTATGGCCAATAGAAATCGGCCATCTGGGAACCCTGCGTTCCGAGGCACATACTAACATGCTCAGACGACAAGGGCCCAATGGAAAGTCAGGGCCGTGGGCACCGACCAATTATAAGGGGTACAGGGCGGGACAAGAGGCCGGGCCAGGTTGGTTTGAGAGGCAGAAGGGTATAAAAACGCGCGGCCGGCGGCAGCGTCCGTCCCTACTGCAGAGCCGCCGCCGGAGGAGAGATTTAAAGGGCCCGCGCGCCGCCGCCCCCTCGGCCCGCCATGCTGCTACCCGTGCCGCTGCTGCTCGGCCTCCTCGGCCTGGCCGCCGCCGAACCCACCATCTACTTCAAGGAGCAGTTTCTGGACGGAGGTAAGGCCTGGCGCCGCCTCGAGGCCGCCCCGACGACGAAGGCGGTCCCTCAGCTTAGGTCTGCGTTGTCGCCTGTAATAATTGTTTAGAGGGCCAATACGGTGGTCTCCGGGGACTAGAGCCGCAGGCGAGCCTCCCTTGTGCGTCCCTGGGGAGCGTCGAGGATGCAGCGGACTCTCGCGGCGTGAGTTAGGGTTCGGCGGAGGATCCCTTAAGCCATCGAAGGTGTCAAACTAGAGGTTGGGGTGGGGGCAGTCGAGAGTTATCGCTTTTCCAATCGGCAGCAGTTTGAAGCTATTGGCAGACATTCGGTGGGGGCGGGGGGCGGTCAGTACGGCCGCACTGACCTGCTCCTTTGATCCTCTAGACGGGTGGACTGATCGCTGGATTGAATCCAAACACAAGTCAGATTTTGGTAAATTTGTTCTCAGTTCCGGCAAGTTCTACGGCGACCAGGAAAAGGATAAAGGTACGAGCCCGACGGAGGGGGGAGGCGGTGATCGGATTCAGGGGTACTTCCTGGAGGAAGCCCTTGCACAGGACAGACCCAGCCTGGGATCGCACGAGCAGGGCAGAGGGGAGGAAGGAGCAGTGGTCTGTATGGCCAGAACTTAGGAGTCCATGGAGGTTGGGGCTGAGCTGTGACCTCACTGTGGTCTTTTGCTAGGGCTGCAGACAAGCCAGGATGCTCGCTTTTACGCCTTGTCGGCCAGATTCGAGCCCTTTAGCAACAAGGGCCAGACGCTGGTGGTGCAGTTCACAGTAAAACACGAGCAGAACATCGACTGTGGGGGCGGCTACGTGAAGCTATTTCCAGAGGGCTTGGACCAGACGGACATGCACGGAGACTCGGAATACAACATCATGTTTGGTGAGGGGCCCCGCCCTGGTGCTGACCTCTGATTAGAGGGAGACTTAAATCTCAGGGACTCTTAGAGCCAGTGACAGGTAGTTTTGAGAAAACGGACCTACTTAGGTAGTTGAGGGTTGCTTTAGGAGGGAAAGCTGAGAGGATTGCGTTGTTATTGTTGGTGTGGAACTTAATTTGTGGGGTTTCTTGTAGTTACTTCCTGATATTAACCATATTGAATTCTAGAGTTCCAGCTGGTTAGTTATTTCCTCTTTGAAAGATTTCACCTACAGACCCTTAGAGCCAGTCAGAGTCTGAATCCTGTCTTGTGATCCTTTGCAGATGTGTACTTAACCAAGTTTTGCTTTGAAAATGGAGTGTGGGGGAGCTTTGCAACAGTGGGCATCCTATTCTCTTGCTCTAACTGGACTGACGCTTTACCTAGGGCCGGATATCTGTGGTCCTGGCACCAAGAAGGTTCATGTCATCTTCAACTACAAGGGCAAGAACGTGCTGATCAACAAGGACATTCGTTGCAAGGTGTGACTGGGGGTGGTGACAAACGGTGGATAGGGGAGTGTCAGAGGCCATCCTGGTGGGCGGGGCCACTCATCCCTCTCCCCCCCCCCCCCCCCCCCCCCCCCCCCCGCCCCCAGGATGATGAATTCACACACCTGTATACGCTGATCGTCCGGCCGGATAACACCTATGAGGTGAAGATCGACAACAGCCAGGTGGAGTCAGGCTCCTTGGAGGATGATTGGGACTTCTTGCCGCCCAAGAAGATCAAGGATCCTGATGCTGCGAAGCCTGAAGACTGGGACGAGCGGGCCAAGATCGATGACCCCACAGACTCCAAGCCTGAGGTGGGTGTTTGGGGCAGATTCCCCCTTCGTGGAGGGTGTGGAGGATGGCTGGGCTGACCGACCTCCCTGTGTACCTTCAGGACTGGGACAAGCCCGAGCACATTCCTGACCCTGATGCTAAAAAGCCAGAGGACTGGGACGAGGAGATGGACGGAGAGTGGGAACCACCAGTGATTCAGAACCCTGAGTACAAGGTGCGCCTGGGGCTCTGAGCAGGGTTGGGGGTGCACAGTAGGGAGCGTGCCGACCCCACCACTCAGCCCCTGGCTTCCTTCCCCTTCTGCAGGGAGAGTGGAAGCCCCGGCAGATCGACAACCCAGATTACAAGGGCACTTGGATCCACCCAGAGATCGACAACCCCGAGTACTCCCCTGATAGCAACATCTATGCCTATGAAAACTTTGCGGTTCTGGGCTTAGATCTTTGGCAGGTGAGACGGTAGGGGGGATTCCTGAAGCCCTTCACAGGTTCAGGGTCACCCAGGAGGAAAGGGACGGTAGCGTTCAACCCCAAGCAGGCCTGATCCAAAACTAGTGCTTTTTCTGAAGAATTTCTTGATCTGTTCTGGAGTGTTTCTACTACCTACTTTGAGGTTTTGCTTATCGTTTGCCGGATACCTTTCTTTATGTGTCAGATACCGAGAGTCCCTTTCTGCAAACAGGTTTATTCAACTGTCCCCGACAACAAGAAGTTAACTACGTAACCTCATTAGAAAGCCATTTTCACTGTTGCTTGGCTGGCTCCATTGGTAGGGCATGCAACCCTTGATCCTTGGGGCCATGAGTTCAAGCCCCACATCAGGAGTAGAGCTTCCTGGAAGATTATAAATAAATAGGTACAGAAAAAATTCAAGAAAGTGACTTTCTGAAGTGACTTCCAGAGAAAATTCCAAACCACAGAAAATTAGTTTTAGAGGGGCCAAATTGTCGTCTTATTTGCTGATAAACATTCTGGGCCTAGAATGGTGCCTGGCAGGTGGAAGGCACTGGAAAAATATTTGAACAAGGGACTGAGACCCCATTTTACAGCTGAAGACATTGAAGGGCATTGTGCAGCGGTCCTGGGAGCATGGGGTGGGAGTGTTGTCCAAGGCCAGGGACGTGCGCGTCCCCTCTCACCACCCATCCACCCGTATTCCCGCACCCCCCCCAGGTCAAGTCTGGCACCATTTTTGACAACTTCCTCATCACCAACGACGAGGCGTATGCAGAGGAGTTTGGAAACGAGACCTGGGGTGTCACGAAGGTGGGAGCAGGGTCCGATCCGGGGCTGGGGGGTGGGGGGCGGGCGGGGCTGGGGGTGGGGGGCGGGCCCTGAAGCGCGCATGCGTGGTCTTTGCGCAGGCGGCGGAAAAGCAGATGAAAGACAAGCAGGACGAGGAGCAGAGGCTAAAGGAGGAAGAGGAGGAAAAGAAGCGCAAGGAAGAGGAGGAGGCAGACAAAGACGACGAGGAAGACAAGGACGAGGACGAGGACGACGAAGACGAGAAGGAGGAAGAGGAGGAGGAAGACGCTGCCACCGGCCAGGCCAAGGACGAGCTGTAGGGGCCACGCCGCCGCCTCCAGGGCTGGACTGAGGCCTGAGCGCTCCCGCCGCAGAGCCGGCTGCGCCCAATAATGTCTCTATGAGACTGGAGAACTTTGCATTTTTTCCGGGCGGGTTGTGATTTGGGGTGGATTTTGGTTTTGTTCCCCCTCCCCCCCCCCTTTTTTTTAAACTGGTGTTTTGTCTCTGATTCTCCTTGGCGCTTACTCCTGGTCCTCCCCTTTCTTGATTGACATCTTTGCCGCCTTCTGTCCCCTTCTCTCCCCAGATCCCTTAGTTTCCCTCCAAAGCGAGGGGGGCAGGGGAGTGTGGAGGAGAAGCCCCAGGCCCCGAGATTCCATCTGCTCTCCTTCCTGGATCCCAGAGGGAGGGGCGGGGGCAGGAGAAGAGGGTGGCATCCCCAGCCCCCAGCACTGAGGAAGAACAGGGCTCCTAGGGCCTGAGCTCTGACCCCTACCCACCACCTCCCTTCCTCCCCTGCTCCCAGGACCGGGCCACTTCTGGGTGGGACAGTGGGTTCCAGCTCGGGTCACACTGAGAATGTAAGAACTACAAACAAAATTTCTATTAAATTAAGTTTTGTGTCTTCTTCCTGTGTCTCCTTCTGGGGGAGGGGACTTGAGTAAGGCTCACTTTTCAGCAGCTCAAAGTGTTGGTTAAATGTCCCATAAGGCTACAGGGGCTGCTGTTTACCCCACAACCCCAAACCAGTGGGAGGAGAGGGAGTGTTAAGTGCCGTTACAAGTACTCCACATAGGAACTCAGTCTCTGCACTAAATTGGGGAGTTTATTTCTAATACCGGTTCAGTCGGATCAGGCTGTGCTCCAGAATTCAGTAAGAGGTAGGGCAGGGCTATGACCTCGCACCTTAGCACCATTTCATGCCATCCATTGTACATTGAACCATCTGTATTTCTTAACTGATTAAAAAAACCTTTTTTTAATGTTTACATTTGAGAGACTGAGCATGGGGGGTGGGCGGTGGTGCACAGAGCAGGAGACCAAATCCACAGCAGGTTCCAGGCTCTTAGCTGTCAGCACATAGCCCTATGCGGGACTCGAACTCACAAAGTGCAAGATCATGACCTGAGCTGAAGTCGGAGGCTTAACCAACTGAGCCACCCAGGGGCCCTGTAGCCACATTTTTAGAAAATCTCAGCTGCTTTTTTTTTTTTTTAAATTTTTTTTAATGTTTTATTTATTTCTAGGAGACAGAGACAGCGTGAGCAGGGGAGGGTCAGAGAGAGGGAGTCACAGACTGAAACAGGCTCCAGGCTCTGAGCTGGCAGTCAGCACAGAGCCCGACGCGGGGCTCGAACCCACGAACCGCGAGATCATGACCTAAGTGAAAGTCGGACGCTCAACCGACTAAGCCACCCAGGCGCCCCTCTCAGCTGGTTTTAAAAGTTACTCCTTTTATAATCAAGAATATAGGTTCAGCGATGATACATGGTTTGGTGGTCCTTAAATTCTTAGAAGGAAAGAGATGGCCCTACGGGTGGGTGGTACAGAGACGACAGGCTGACAGAAGTCTAGGCTTCCTAGGCCCACTTCCGTTGGGGACGGCAAGGCTGCCACTGGAGTCCTGTAAGTGGTCTGGAGCTCGTCACTTGTTGCAGGGGAGAGGCAAGAAACCCTCCACAGCTTGGCCTGTGGTGGAAACGTCTAGGCTTGGTGTGCTGTGAAGGAGAAAGGCAGCAGGACCTTGTTACAGTTGAGCAGTGGGTGAGGTGTCCGGTAACTGCCTGGCGCTGTGCTTGGGGTGAGTGCTTGGAAACCAGATCAGGTTTGGAGGCTGGTAATGGTTCAGGATGGGAAGGCCTCCACCCAGGGACTGGGAGATAAGCCCAGCCTTGCTTCCATCCAGTCCCCCACAACCCCATATTCAGCTTGGGCTCAGCAATCCTTCAAGTCCTTGTTCATTGGATGGTTCACCGTGCTTGCCCTACTGTGTTCTGTGACCCAGCCCCACTACTCTGGGAAGCTTCCAGAACTGATGTGTCCAGGGACAGTTGGTGAAGAGAATTCTGTATTCAGTGTAGGCAGGCCCTGAAAAGTGACAGTTTACTTAAATACGCGGGTCAGGCTGGGGGTAGTGGGGTGAACAAAGTGATCGGGGAAGGAGCAATGGAGATGGGACGCCTAGAAAGTACTGTAGGTTCATTCCCCAAATCCAACTCTCCCTCAGTAGAATGAGGCCACAAAATGGCCCCCGTCCCTGCTTCCACAGCCAAATGTGGTTTTCTTAAATTTTCATTTAAATTTTTTTTTACATTTCTTTATTTTTGAGAGACACAGAACACAAGTGGGGGAGGGGCTGAGACAGAATGAGACACAGAATCCAAAGCAGGTTCCAGGCTCTGAGCTGACAGCACAGAGCCCGACGCGGGGCTTGAACTCACAAACCGTCAGATCATGACCTGAGGTGAAGTCGGACGCTTAACCGACTGAGCCACCCAGGCGCCCCCTGGAATTTTCATTGTTTTAATTGTTGGTGACCTTCGGAGTATCCTTTCCAGACCTGATTAAGGGTTTCTATGAGAGTGGCCAGACCAGAACAAAACAACTCGTTTGGAAAACAAAAAAATGAAGTCTTTATGGAAGAAATACAATTATCTACAAATACATGAAAAATTGTGCTCAACGTAATTAACAAACTCAGAAGGGCACGAAAGTGTGGACGTCGGAGCCATTTTGTGGCCTATGACGTCACCGCTAACGGGCATGGCGTCACTCTCAGGAAGCCACGTGACGTGTATGCGTGCTGAACGAGAAGCAGCTCACCCCGACCCTAGGCGCAGAGTATAGTCTGCGCATGCCTGGCCAAAGGGCTCTCTCTTGCGCATGCCTACCAAGGCTAAGGGGGCGCGCGCAGGTCACGTGCTCTGGTGGTCGGCGCGCGCACCGCCTGCCCCGGAAGCGGTCGGCTCGCGGCGCGGCTGGGCGCTAAGATGGCGGCGGCGTGAGTTGCATGTTGTGTGAGGGTCCCGGGGCCGCCGCGTCGCTCGGGCCCCGCCATGGCCGTCACCATCACACTCAAAACGCTGCAGCAGCAGACCTTCAAAATCCGCATGGAGCCTGACGAGACGGTGGGAGCTGAACCGGAGCCCCGGGGCGGGAACGACGGGTGCCGGGGGTGGGGTGGGGGCGGGGAGGACAGGATCCAGACAGGAGGGGCGGGGTGGACGGCGTGGGCAGGCCCCTGCCCACCCTTCCCTACTCGCCTGACTCCCGAACCTCCCTACGGTTCTCGGCCCAGCCCCCGGCGACTCGTGCTGACGGCGTTCGTGGGCCGGTCTCTGGACGAGGCCCCACCCCCCGGGACACCCATCAGGTCCCGGCTCCAATGTCAGTGCCCTCGCGGGTCGCATGAGCCGCTGGCTCAGATTTCCGGACAGGCCATGCTCACCCGGACGGGAGCTCTGAGTTCATAGCTTTGCAGGCGTCTCCTTGGCACGTTGGTGGCCGAATTTGGGAGTAGTGACCAGGAGATGCCAAGTAGTGACGGCAGTGACGATGATAATGATGAGCCGCTCGACTTTCAGTGATCCGTGTTTGTTGGGGGTTTGTTCTTTACCAGTCGCTGAGCGTTTTAGTGTTATCTTACCGAATCTGCAAAACAGGCTGTCATTTGAGCACTCTTGACTGTTATCCACCCTGTTTTCCAGATGTGGAAATTTAGGAATTAGGGAGCTTTGCCACCATCAGTAAAGCAAGTAGTACCAGAATGGGGATTGAAATTTGGTTTTGTCTCATGTGAGAGTCCGTGGTGTATAAACTTAATGCTGCATTTTTAGTTGAAAAGAGACTTAGCGCCTAACAAATACATGGAGTGTCTAAACTCTGTGTTTGGTACTTTTTGCACAATTAGCTCATGAAGGAGACGTCGAAGTACAGTTTTTGTAGAAGAGGAAGCACTCATATTTTTAGACCAGCCAAACGGGCTTGACTTTGGGCAAGCTACTTTCTCTGTGCTTGTGTTTCCTCAAATGTAGAATAAGGCTACTGATAGCTGTTTTATGTAGCAACGAGGCTTTATGAGTGATGTGTACACATACTATCTATGTGAGATGTTTTTGGGAGAAACGGAGCGTGCAGTGAATAGTCTTATTTCTTTTTTATTGTTTTATTTTTTATCACACTTTATATCATTTAAAGTTATAATGTGTTTTTTTCTTCTCCTCACGTTAGTGTTATCTCCACGAAAGCAGGGACTTATGATGCGTTTTGTTCCTTGCTGTGTGCTCAGTACGTAGAACAGCGCCTGGCATGTAATAAGTATTGAGGAAATTGCCTGGTGGGATGAGCAAAGAAATTCGAATCTGGCATGTACTTGACTCTGAAGCTCAGCCCCTGTGTCATTGAAGCTTGTGGTTTCTTTCCCTCCCCCCCCCCAAGAAAAGAAAGAATCTTGTAGTTTGTAACAATTGTTGCCTTCCTTCCAGGTGAAGGTGCTAAAGGAGAAAATAGAAGCCGAGAAGGGTCGTGATGCTTTCCCCGTGGCTGGCCAGAAACTCATCTATGCTGGCAAAATCCTGAGTGATGACGTCCCCATCAGGGACTATCGCATCGACGAGAAGAACTTCGTAGTCGTCATGGTGACCAAGGTGGGTGAAGTGTGCTGGTGGGGAGGGTGGGTGCATTAGCCGGGGAGCTGGTAAAGAGCCTGCGTGCCCCGGAGAGATTAGCTGTGAGTAGGGCGGGGGCTGAGACAAGATGGGATGTTGGGGCCAGATAGGCTATTGATGCCTGCTCCTTTTTCTGGGTGTCACAGGCCAAAACTAGCCCGGGCACCTCAGTACCCCCAGAGGCCTCACCCACTGCTGCCCCGGAGTCCTCCACATCCTTCCCTCCGGCCCCTGCCTCAGGCATGTCCCAGTCCCCGCCTGCTGCCGGAGAGGATAAGAGCCCGTCAGAGGAGTCCGTCCCCACGGCATCCCCGGAGTCCGTGTCAGGGTAAGGCGAGGGGGCAGCGGCCCCGACCTGGGCCCTGTCCTCCCGGCACCTTCCAGCACCCGCATATGTGTTCCCACATCCTTGGGGGAGGGCAACCACCAGAAGTCAGGGTCCGATTTCTCTCTCTTGAATTTGCAGCTCTGTTCCCTCTTCAGGTAGCAGCGGGCGAGAGGAAGACGCGGCATCCACGCTAGGTGGGTGGCTGGTCCCCGGGGCAGAAGCAGTCGGGCGCCCCAGCCAGCAGCTGGGCCTTGTGCGGGTGTGGGAGGGCCCGGAAGCTGCCCTTTGCTTTCCTGGTTGACCCAGGCCTTGCTGCTCCTTCCACAGTGACTGGCTCTGAGTATGAGACGATGCTGACAGAGATCATGTCCATGGGCTATGAGCGGGAGCGAGTCGTGGCCGCCCTGAGAGCCAGCTACAACAATCCCCACCGGGCTGTGGAGTATCTCCTCACGGTGAGGTGGGGCTGCTGCCTCCGGGGAGGCCTCACGGGAGTACGTGGGCTTACCTAGCCTGACGGATGGCCAGAGAGCCAAAACCCGCCCTCAGAGGCCCTTGGGTCGTGGTTCCAGCTGGGAGAGGCTTCCTGCAGGAACCTGGACAGGAGAGGTGGGTGGGGCCTGTGGAGGGCACGGCCGAGGCCTCCCCGGTCTTTTACCAGGTCTATGCATGCAGTGGGGAGGCAGCGGGCAGTCTTCTCGTTAGAACTAAGTAGGACCCCTGACAGGGAATTCCTGGGAGCCCCGAGCCCGAACATGGTTCTGTCCAGGAGAGCCAGGTGTCGGAGCAGCCAGCCACAGAAGGAGGTGAGCGGATTGGGGTGTGTGCACGTGGGGTGTCTGCCCTCAGGGCATCTGACACCCCCCCCCCGGCTCCTAAGCTCTGGGAGTCCCGCATGGTGTCTGACTGCCCGCCTTCCTCCTGCCAGCAGGAGAGAACCCCCTGGAGTTCCTGCGGGACCAGCCCCAGTTCCAGAACATGCGGCAGGTGATTCAGCAGAACCCAGCACTGCTGCCTGCCCTGCTCCAGCAGCTGGGCCAGGAGAATCCTCAGCTTCTGCAGGTGCGGCCCTGGGGGTGGAGGGAGCCGGGCCAGGCACCACCCCCACGCCCCGGGTGGGTACTGTGGCCCCGAAAGCTAGCCTGGCCTCGCACGGCGGGTAGGCGTCTCTATTCGGAAGTCAGGAGTGCTGCCCCCTGCCGCTCCACGCGGTCTGACGCTGTACCTGCTTTCATGTAACTTCCCCAGGCGTCCTGTGAGGCGTCAGTGCCGTTGTCCTTGCGTCTCATGGAGGCACGTGCCAGAGGTCTGGAGCAGCCTGGCAGCCGGTGTGTGCCTGCCTCCAGCCTCTGGGTCCTTTGCTGTCTCGTCTGGGTCCCTTGGCTCTGGCTTGGCTTCTGTACAGTTGGTGCATCACAGGCGCTCACTGGGTTGCGTGGCTCTGCCTGGGACTACTGTGGCCAGCAGGGCTCTCCCCTGCCCTTGAAGGTTCCTGTGCACGGGGGCAGTGGCCCCTGGGTGTGACAGGGTGAAGGCCTGCTCTCTCGGTTGAAGACCTGTCGCCTGCTGCTTCTCTTCCGCTTCTCAGTCTCTTGGGCTGGCTCCTTCTGCTTCCTTTCTCCAGGTGTTTAGGGCGCAGGCTGCACAGTTCTATTCTTCATCTTTATTGAGTCCTTCCTGAGAGTCGTCTCGGGTAGTGATGCCCCCACATCGACATGACCAGTCGGGACCTCCACGTGTCATGCTGGTCCATGGCTGACTTGACACGATCGTGAAAGCGCTTTCTTTTTAAAAAAATTTTTTTTAACGTTTATTTATTTTGAGGGGGTGGGTGGGAGGGGAGGAGACAGAGGGAGACACAGAATCTGAGGCAGGCTCCAGGCTCTGAGCTGTCAGCACTGAGCCCAACGCAGGGCTCGGACTCAAACCACGAGAGCATGATGTGAGCAGAAAGTTGGACACCTAAGTGACTGAGCCGTCTGGGCGCCCCTGAAAGTGCTTTCTAGATGTCTAAGACTTCAGAACAGATCCTCTTCCTGTGCCTCCCCTTTCCTGCAAGGACCAGCGTGGTGGTGCTTGGGCCTCGGGCCCTGGGGACCTGCTGGGGTCATTGATCACCTGTCTTGCCAGAACAGGTCACTCAGTCCAGCCCTGCACCCAGCCTCTGTGGCTGCCACCTTCTCTCCCACCCGTTTCCTGGCAGCCACCACCCAGGCCGTGGCTTCTGCACAGCCGCTGTGGCCCCTTTTGCACCAGGAGCTGGATTCCTGAAAAAGCAGTTTTAGCCTTGAAATTAAAGTTGTCACGCAAAAATAAAAATAGAGCTGCAGAACGGCCAGATGAGTTAATGTTTTCAAAAGGTATACAGGTCCCTCCCACCTTTCACCACTCAGCCATCGCTGTCGTCCCTCCTGCTGGAAGGCAGTAGAAGCAAGCAGGTCGGGTCCCTGCGCCTTCCTCTCTGATCTCCTCTTCTGTTTTGTGCATCTTTTGTTTTCATTTACTCTGTTTGTGCCACATGGATCTTCTGTGTCTGGGATTTGCCAAGTGCATTTCTACCTCCAGGACTTTGCACTTAATCGTTCTACTATCTGTAGGAAACTCCCTCCCCGGCCCTCAGATCACGGCCCCTCTTTCCTGGCATGTAGTGGTTTTTTTTTGTTTTTTGTTTTTTTCCCCCCATGCCCAGCAGTTTGCCCTGCTGAACGCTGGGGGCACAATTTATATTGTAAGTCGTTGTAAGTAGGTGTCCACTCATCTGTTACTTTGTAGCCTGTCTGCCTACCCTGGAGCATTAGCTTCACCCGGACTGGCTTGTTTCCAGGCTTGTATCCACTTATGGGGCTGTTTGGCCACCACAGGCACCCTTTAAACATTTGCGGAATGAATGAAAAAGGGCTGTGCCAAGGGCCTGGGGAGTCAAGGGTTGTGAGTCACAGTCTCGTTTTCTCCGTCACACAGCAAATTAGTCGGCACCAGGAGCAGTTCATCCAGATGCTGAATGAGCCCCCCGGGGAGCTGGCAGACATCTCGGACGCGGAGGGCGAGGTGGGCGCCATAGGTGAGGAGGCCCCACAGATGAACTACATCCAGGTGACGCCACAGGAGAAGGAAGCTATAGAGAGGGTAAGAGGCCGGGCTCAGGGGCGACTCCTGGTGGGCCAGGCCTGCACCCCCTGCTCATGCCTGCCCGTCTCCCCACAGTTGAAGGCCTTGGGCTTCCCAGAGAGCCTGGTGATCCAGGCCTACTTCGCTTGTGAAAAGAACGAGAACTTGGCTGCCAACTTCCTCCTGAGTCAGAACTTTGAGGACGAGTGACATAGGGAGGCCAGGCCGCCCCACCCCCAACCCCCCGGCTCCACAAAAGTTTTATAAAAGAAAAAAATATATATATATTCATGTTTATTTAAGAAGTGGAAAAAAATCAAAAACCTTAAAAAAAACACCCAACTTCCCACTCTCCCAAAGCGGCCCCCATTCCCATCTTGGCCTGAGAAGACCCAGGCCAGACAGCTGTCCCTGATCCCCCGCCCCAGCCCTGCCTGCTCGAGAAACTGGCAGGACTGGAGGCGACAGATGGGCCCCTCTTGGCCTCTGTCCCAGCTCCCTGCAGCCAGATGGAGAGGCGGCTGCTTGCTTCCCCCTCCCCCAAAGAGCCCCTGAGACCTCCCCCCCGCCTTCTTCCAGGGTGAGGGGAAGCTGGAGCCCCAAACTTTGATCCTCCATTGGAGTGGCCCAACCTTTCCATCTCGGGTGAGCACTCGGAGGCCTAAGGACCCCCTCCCCAGTCTGGCCTTGGCCTCCGGCCTGCATCCCTTTGCTGGGGAGGAGGAGGCCTGGTTTGTCCTGCCTGGGGAGGGGGTAACATCAGAGCTGCTCTGGAGGTCGAGGCCACGCCCCACCCCAGGACAGAACCGTGTCTCTGATAAAGGTTTTGAAGTGAATAAAATGTTTTAAAAGCTAGGCCTGTGGTGTGTGCCTCCTGGGGCTTCCTCCTCGGGTTCAGCGGGGCCTGGGGGCCAGTTGGGCACAGGTGATGCAGCAGCGCTGAGAAGGGGCAGTGGTCCATCAGCCTCTGCAGACTGGGGCGCCCAGTGTCTCCACACCCCACTCCCAGGCAGTGGGCCCCAACTCCAGTATAGCCCTGGAAGGGCTGCTTCTCCCTGCCCGCCCCGTCCCCCCATCACCATCACAGTCTGTTTTGGCTGCACTCCCCCCCCAGTAATTGGCTAATTACTAGAGATTAATGTTGGTAAACAGAAGCCTTCTTCTCCTCCGCCATCTGCTCCTCCATTATTTCCCCGTTGCGTCTCTTTCTCCCCCCGAAGCCCGAGTTAGTCGCTCGGCCCCGAGTCCCAGAGTGAGCAGAGCCAGGAGAGGAGGGGGGATTCCCCGGCCCAGGGGCCTTGGGGGGGGGGGCAGGAATGGGGCCTGATGACAGAGGACACAGCGCTCCGGTGGGGGAGGGGCCCCAGGTTTTATTGGGAGATGACGATTCACGAACTGGGGGCCGCCGAGGCCGCGGGGTCTGGGGCTGCGGCAGCGGCCAGCGCAGCCGCTCGTGCCTCCTTCTTCTGTCTTTGCTTCTCCTCCTTGAGGCGTTTGCGTTGCTGCTTCTCCAGGTCCTGCAGCAGCTCCTGGAAGCGGGCGCTCCTCGGGTCCACGTGGTAGCCCAGGCGCTCCTGGGCCTCGGCCTGCAGCCGCGCGCGCCGCTCCTTGTCCGCCTGCTCCTTCTCCCTGCGCTCCTGCTGCTGCCGCCGCCAGTTCTCAACCATCTGTGGCATCTTGGCCATGCACTCGGCAATGAGCCGCTCCCTGCAGCGGAGGGGGGGCGGTGTGAGGGTGAGCAGTAACCCCCAGCCGGGAAAGGAGCACCCATCTACCCTCAGCCCAGCCCCTAGTCTGCCCCCCGACTTCCCCGCCGAGAGGAAAAACTGGGAAGACGCGGTGGTCCTTAAAACTGTCAGGAAAAATCCTTGACAAGTGAAGACACAGGCAGGAGAGATGAACTAGCTTGGGGGTGAGCCTGAGCACCAGTCAGCCGAATCCCCAGGACCCCCGGGGGAGGACCCAGAGTCAGCTCAGCATTTCACGGAGCTGCACCCCATATGGCCACTCCCACAACGAGTCCATCCTACAGACCTCAGTGAGCACCTACTGTATGCCAGGCCCACTTGTAACGGCAAGAAATGGATTGGACCTTTCCCCACAATCCTACGAGTAGTTGCGAGGCACAGCCCCGGTGTAAAGACTAGAAACGTAAAGGTGAACGATCTGAAGTCCAAGGCAGGGCTATCCCGCTGGGATGGGGTAGAGACTGGGATTCACGTTCTAGCTCCACTGTTCACTGCCTGAGCAGACAGCTTGAGTGGGCAAGCGATTCCAAACTCCCAGGCTTCGGTTTCTCATCTCTACAATGAAGGTGATCCCCTCTTCCTCTTCGAGCTACTGTGAGGACAAGAACAACGAAAGCCAGGAACACGCTTGGCCTGCTGTCCGACTTGCCTGGCCACTCCCTCTGGCGAGTGGTACCATCCCGATGCCCCTGGTCTTGCTTTCTTCTTTCACAGCTGTCTCCAAGTCTGACTTCTGCCCTTGATTCCAGGCCCCATCACCTCCTCTTCCCCAGTCACACTGGCAGTTCTTAAAGCATATTCCTACCGCAGGGCCTTTGCACCAGCTGTTCCCAATACCAGTAACTCTCCCTAATATCTCCCCACCGCTATGTCTGCTCATTCAAGTCTCTGAAATCTCAAGTACTCAGAGACCGGTTCGAGGTTCCCTGGCGCCGTCTGAAATGACCTGGTTTTGTTCTCTGCTCTGTGCTCAGCACCTGGCACAAGGCCTTGCACAGGAGGCCCCCGGTCAAGATTTGATATGAGTGACTAAGTGAACTGTTACTCAAAAGCCTTGTTTTGCATCTCGGTGAGCATGGAGGTCAGTCTCCGTACTGCACGCAAACCCCGCGCGCGATACGCGCTGGACAGAGCTAAGCGCCCTGCGACACAGTTCATCCAGCCGGCGGCAGAGGGCGCAGCCCACAGCCCCGCGCCCACCCAACCGCTCACACCTGGCCTGACGCTTCTGCTCCTCCGCCCGCCGCTGCGCCCGCAGCGACTCCTGCATGGCCGCCAGGCTCGGGCACCACTCGCGCTCCTCAGCCTCCAGCTCGCGCAGCTGCTCCCGCGACGGCCACAGCGAACCGGCGGCCACCCCGGAGGCGGCGCCGTGCCGCGCGAACTGCTTGGCCGCGTAGCGCGGCCCGAGCTGCCAGCGTGGGGTCAGTGGGTCGTCCGGGTCCGGCCACCAGGGCCCTGGCGAGCGGCGTGGGGGCGGCGGCGCCCGGTAGTCGCGGGAGCCCCGGCCCGAGGTCGTCGCCAGCCCTAGCAGGCGGCGCGCCCCCCGCACGGGCGCCGCCATCTTGACTGTGCGGGGTCCTCAAGGGCCGGCCGGGCTGGCCGCAGCACTGCCTGCGCGCGAGTGCCGACGCCGGGAGGGGCGGGGCGGGGCGGGGCGGGGTCCCCGCTGCCTCTGCTCCCCGCCGGGGAGAGACAAGGGGGTGGACAGTATTCTCTACATCTTCAAATATAATTCAGAATATTGTTTACCTGTTATTTATTAAAATCATAGTATATTTTAATTTTATATTTTCAAAGTAGCATTTGATTTTTATTTTAAAATTTAAATAGCTAAATATTAAACTAATACTTATTCAAAAATTTAAATAGGACTTGAGTTTGAAGTTTAGTCTACATATTACTTTACATTTTAAATATTTAGGATCTATGTAAGGTGTTCGTTAAAATGTTTAGATTTCATTTTAAATACTTAAATATTGTTTATAACATTAAATATTTGTTATGCTTCATTCTAGGCTTTTAAATTTGATTTTTAATATTTCAAGATTTTTATTTGTCTTTTAATGTTTATTTAGTTTTGAGAGAGAGAGCGAGCAAGCAGGGAAGGTGAGCAGAAAGAGGGGCAGAGTGAGAGGGAAACACAGAATCCAAAAATAGCTCCAGGCTCTGAGCTGTCAGCAGGGAGCCCAGTGCAGGGCTTGAACTCGTTAACCCTGAGATCATGACCTGAGCCAGAGTCCGATGCTTAACTGACTGAGCCATCCAATTGCCCTCAAGGTTTTTATTTTAAAGAATTATTGAAAACCTTACCTAGGCAATTGTTTTAATTTTTTGAAGGAGAGAGAGGCAGAGCATGAGTAGGGGAAGAGCAGAGAGAGAGGGAGACGCAGAATCTGAAGCAGGCTCCAGGCTCTGAGCTGTCAGCACAGAGCCAGACGTGGGGCTCGAACCCATGAGCGGTGAGATCATGACCTGAGCTAAAATCAGAGGCTCAACCAACTGAACCATCCAGGCACCCCCCACACTACCTTTTAAAAACAGGATTTCAGTCTTGGAAAGGAAGGAGATTGGATGAACAACATGGATAAACCTGGAGGGCATTGTGCTGAATAAAATCAACCAGTCACAAAAAGACATATATTTGGGTGATTCCGCTTATATGAGGTCCTTGGAGCAGCCAAGTTCCCAGAGACAGAAAGTAGACTGGTGGTGGTCAGGGGCAGAGGAGACAAAGAATGGGGATTAGCTAGTGTTGAAGGGGGACTGAGTTTCTGTTTGAGAAGATGAAAACATTCTGGACATGGACAGTGGAAATGATCACACAACAATGTGAATGTGTGGAATAGCCTGAACGGTACACTTGAAAATGATTAAAATGGTATATTTTATGTTATATGTATTTTATCATGCACACGAACTGCAGTTTGCTCAGTGAACTAGAAAGCCTGGAGAAGGACATTCATACTTCACAGCAGCACGTGTAGACATCAGCCCCAAACCAGAAACAGCAGCTGCCTGAGTTCACTCACGGCAGAACAGAGACCTGAATTTTGACGTTTTAGCCAACAGAGTGCTACACAGGAACGCAAGCGCAGAGGTTACACCCGCTCACAGCAACGTGAGTGATTTCACAGACCTCATTTGAAAAAAAATTTTTAATCTATTTTTAAATTTACATCCAAGTTAGTTAGCACATGGTGCAACAGTGATTTCAGGAGTAGATTCCTTAATGCCCCTTACCCATGTAGCCTCTCCCCCCCACCCCCTCCAAGTAACCCTCTGTTGGTTCTCCGTATTTAAGTCTCTTATGTTTTGTCCCTGTCTGTTTTTTTTTTTTTTTTTTTTTTGCTTCCCTTCCCTTGTGTCCATCTGTTTTGTATCTTTTTTTTTTAATTTTTTTTTTTTCTGAGAGAG
>NW_024081044.1:1131110-1380322 GCF_003009895.1 Hyaena hyaena | reverse complement strand
TTTTATTTATTTATAGGAGAGAGAGAGAGAGAGACAGCGGAGCAGGGGAGGGTCAGAGAGAGAGGGAGTCACAGACTGAAACAGGCTCCAGGCTCTGAGCTGGCAGTCAGCACAGAGCCCGACGCGGGGCTCGAACCCACGAACCGCGAGATCATGACCTAAGCGAAAGTCGGACGCCTAACCGACTAAGCCACCCAGGCGCCCCTTCAAGGCTATTTCTTGACCTGAGCTACGGTCACGCCTGCGTTATAAATATTTTTTAAGCTGTCCATGTGAGGGTTGCATACTTTCCTATAGGTTTTTATTTTGCGAATGAAGAAGATAAAAATACAAAATACAAGCAACAAAAAGGATTGCAGTGAGCAGTCTTCCCCTCCCCTGACCGAGCTCTTTCCCCAACCGGAGAAGGCTGCTGAGGACAGGTCTTCAACTGAAATTTTAATTTACCTTCAAGTTAAAATTTACACAGCATAAAATCAATCATTTGATGCGAACAATCCAGTGGCCTTTAGTACACTCATGATACTGTGCTCCCAGCACCTCTGTCTAGTTCTAGAACATTCCCCTCACCCCAGAAGGAAACTCCACACCCGTGAACAGTCACTTCCCAGTCCCCCCTTGCCATCAGTTCCTGGCAACCAGTAAACGACTTGGTGCCTCTCTGAATCTGCCTAATTCTGGACATTTCCGGTATGTGGAGTCATTTGTGACCATTTGTGTCTGGACTCTTTCTTTGCATGTCTTTGAGGTTTATCCGTATCGTAGCACGTGTCAATCCTTGTTGGACTGAGTGGTGTCCCCTCACGACTCACATGTTAAAGTGCCAACTGCCAGTGCCTCAGACTGTGACTGTATTTAGAAGTAAGGTCTCTAAGAAAGTGACTAAAATGAGATCATGAGGGCGCCTGGGTGGCTCAGTTGGTTAAATGTCCGACTTCGGCTCAGGTCATGATCTCACGGTCCGTGAGTTCGAGCCCCGCATCAGGCTCTGTGCTAACAGCTAGCTCAGAGCCCGGAGCCTGCTTCGGATTCTGTGTCTCCCTACCCCCTTCTCTGCCCGCCCCCGTTTCATGCTCTGTCTCTGTCTCTCAAAAATGAATAAACGATAAAAATAAGTTATAAACATAGATCATGGTTCTCAGGGCCTGCGCAGCAGCCAGGACCCCAGGCCCGTGGCAGCAGCGCTGTGTGGGAGTGTGTTGAAACGAGGCTCTCGGGCTCCATCCAGGAATGAGATACTCTCTAAGGATCCTTCAGGGTGACACTGCTGTGTTGCTGGAGCATAGGTGAGGATGCGCCTGATGGGGTCCTAGAGCCCCGAGGAGGGTTTTAAGGACACTAATGCCCAGATCCCTTCCCCGGAGATTCCAATACAGTTGATCTGGACTGGGTTACCCAGTTAGAAATGACTGTGCAGGGGCGCCTGGGTGGCTTAGTCAGTTAAGTGTCCAACTTTCGCTTAGGTCATGATCTCGTGGTTCGTGGGTTCGAGCCCCGCGTCGGGCTCTGTGCTGACTGCCAGCTCAGAGCCTGGAGCCTTTTTCAGAGTCGGTATCTCCCTCTCTCTCTGACCCTCCCCTGCTCACGCTGTCTCTCTCTCTCTCTCTCCTAGAAATAAATGAAAAATATTAAAAAAAAGAAAAGAAAAAAAAAGAAAAATGACTGTGCAGCCAGGAACGTAAACCACTGACTCGGAGCAAAAGTCAGGTGCGGAAGAGTCATGTTCCAGATTGTTTCTTGCAAGACTGATGGTGAAGGTTAAAATCTGGGCAATTGCCTGCGCTAGCCCAGTGAAGCTGAAAAAAAAAACAAAACAAACCAAAAACTTGCACATTGGAGACATAAATTTGGGGCATATATGTGTAGTGGAGTACTCCTCAGAGTGGAAATGAAGGGGTATGAAATAGAGCACTGATGGAAGTTAAACGAATATGTACTTTTTTTTTGACAGCCTGATGCAGGGCTTGAACTCATGAAACAAGATCATGATCTGAGCTGAAGTCGGACACTTAACCGGCTGAGCCACCCAGGCACCCCATATATATATTATTTTTTTTTTAAGTTCATTTGAGGGGCACCTGGATGGCTCAGTTGGTTAGGCATCCAACTTCAGTTCAGGTCACGATCTCATGGCTCGCAAGTTCGAGCCTCGCATCAGGCTCTGTGTTGACAGCTCAGAGCCTGTAATCTGCTTCAGATTCTGTGTCTCTCTGTCTCTCTCTGCCCTCCCCTGCTCATGCTCTGTCTCTCTGTGTCTCTCAAAAATGAATAAACAGTAAAAAAAAATTTTTTTAAGTTCATTTGAGAGAGCGAGCGAGCATGTGTGTGTGCACGGGGTTGGGGGCAGAGAGAGAGACAGGGAGAGAATCGTAAGCAGGCTCTGCATTGTCAGCGCAGAGCCCAATGTGGATCTTGGTCCCATGAACCATGAGATCATGACCTGAGCTGGAGTCAAGCATAGGACATTTTACTGATTGAGCACCAGGAGCCCCTAAGATATACATTATGATACCATGTATATTAAATTTAAAACAACAAAACAATTTTAGGTAGTAAAACTATGAATACAGGTATAGGAATTAAAATTGGCTGATTCAGGAAATAGGAGCAAGTATAAAGCTAGTTTCTCTCATACCTGTAATTTTAAATTTCTTAATCGGGGTAATGAGTACTGGGGTGTTATATTTTTTTACCTATACTTAGTTGAATGCCTGAAATAGTCCACCTAAAAAGCAAAGGGCAGGACGATGGTATCGATTGCTTTCATTGTGCTTTTTTCTTTTCTTCTGTTTTGTTTTGTATGCTTAAGAGAGTTTTTAAACTCTAAAGTGAAGCCCTGCCCTAAAAGGGAAATCTTGCTGCTCTTTTCAACATGGAAATACAAGTCAACTCTAAATACAAATACAAGAAGAGATGCCTGGGGGGGCTCAGTCAGTTAAGCATCCAACTTGGGCTCAGGTCATGATCTCCTCTCAGGTCATGGTCTCCCAGTTGGTGGGTTCAATCCCTGCGTCGGGCTCTGTGCTGACAGCTCAGAACCTGGAACCTGCTTCTGATGCTATATCTCCTTCTCTCTCTGCTCCTTCCCTGCTCACGCTCTGCCTTTCAAAAATAAATAAGCATTTAAAAAATGTTTTTAATGCAAATACAAGTAAACCATAGCTTGTAAATTCTTAATTTTTTTTTTTTTTTTTTAGAGAGAGAGCGCTGTCTGAGCTGTCAGCACAGAGCCCTAGGCAGAACTTCATCTCACGAACCATGAGATCATGACCTGAGCTGAAATCAAGAGTCGGTCGCTTCGCCGACTAAGCCAGGTGCCCCCATAGCTTGTAAATTCTTACTCTCCTCCCCCAAAAGGTCAGCATGTAATAGACATCCGAATATTTTTTTCAACTTAATTTTTTTTGCGGGGCGCCTGGGTGGTTCACTCCATTAAGCAACCCACTCATGATTTCTGCTCAGGTCATGATCTCGCAGTTCCTGAGTTTGAGCCCTGTGTGGGGCTCTGTGCTCCCAGGGTGGAGCCTGCTTGGGATTCTCTCTCTGTCTCTCTCTCTCTGCGCCTCTCCAGCTTGTGCGGCTGTCTCTCAAAATACATAAACATTTTAAAAAATCGATAAACTTTTTCTTGGATATTCTTCCATGTAAAAAGAGCTTCCTTAGCTCTGCACCACTGTGGTGTATTATGGGATTATGCCTGGCGAGTCTGGAGAACAGAGAACAGTTCCCCGTGGGGCTGGAGGGAGTGAAAAGGGGGGAGAGGCTGGGAAAGATGAGGGAGGGGTGGTGGTGATAGGAGCAGACACGGCGACCCTTGTGGGCTGCAGTGAGGACTTTGGGTGTCTCCGGAGTGAGGTGGGAGCCCTGGATGGTACTGAGCAGAGAGAAGGGCGGGGACACAAGTGCTCATTGGCGCCCTCTGGCTGCCGTGGAGGGAACAGACTTTGCGGAGAGGTGGCGGGAGCTGGATTGCCAGACACGGGTGGAGAGACAGTACTGGTTCTAGCGGGGAAATAGCGGGGGGCGTGTCGCGGTGGGGGTGGGGCGACAGAGGAGTGAGACGTGGACGGGTTCTAGGTAGATTCTGGAGTAGATGGGATTTGCTGTCATATCAGATGGGGGAGAGGGCGGGTGCCGTCAGAGAAAGAGAGGGGTCAACGGTGCTCCAAAGTTTGGGGACTTAGCACTGGGCAGGAGCTGTCGTCAGCTGGATCTCGAGGACTGCGAGGGGACGAGTTGGGGGGACCTCAGGAGCTCGGATGTAACAGCGGGGTGAGTGGGGAGCACCCTCGCACCTCACGCTGGGGGCATCCCAAAGGCAGATGTCCTGGGCGCGGCTGCCGCGCAGTCCCGAGAGCCGCCGCCAGAGGGCGAGCGCGCCCCGTCGCACCTCGCAGCTCCGCGGGGCGCGGGAAGCACCTGGCTGTGCCGCTTCTCACGGCCCCTGCGCCCGCAGCTCCGCGCCTGGGTGCGAAATGGGGGCCACGGGGGTGCCAGGGCCCGCCCCCCACCCCGGCGTCCCCGGAGCTCCAAAGCCTGGAACACGGCTCCCACCCTCTTTATGTGCTCTGGCCTCCGCCCCCCCGCCAGGCTGTTCCCATCACCTCCAACACCAACACAGGGCTCTGCAAAAATGCCACCTCCTCCAGGAGGCCTTCTCTGACCACCCTGGGGGCAGCAGTCCCCGCCCTGACTCCTGTAAGGCCCATCCTATTTAAATAACCTAACACTTCAGACCCTGAAATCACCTTATCTTGTATTGCCTGTTTTCTGCACCTCAGTGTCGAATCCACAGAGAGAACCCATTTCTAGTCTTGCCCCGCCCCGAGTCCCCTGGGCTGGGGAACATTCCTGGCCTCTGATAGGTGCTAAAGGAAAAACAGTTATAATGATGTTAGTCATAGTTTACTGTGTATCAGCCTCTATTCTAAGCTGCTTACATAAATTATTTCGAGTCCTGGGAACCACCCCACCAGTCAGGGAGAGTTCATAACATACTATTTACATCCCCAGCACAGAAGAGCACGCTGAGCCCCAGAGTGGTCAAGGGACTTGACAGAGGTTGCACAGCCAAAAAGTTGCAATGCTGGGGCTGAAACCCAAGGAGCCTGGCTGGAAGTGTCCGATTTTGCTGAATGGATGGGTGTCCCCCCCCCCCCCCCCCCGCCGAGCCCCTGTTTCCAGACTTGCCTTTCCCAGTCTCCGGTGGCCCACACACCCGCAGACCCGCCCCCCTCCATCCCTGCCAGGCTGGGTGGGGGGAGGGGTGGGAACCCAGCAGGCCTCAGTTTATTTTCCTTCCCGCTGTGGGTTTGCGGAAGTTGGGGGGAAAGCCATTTAAAGCGGGTCCGAAGGGCCTAGATTCCACCCACCAGACAGCAGGGTCGACTGCCCAGGACCCTGAGCCCAGTCCCGGACTGACAGACGGACAGATGTTTCTCCGCCGGCTGATAGCTCTCCTGAGCCTGCTCAGTGGGGCCCACCTGCCCACGGGCTCTGGGAGGCCTGGGCCCCAGGGTCCCCCATCTCGGCTCTGGGCTGCCCCCAATCAGCCCGGGGCTCAGGGCCGAGGGGCCCCAGGCTCCCAGGCACAGCCCTCTGCCCTCAGCAGCTGGAACACCTTCTTGCACCTGCAGAAAACTGGCCGGCTGGGGAGAGGCAGCCCGCAGCACGGGCCGGAGGCGGCCCCCCCCGTGTCTCTGCCGCTGGACCCACACGAAGTGACCCGGGAGAGGTGCAGGGCTGTGCCGTTCACTCAGGTGAGGGCGGCAGGGAGAAGGGCAGGGAGCACAGACTGTGGTCCTACGCAGATCTGGGGTCCGGCCGCGCGCCTTCCATCGAAATGTCCCTTATCCTGTTTCCTCCCTTATGAGGCATAAATAAGCCTTTCCTCCCCCACCATGCAGTTACCTCCTTCTATAACCACCCCCCCATAGCTGCCTTCCCCCCAGGTCTGTTTTTCCATTTAGTGGCCAGAGGGCACCTGTCAATACTTGAGTCAGATTCCCTCCTTCCTCCACCTAGAACCCTCCATGGCTCCCACTCCAGTCAAAGCAAACCCATGTCCTTCCCGGGGCCCACAGGGCCCCGCTCTCTCTGCCTGGCACCTCCCCGACCTCGCCTCCTCCTGCTCGCCTCCTCACCTACTTCACTCCTGCCTGCCACACCAGCCACCCTGCTTTTTTTCGGACACACGGATGTTACATCTACCTCAGGGCCTTTGCACTGGCTGCTCTCTTTGACTCTACCATGCCACCCCTCCACCCCCAGATATTCCGTGGCTCCTTCTCTCCCCTCCTTCAGGTTTTTGCTCAGGCATAATTTAAACATGCTCCCTCTTTCCTGCTTTATTGCTCACTGAAGTACACCTCACCACCTAACATGTAAAAGGGGTTTTGTAATTGCATTTACCATGTTTCCCTCACTAGGATGTCTGCTCCAGCAGAGAAGGGATTATTCTTTTTTTTAATGTTTTATTTTTATTTCTAGGAGAGAGAGAGAGACAGCGTGAGCAGGGGAGGGTCAGAGAGAGAGGGAGACACAGAATTGGAAACAGGCTCCAGGCTTTGAACTGGCTGTCAGCGCAGAGCCCAATGCGGGGCTCGAACCCACGAACCGTGAGATCATGACCTAAGTGAAAGTCGGACACTTAACTGACTAAGCCACCCAGGGGCCCCGAGAAGGGATTATTATGCCTTGTTTGCTTCTGTATGTCCATCCGCAGGCCTGTGAACAGAAACAGGCAGGCAACGGGCACTCAGTGTTTGTTGAATGAATAAGTGACTAAATGAATACCCGTGCCTCCCTCCTAAGGGCTAATGGGCATCAGAACGGGACAGGTATGGTTATGGGCATTCCGTCAGTGCTCTGTAACAGCTGGGGGAAGTCACACCATGTGTTCACAGCCCGGGCTTTGGTGCCCCGTGTACCTGGCTTCAAGTTATGCCTTAACTCATGGTGTCTGTGTGACCCAGAGGAAGTGGCTTCCCGTCTCTGAGCCTCGTTTCCTTTCTTGGCAAAACAGACTTCACGACAGATGTGAACGCACGCACGGTGCTTGGAACGATGCCCAGCGGGGTGTCAGTTCCCAAGCCCCCTTCGCTCGTTATTCATTCAGCCAACTTTCACTGAGCCCAGGTGACGTGGTGGCGATCGCATGGGCTTGGACCAGCTACCTTGCCTGCGCCCAGCACAGCCTCCCCCCCGCCACCTGGGAGCCAACTGCCCAGGGGTGGCACAAAGGTGTTCTCGGGGCCGGCAGCCCCTGCGGCAGCTGTGTGGACTTAGGTGCGGACTCCTCTGAGCCTTGGGGTCCCTCGTCTGTAAATGAGGAGAATGATGGCCCCAGCTTGTGGCACTGTGGGAGGAGCGAGCTCACCTAACGTGAGAAGCGGGGGGCCCAGCACGGTGTTGGGGCTCAGTAAGTGTTCGCTTTTGCTCTGTGCACCTGCTGAGGCTACAGCCACAAGCAAGGCAGCTTATATTCCAGGAGAGGAACATGAAAAGAAGAGAGACAGAACTATAAATGACTCTGAGCCCCAGGAGAGAGGCCACCAGGTGGGGACATTTCCTTTGAGGATGTTTCTGAGGAAAGATGCGCTGGAATGGACGCAGGTGGAGGGCACGGCAAGGGCACGGGCCAGAGGTGGGCATGGGGTCGGTGCGCTGGAGGAACAGGGAAGAGGCCGGGCGGCCGGGGCAGCGTGAGGACGACGCGGGTCGCAGGGTGCCAGGAACGCAGGGTTTAAACAGAGAAGGGCCGTGATCTGGGGTGAGTTGATAGAGCCACTTACTTGGAGGGGATCATAGGAGGAATTTTTTCTTTCTCTTTTTTTTTTTTTTAATTTATTTTTGAGAAAGAGACAGCGTGAGCAGGGGAGGGTCAGAGAGAGACGGAGACACAGAATCCGAAGCAGGCTCCAGGCTCTGAGCTGTCAGCACAGAGCCCGACGCAGGGCTCGAACCCATGAACCGTGAGATCATGACCTGAGCCGAAGGTGGACGCTTAACCGACTGAGCCACCCAGGCGCCCCAGAATTTTTTCTTTTGAGAGAGAGGATGCAGGGTGCAAGTGAGCAAGGGGCAGAGAGAGAGAGAGAGAGAGAGCGAGAGAGAGAGAGCGTGGGATAGAAGTGGGACTCACCCAAAGCAGGGCTCAAACTCACAAACTGTGAGATCATGACCTGAGCCGAAGGCAGATGCTTCACTGAGCCACCCAGCGGGCCCCATAGGAGGAACTTTAATTGAGTGCTTACTGTGTGCTAGGCAAGGGGCTAAGGGCTTTCTGTTTACCCCTCCCCCCTGTCACCCCCCACCCTGCTCCTGTAATACTACCCCTTCCTGCAATCTCTTTTTTTTTTTTTAATATTTTTATTTATTTCTAGGAGAGAGAGAGAGACAGCATGAGCAGGGGAGGGTCAGAGAGAGGGAGACACAGCATCCGAAACAGGCCCCAGGCTCTGAGCTGGCAGTCAGCACAGAGCCCGACGCGGGGCCTGAACCCACGAACCGCGAGATCATGACCTAAGCGAAAGTCGGACACTCAACCGACTAAGTCACCCAGGCGCCCCCCTGCAATCTCTTACCCGTAGAGGTGACAGCAGATTCTTACTGATGTCACTCCCCAGGCTACCTCATCGTCGTTTTCTGCTTGGGAGAAGCAGCCCTTCCCTGTAATAATCCTTTCTGTTCAAAGGGCAGATTGGGGCCCCTGAGTGGCTCAGTCAGTTAAGTGTCTGGCTCCGGTCATGATCTCACTGTCCAAGAGTTCGAGCCCCGCATCAGGCTCTGTGCTGACAGCTCAGGGCCTGGAGCCTGCTTCAGATTCTGTGTCTCCCTCTCTCTCTGACCCTCCCCCACTCATACTCTGTCTCTCAAAAATAAATAAGCATTAAACAAAAAGAAAGGGTAGGTTGATTTCTCTTTTTCCTGGTTGAACCTCCATAATTTTACAGGTAAGGAAACAGAACCAGAGAGGCTGGGTGGCCTGCCCCAAGTCACACAGCCAGCAGGTGGCAGTCAGGATCTGAATCCGGGCCTCTCACAGTGGGGGGATGGGGGTGGGTAGGTGGGAGATTACTGTCACCAGTCTGGCCCTATACTCCACTGGCCTTGCTCTCCCTGCCCCAGGTGGTCTCCCAGCCCGGCTGCACCGCAGTTCGCCTCCGCAATCACCTCTGCTTTGGCCACTGCTCCTCCCTCTACGTCCCCAGCTTGGACCCCACCCCACTCATCCTTTGCAACAGCTGTGTGCCCGCTCGGAAGCGCTGGACACCTGTGGTCCTGTGGTGTCGGGCGAGCAGCCCAGGCTCCCGTCGGCGGGTGAAGACGTCCACCGTGCTGGTCGAAGGGTGTCAGTGCAGCCCAAAGGCGTGATCTGAGCCCGATGGATGGACACACAGATGTGCGCACCTTGGAGACGAGGGCAGACGTGCCCGGAAGGATCGTGTACGCTGGGTCAAGAGACCAGGGACACAAAGGACACCCAGACAGGGCTCCAGAGTCCCTGCCCTGCTCCCGGGGAAACCAGACACACCGCACTTGTGGGTGGGCTGCTCATAATCACAGCACTGCGTGCCAGGCCCTGTAGTCAACACTGGACACACACTAACTCGTGTCATCCTCGGAGCGGCCCAACCAGACGGGGGTTAGAATCACCCTATTTTAGAGAAGGACACTGAGGTGCTAAGAGGCAGAGCCACCCGCTCAGGTCCCACAGCAGTAAGTGGCAGAGGTGGCATTCGCATCCTCGGTGGTGCGGCACCCAGTGTTAACCACCAGGCTGGACCTCTGCCTCTGGTGGAAGGAAAGACACACTCCCAGCCACAGGGAGGACCGATGGCCCCGCGCAGACCAGGAGACACAGGGGTGACCCCGTCCTGGGGACCCCAAGAAACCAAGGCAGGGAGGCAGACGTAGCGGCTGGGGGAGACTTGGGCGCCCCCACCCCGAGTCAGAGGCAGTGCCCCTCCTGCCCCGCCCCCTCGGGTTTCCACACAGCCCCACGCACAGTGTGGGATTAAACAGGAACCATAAAGGTTGGCCAAGCCCAGTCGTGCGTGCGTGCGTGCGTGTGCGTGTGTGCGCGCGCGCGCGTTCCTCCCACCGGGGCTCCCGGGGAGCGGGAGCGGGTGGCCCTGGGTTGGGGCGTTCCCTCCTTAGCCCGGCACAGGGTCTGCGCGCAGGAGGGCAGCCTGGCTTGGGCCGCTGGAACCAGGGCCCTAGCAGATGGGAGCGTCTGGCACAGACGCAGGGACATGTGGCGCTGTCAGGGTTGCCTCCAAATGCCCCCCGGAGCGTGGGGCGGGGCGCGGGGGGGAGTGGCGGCCAGGGCCCTCTCAGCCCTCTTCCTGCCTCAGGAAGGAAGGCCCCAGGTGAGGGGAGCAGAAGGAGGGGACCCGAGGAAACAGATGGGCCAGCAGGGCGTGGGAGCCTGTGACCTCTGACCCCACAGGCCTGCACAGAGGGGTGGGAACAGGCCGGGCAGCCAGCTCCCAAGGCCCTGCTTCAAGGGCCCTGGGGGGTGGGGGGAGGGTCAGCAGGGGCCCACAGGGGGCGCCCTCCCCCTCCTCCCTGCAGGCTTCTGTGCCAAACCCCAGGCAGAGTCCGAGTGGGCAGCTCAGCCCTGGCACCGCGGGCACCCCTCGCTCTGGCAGGCGCGAGGCGCCTGACTCCCCCCCCCCACTTCAGCTGTGCCCACCTCCTGCCAGCCGGGGAGCCAGCTGGGAACCTTGGTGCCAGGGGGCCCCCGGAGTCCCTGCCCCCTCCTGGGCAGTGCCAGCCGCCCCCCACCCCCGCCCCCCAGGCTCAGTAATGGGTGGGTAATGAGTGCTGGGGGAGCGGGGGAGGGGCCAGGGATGCAGGTGCCACAGGCGCTGGCACAGGGGCCGCTAATCAGGTTTGCCAACGCCATCTGTCACCACGCGAGCATCTGGGGCTCAAGGTGACCCTGTCACCCTCAGTTACAATTATGAGTTTGGCATCTGTATTAAAGCCCGCCAGCCGGCCAGGCAGGGGAGGGCTGGGGTGGGCACGGGGGTGCCCGACAAGGCCCGTCCCGGGGGTCCCGTTCCCAGGGGCTGCATCGCTGCCAAGGCACGGGGCTCCTCCACGCTTGGGGGAGTGTGTGTGCGTGCATGCGTGCGTGTGTGCATGTGCGCGCCTGTGTGAACGCCTGCGCCAGCCTCCACAATCCTGTGTGTGTCTGGATGCGGGGGGCACAGAACCCGAGGTGTCCTGGGGTTTTGTAATATCTCCGGGTGTGGTGCTGTGTGCGCGCGGTGGGATGGGTGGGGGCCGGGGCTCGCTCTGAGGCTGGATGGGGGCCACGGATGCACATGTGTCCACGTGCTGGGGAGAGGGGCTTTCTTTAGGTGACGTTGCGTGTCACGCTGTAAGTGTGCGGCGGTACATGTGTATCTGCATTGTGTGGTGCTGTGTGCATGTGATGGCTGTGTGTGTTGGGGTGCGGGTCTGCAAGACCCTGCTGAAGCGTGTGTGTGTCAACACGCAGGGACAGCAGCTGGGAGGGGCTCTGTGCAGTCCCTGCAGGGCCCCTCTTGTGTCCCTTCAGTGTGTCCCCGCCCTCAACAACCTCTGCAGTCCAGGGTCTAATGTGGGGGTGGGAGGGCTTGGGGAAGGCAGGGGTTGGCTCTGGACTCTGGGTTCTTGGATCTGGATCCTGGGTCCTTGGCTTTAGATTCTGGAAGTTAAGGATTTTTGGATTCTAGATTCTGGGCACTTGGACCCGGATTTTAAATTCCGGAAGCTGAGTTCTCGGATCTTGGATTCTAGATCTTGGTATCTGGGAATCTAGGTTCAGATTCTGGATTTTGAGATCTGGTTCTGAAAACCGGGATCTGGATTTCAAGCTCTCATTTCTGGGTCTGGGTTCCCACTTCTGGCCCCTGGCGTTCAGTGTCCTGGCTCTGTGCTAAGCCTGGGCCTGTCCTCTCGCCCTTCTATTCCGCCTGGCCCATTGGCCGCCCACCATCTCCGCACGTGATGGGTGCAGAGACCACACATGGCCACCAGGGGACACCCTTGGCCTAGGTTTGGGCCAAATTGACCCAGCTAGCCCGGAGCAGGGGAACACCCCGGCCTGGCTTGACCCAGCTCTTTGAGACAGAGTGAGGTGGGGCTTCACTTCCTTCCCTCTCCTTCCCAGTCTGTCTCCACTGATGACAGATGTCTGTGTGTCAAACATGGAGAACTGGACCCAGCAGCCCCCACAGACCTCCTCCCCCCCCCCCCAACCTGGAGCAGGGGACAGGGAGCCAGTCAGCGAGTCAGACCAGGGGGAAGGCACATGTGTGCCGGTGAAGGTGTCAATGAATGTAGGGAGACATGTGCAGGTGCGAGAGAATGCAGGGAGACTCTGTGTCTAGGGTGGGCATGTATGACAGCGTTCCCTGGAGTGTGAGCCCGTGTGGTGATGTGTGGCCATATGTGACTAGGAACACATGTCTGGTAGGGTCCTTGCCTGATGGTGCATCTATGGAACTGTACGTGTGACCGTCTCACTGGCGTCGGGTAGGAGGCCCTGTCACGGGTGTGTCTGACCGTAACCATGACTGTGAGTGTCTCTGGGGGGGTCTGTGAGTACCTCCGTAGGTGTCACTGTGTTCACGAAGGGATCTCGGAGTGTCTGGGGCAGTGTCCCCAAGGACTGGATCTCTGTGTTGATGGTGTGTGAAGATGTGCAGGACAGAGGACACTTCTGAGAGTGTCAAGCGGGGGAAGGCGAGTGCTCTAAGGGGAACGGGAAACATAAATAAATAAAGGGAGTGGAGAAGGGACTGAGGTGGGTGGGACCAGAGACCCTCGGAGCATTCCCCTTTATTTCCTTCCTGGGTCTCTCCGACCCTCCATCTGGCTGGCTGCCCACCTCTCGGCATCTCCGACTTTGTCTGGGGGGTCCTGGTCCTCTGCCTCCTCCTGTTGCAAGGCACGGCGCTGCGCACAGTGGGCCTCTGTTTCCCACCCAGCCTGCGTCTTCCATCTCGATCCCCTCCTCTGCCTCTCCTTGGCCCTCTTCTGTCCGTCCTTCCTCGTTTGTGCATTTCTTTCCATCTCGCAGGTCTCTCCAGTTCATCTCTCTGTCTTTCCGCATCTCTCTCTCCCTCTTCTCTTCTTTCTTTTCCCGTCTACAGCTCTGTCTCTCCCTACCTCTTGTCTTTCCCTGTCTTTCCATCTCTCTCCCTGTCCGGTCTTCCCCCGCCCCGTCTCCTGGTCTCTGCCGGACCGGGTGGGTCCGGGTGGGTCCTGGACAGCCCGGCCCGGGCGCCGCGACGAACAATGCCCCATTCACGCGGCCCGTCGGCGCCATGGCAACGCGCCCGCCCCGCCCTCCCCGCGCGCGGGCCGCGCGTGCCAAGAGGATGCCATGGTTACGTCAGGCGCGTGCCCGCCCCGCGCGCCGCCGCCCCGCGCGCTCTTGAAGGGACCAGGCCAGCAGGGGGCGCCCGGCCGCAGCCTCTGACGGGAGTCCGGAGGGGCCCGTCCTCTACGGGGCCTTCAGGAACTCAATGCCTCAGTTTCCCCTTCTTTAAGCGGGCAGGGGTGGGCAGAGAGATTGTAGTGGGTGCGTGCGTGCGTGTGAGAGAGAGCGAGCGAGGGGGAGAGACAGAGAGAGAGAGAGAGAGAGACCTGGTCCACGAAGTTGCCCTTTGGGGGTGGTTGTGTGTCTGTGAGTTTGCATTTGAAAGTCAGTGGGACTATATGTGCGGACATGTGGGCCCATGTTTGCACACTTACGTGGGTATTTTGATGGGAAGTAGCTTGTGCTTTGGAGGTGATGGCACGCCTATGTGTATGTGTGTGTGCATTTCACGTGTGTGATAAAAGCCTATATGTGACAGTGTCTGTGTAGTGTAGGTGTGATGGTGTATCTGTGCATTTGTGGTTGTGTGGCTGTGCACCCCTGCATTTGCATACCGTGTGCGTGTGTGCATGTAAGTGGTGATGTCTCTGCTTTGGATGTGATTCTGTGATTGCATGTTTGTGACCATGAGTTCATGTGGTTGTGCGTGTGCCCGTATTTGCATGTCTGGGTGTGGGGGGGGGGCGGGGGGGATGGCCTTGTTGTTGGGCGTGGTTTGGGTCTGCAGGGCTGTTGTCTGTGTCTGGGGTTCTGGCTCACAGATCTGCGTGTGTTTATGTGTGGAACGGGAGGTGAGCTCTGAGGACTGCTGGGGCTTGGCTGCGCCCTCCCCCCCACCTGAGAGCCTCCTGGCACAGAAGGGGGTGCCCAGCTGCTTGGGACCTCCGACTCCCCACAGGTCCGGGAGTGCCCCAGCTGATGAATATTCATGAATGGGGGGGCGACACCCACCACCTACAGCTGCGAGTCCATTAGCCACCCCCCCCAGCTCTCCACACACTGGCTGCAGTGGGGGGCAGGGTAGGCCCAGTCCGACTCCACGACTTGAGAGGCTGGGGGGTGTCCTGGTGACTGTCGTGGGGGCCATGTCAGGATGCTTGGCTGCTGGTTGGGACAGCTAAGGGGCTGTCTCAATGTTGTGACAGGCACTGGGGAGAGAGGCTGTTGTATGACAGGATGTTCTGGTAGCAGTGGTGGCGGCTGTCACCCACTGTTTCTTTGTAGCTCCGTCCGGGGACTCTGGGTGTTGTGTGTGAGATGTGCGCCTGTCACCTGCAGTAGTGAGGCATTGAGTGTGTGCCGTCAGAGTGCCCCTGAGCAGTTCTGCGGTGGCCCGTACCTGCCAGCGGTCCGCTCTGTGACGCCACGGCAGCGAGGGCGTTTGTCCTGTTGTCGGAGGGACGAGTTTGGTTCAAACATTGATTGAGGGACAGCAATGCGCCACCCCCTGGGGATGAAGTGATCAGAGCGGTTTCCCTTCCTTGTGACGAGGGTGGGATGGGGGGGTGACTCCTCGTGGCCACGTGGCCACTGCAGCTGCAGGGGGACCCGACCCAGTATGTCAGTGTGCCTCTGCTGGTCAGTGTGACACTGATGTAGTGCGAGGGTCAGCGTGTCAGGCTAACTGTGAGGACACATGAGACCATGTGGCCGAAGGCGTGTGTGACCAGGATTGTTGAGGGGGTGATGGTATTTCTGTGTGTAACAGCGTGGCTGAGGGTGTGACAGACAGTGTCGCTGGTTGAAGGTGTGACAGTGTGGCTCTGTGTGTGGTTGAAGGTGTGACAGCATAACTATGTGCGACAGCATGTGTGACAGTGTGGTCGTGTGTGACAGTGTGACTGCGGATGAGATAGTGTGGCTGTGTGCGTGGCTGTGCGATCGGAGGTGTGACAGTGACACTATGCGTGTGACAGTGTGTGTGATGACATGAGCCAGGGGGCTCTGAGTGCCCCACCCCCTTCCCCAGGCTGCGACAGGGAGCCCAGCTACACTGTCACACACACTACACTGTCACCTCCTCAGCCATGCCGTCGCAGACAGCCGTGCTGTCATACCTTAAGGCTGGAGCAAGGGTCCTTGTAGCATGAGACTGGCAGCTGCCCAGGGGCTGGGGACGCACATGGGCCTGAGGCAGGGACACCCGGAGACACAGCCACTAGCTGATCTGTCTTGGACGTGCAGACTGGGTTTGGGGAGTGGCCTACAGATGCATCAGGGATGGGTGTGGGGAGGGGTCCTTTGGTCTGGGGGACTCCGGCCCGGGGCCCTGGTGTGTGGCCGGGTGGCCCCCGGGGCTTGGCTAGGGACCCGCTGCACAGCCAGCCTCACCCCCCTGACACCTCCTCCCTGGGTCAGCGGGGTGGTGACGGCAGCAGTGTACAGAGGCCCCATTCAGGAGCCCGGGGTAGGTTTCCAGGGCGGGTGGGGTGGCTCTCCCGCCGGCTGCAAATAAAACATTTCCCCAATCCCTTCCCTTCGCCTCTGCACGAGTGTATGCAGAGTGTGTGTGTGTATGTGTGTGTGTGGTTGGGTGTTGCTGTGACCCACCATCTATACATGTGACCATCCGCGATCAGAAGTGACCTTGTGTATCTTGGTGTCCGTGTGTGTATATGTGTGACCTGTGTATCTTTGTATGGCTGTGTGTGGGTGTCACATCTATGGGTGATTTTGCGAGCATCGGTGTGTATGACCACATGGGTCTGTCCCGTGGGAGATTTTGGGTCCCTGCGTGACCTCGTGTAACTAGGCTCGGTGTGACTCTGAGAGCTTTGTCACTATGTCTCCCATGTGTCAGTGCGGCTTTGCGAGTTGGTGTATGTTTGAGTCTCGGGGGTGGGTTCTGTGTGATGGTGACGGTCTTTGTGTGTCACTGGGGTGTGATTGGTGTTACTCTGGGGGTGGATCTGAGAAGGTCTGGGGGGATTCTCTGTGTGTGTGGCTACGTGTGCGTCTGCGTGTGCTGTTCCGGAAGGGTGTGCAACAGTATCTCTAGGCAATCCTGTGTCTGTGTGTGGCTACGGTGTTTTATATGTCCTCGCCCGGAGGCGGAGGGTCTGAATCTTTGTGTGTCTGAGTTTGCCTGTGTGTCCTTGTGAGACGTGGCTCCAGGTGCCCGGCCAGGTGTGTGTGCCTTGGGAGCAGGGCCCATAGTACCTCAGGCTCAGGCCCCCTTAGGGGGCTCCCAGCCTGGGCTGAGGGCAGCAGGCACGAAGCTGGAACCCAGGGCCAGGCAGGGGAGAGGTCAGGCCCTCTTGGAGAGGGGGGAGCCCTAGTCCTGTCGGGAAGGCCTGGAGCACCCCTCTCCCTGGACCCTGGCAGCACCCATGTACTGGCAGGGCACTTAACGCTGTGTGCCAGATGTTTCCCCACATCCCCAGAGGCCTGCCCAGCTGCCCCGGAGCCCAGCAGTGCCTGGCCCCGCCTGCGGTGGCCCGGGGCATGGCTGCCAGCGCCCAGATGTTTCAGTGCCCTCCCCTCCGCCCCCCACCCCCAGCATCCTGGCCAGGTAATGCCATGGGCCTGGTTCCCGGTCCTCCCTCCTCCTCATCCCCCCACACACCTGCATCGTGAGAGCACACCTGCTGCCAGCTGCAGCCAGTCCCGGCAGGGAGGAATGTGGGGGATTCCAGCTGTGGCATCCCAGCTGTGCCCAGCCCCCTGGCAGCGCCCTCCTCCCCCGCGAATTCTCAAAGGCCAGGTGTGCCCTAAGACCTGGGCTCTGGGGGGGAGGGGTGGAGGGACCGGGGGGGGGGGGCCTGTAGCACAGCCCCTTGCCTCATAGAAATCCTCCCAGCCAGCAGCTGTGGAGAGGGGAGCAGAGGGGATGTGTGTGTGTGTGTGTGTGTGTGTGTGTGTGTGTACAGGGTGGGGGTGTTGTGGGAGGCAGAGGTGGTCTCCATATGTGGAGAATTCTGAGTACAGACATGTGCATGAACACAAGGCAGGTATGTGAACACGAATGGGTGTCGTTTGTGACCGTATATGGAGGCGGGCGTGCGGAGGTGCACACAGTGGTGTGACTGTGTGTGTGAGTGGAAGACTGGGTATTGGTGTTTATGAATGGAAAGAGGGGTGTTGTGTGTGTGTCTGGATGTTGCATTTGTGTGTGTGTGTGTGTGTGTGTGTGCAAATGGAAGGATGGATGTCCTGTGTGTGTGTGTGTGTGTCTGAATGCATGAATAGATTTTGGGTGTTGTCTCTGTGTGTGTGTGTGTGTGTCTGTCTGTCTGTCTGAATGAAAGGATGGGAGTCCTCTGTGTGTGTCTCAATGGAAGGATGTCCTATATGTGTGTATATGGATGCTGTGTGTGTGTGTGTGTGTGTGCACGCGCGCACGCGCAAGTGGAATTGTGGTATGAGTGTGGGTATACTGGTTCAAGCACTTCGTAGGTTTGGGGCCATCTGCAGAGGGGCCAGGAGGGTCTGCCTGGCTCTCAGGATGCCCCCAAGCCTCCGGCTCCATCGAAGGTCCCAGACACCCCAACCCTCTCAATTTCTTCCCTGAACCATCCAGGCCGAGGGCCCCCTTGATCTCTAAATCCCTTTCCTGTCTCTTCTTTCAGCCCCTCGCAGCCCCCACCCCCACCCCGTCCCCCATGCATCTTGCAGCCCGGCCCCTTCTCTCCAAACCATTGCTCATGGACCCCCCCCCCCCCCGCCGCATTCCTCCTGCAGCGGTACTGGGGAGGAGCAGCAGCAGCAGCAATGGCCCTGAAACTTTAAACGGTGTTAAAAGTTTCTGTTTACGAGAAGCCCTTGAATTTTTAAGGACGTATCGATTCCCTCTGCCACGGCCTTGCATTGGCAGTGGCTGCAGCATAGCGGGGGAGGCCATGTGGACCTGCAGGATTCTAGGGACAGAGCCCCGGAAGCACTGAGTGACAGACACATGTACCAGACACATCGTCAGGTGCACAGAGCCCTCCCTCCCTGACACACCACACACACACACACACACACATACTCACACAGACCCTCGTCACTGCCCCAGACCCACAGAGAGCACCCTACAGAAACACACTCCTTGTAACACCCATTAACACTTTCCCCCCCAACATACCCTGATCACAGACAGATTCACTGGGACCCTCGCCCACCTGCCTACTTGGCTACACCTACTCTGGGGACACACGGACTCATATCCCTGCCACTCATCACACACACTGGGACTTTCTGACAGAGAGACCCTCACAGCTGGTGCACACGCACTGTGGGTGGCTTGAGACATGCGTGTCTGTTCCCTCAGTGGTATCGAACCCAGATCCCATCTACACCCAACCCCCTCTAGAATGTCAGCCCCCTGAGGGTAGGCTCTTCTGTCTTGTTCCCCATGATGTCCCCAGCGCTTGGCACAGGGCCCGGCAGACACCCCCCCGCCCCGGGAGGGACCCACCACTATGTAACCCAGGTCCACACAAAGAGACTCCTGGATGTATGTGGACCTGTGTCTCTTTCCCCCAGGGGACACCCAGACACTTGAGGACACTACTCTAGTCACCCTGCCTCAGTGATGTAATGGCACCAGGAGCACACTCCCTCAGGTGTGCACTCTCTCTCTCTCTCTCACACACACACACACGCTTGTGCATTCTTGCAGGTACCCAATGGGCACAGCCATGGGAGCCCCCGCACAGCCAGCCCTGCACACACACACACACACACACGCACCCACCTGGGCACCAACACCCCTCCAGCAGACAATGCATGGCTTAGAATTGCCACAGCTTCTTGGCCCAGGAGGCCAAGAAGGTGTTGGCTGCACCTGGCAGCAGGAGCGAGCTTTGTCTAGGCAGGAGCTGCCCAGGGGACTGCAGGCACCGCCCCCCCGCCCACCTTGGGGGTCACCTAAGGGCTACCCCTGCCCCCACACTAGGGTCCTCAGCACCAACTTCTGCCTCCATTCCTTTCTGCTCTGGACATGGGGGGTCAGCGGCCTGCACGAGAGACTGGAGTCTCATGGCAGGGCAGTGGGGGTGGGAGTCCATGTCCATGTCTGACCCTGCGGGTTGGGCTCTGCAGCATCTGCTAGATCTGTGTATGTCCATGATCAGATCCAAGTACAAGTGTGTGTGTGCGTGTGTGTGTGTGTGTGTGTGTTCTCATAGCGCCGTAAACGTGGGGTATGGGAGGGGCCTGGGTCACACCCGTGTGCATGGCTGGGTGATCCTCTGAAAGGCTACCGGTCAGTGTGCCCGAGGCCCAAGGGTGCATCTGGGCACCGGTGCGTGGCCTGTATGTCCCTGTGTGGTTGTGACTGCCACTGTCACTTTGCCTCAGTGACACTTTGTATCTCTTCGTATCAGGGTCAGGGTGCTCCTTCACTGTGTCATGCCGCATGTGTATCCAGGTATCTGATGGTGTGTGTTTGTGTGAGAGTGTGTTAGCACATCTCCTTTTTCATAGTGTCCTTCTGCGTGCCCCTCTGTGTCCTCTGTAACGCCACGCTGCCAAGATGTTTTGGTGGGGCTCTGTGTGCGCCTTTGGGTGTCTATGTATAGGAGTTGTATGTCTGGAGTGCGTCAGAGTGTGGCTGTGTGATGATGCCTGTCAGCGTGTCAGCGTGAATCCCTATGTGCCAGCAGGCACCGGTGTGTGTGTGTGTCGCGGTGTGGGTCAGTGTGTGCCCATGTGAGGCCCTTGCTGAATTGTCCAAACATGGCTTGTAATTGCAACGCGGTGGTGGGGGGCAGGTTATCGTCACGTGATGGTGGGCCTGGGTGCCCAGCAGCGTGTGGGTCGTGGGCTGGTGTGCCGGGGGCGTGTGTCTGTGCCATGCATGTGTAGGGGTCTGTGTGTGCTTCGTTGTTGGAGCGTGGAATGCGTGGCAATGCGTTCTGTACGTGACATGTGTGGCAGGTCCGAACCCTGCTGTGTGTCAGCATGTGTCTGCGATGGAACGCGGGCCAGCACGTGTCGGGGTGGCTGTGTCGGTGTGCGCCCCCGCGCGCGCGCGTGTGCGTGTGAGAGTGTGTGTGTGTGTGTGTGTGTGTGTGTGTGTGTGTGTATGTGTGTGCGTGCCGGCCGCCGCTCCCCCGCCCTGCCCGCCCCTCCCCGCGCCCCTCCTCCCGCCCGCGCCGCCCGCCCGCTCCCTCTCCCCGGAGTGCGCCGCTTCCAAACTTTGTCTAAACTTTCACTTTCACAGCGCGGCGGCGGCGGCGGCGTTGGCGGCGGCGGCGGGCGAGGGTGACCGGCCGAGCGGCGGCGGCATGGAGTAGACGCGCGGCGGCGGCGGCGGCAGCGGACGCGAGAGGCAGCGGCGAGCGCGGCGGCGGCGGCGGCGGCGGCGGCTGCGGCGGCGGCGGCGGCGGCGGCGGCCCCGGAGCCGGCGGGGCCGAGCCTGCGAGCGGCGAGCGCGGGGCCGCGGGCCGGGCGGGCGCAGCGCGGCGGAGGCCGGAGGAGCCGAGCCGGAGCCGGAGCCCGAGCGCGGCCGCCGCCTGCCGGGCCTCCCCTCGCCGCGGCCGGCCGCCGCGCTCCCGCCCGGGCGCCCAGCTATGTACTCCCCGTACTGCCTCACCCAGGTACCGGCCGCCGCCCCTGGGCGACCGGGGAGGGGAGCGGGCGCAGGAGGCCGGCGGGCGGGCGGGCGGGCGGCCGGAGGGGGCGCGCGGCGGCCGGGGTTGGGGGGGGAGTGAGCCTGCGGGCGGCCGAAGGGTGCAAGCCGTGCTGTGGGCAGTCCCGGCACGCCTGCGGGCGTCACGGTGCGCGTGCGACCCTGGCCGCCGGGCGGACTCCAGTTGGGGGCTCTGGGGGAGGCCGGCTGCGTGCGTGGCGCTGCCCCTGGAGCGCGGAGCCGGAGTGCGTGTATGTGTGTGTGTGTGTGTGTGTGTGTGTGTGTGTGCGCGCGCGCGCTCGACTGGGGTGCGGTGGACTCCCGCCGACCTGTGGGCGACTGTGCTGTGCAGCCGGGCAGCGTGGCCACTGGCAGTGGCTGCGGGGGTGACAGAGTGGCAGGGGGGTGGTCCCGCGGGCGCAGAGCGGGGACTGGGTCCCGCGGCGCTCTCCCGGCGGGCGCAGCTTTTCCCGAGGGTGGCAGCGGCCGGCATGCGTGGCGGCGGCCCCTGCGTGCAGCCGGGGTGCCCGGGGCCGGCCGAGCGGCCCGGGCGTCGCCCCAAAGTCTTTGTTCAGGCCTCACATGGGAGCGGGGCTAAGAAAATGGCGGGGCTCCCAAATTTCGGAGGGTTAGGGGAGGGGAGGGAGGGACGGGCGCGCTGCCAGCCGGGGCCGCGCCTCTCGGCCGACCCTGGACGTCGCAGCCGCGGCCCCCCCACCGCCCCAAACTTTCCTCGGCGCAAACTTTCCGGCCCCAACTACCCCGGCTGCGGCGCGGTGGACCAGGCGGGCCGGGGCGGGGGTGGGGGGGTGCAATCCGGTCCCGCTGCCCGGAGGCGGGAGGGGCGCGAGGCAGCCGCGGATGCGGCCGACAGTGCTGCGGCCACGCCGTCGGGTCAGCCCCCGGCGCTACGGAGGCGACCTTGGCGCGCTGCGAGAGCAGAGCGCGTCCCGCCTCCAGCGAAGTTCCCTGCGCGGCGCTCCGCGGCAAAAGCACGGGGGATGCCTTCCCTGCCACTCCGCCTTCCCGGGGCGGTGGCCCCGGGCTCCGAGAGGGCACAAGCACTGTCCAGAGACCCGAAGCGGCCCTGGCGGCACTGCCGGTCCGGCCAGGCCGCTGCTGGCAACACAGACGCGGAAGAGGGGACACCTGGGGGTTGCCTCGACCTGGCTGCCAGCAAGGCCCGCGTGTGCGAGGGGAATCTTTAGGCCCGGCCTGGGGTCCTAATTGTCTCCTCTGCCCAGCCTGAGCCTTGCCAGCCTTCTGCCAAGTGTGCCCGCAGATGGGAGCGGGACTCCAAGTGAATATGGCTGCTACCAGGCCGTGGCAGCGGCAAGGGGCAAGAGAGCATGTCAGGGGCTGTGTGTCAGCCGTGGCTGCACCATACTCCTGTATCCACAGATGCGAGTGTGTACGCATGTGTCAATCTTGGGGTCTGCATGTGGCTCCTATGGGTTGGCGGTGGGCCGGCCTGCATGGTATGGACATGTGTGTGGCCCAAGGAAGCGGGTTTTCCGGTACAAAACTGGGTGTTGTGTTGGTGAGGTGCACACGCGCATGTACATATCACAGTGTGCGTGCAGGTGTGAGCAGGCACTCTGGCCACTGTGGCAGTAGGAGGGCACCCCCGGCCCCCATCTGTGCCTCTGACTGGCCAATTGCTCTGTCTTGGGCCGCATGACAACCCTGTCCCCGCGGCGGGGTCTGAGCTGTGGCTGCCTCCGGGGCTCCGTCTGGCTGAAGTGCGCGCTGGGGTTTGGGGCCTAGTGGAATCGAGACCCCATGGTCGAGAATCTCCTTGCCCACCAGCTACCGGCCGGCACCCTGGCCCGGTCCCTGAGACCTGGCTCGGGCTTGGGCCCCTGGGAGAGAAAATGCCAGTCGATCCGCTGGTGATGAGACTAGGAAATGGTTGGGGCACACCATGGTCATGGGCCATGGCCGCGCTTGACTCTATGATACCCCAGAAGAGAGCAAGGGCTCAGCTCTGTGTCACAGGCCTGAGGGTGCCAGACTGGATGGCGAGGGGAGTGGGCTTGGTGTCTCTGGGGTGCACCCCTCAGCTCTATGCAGGCGGCTGCTGTCAGCTGGTCAGCGGGGTCTGGTCTGCCCCTCCCGACAGTCACATCTCCTGGATCCAGCGTCTCTGTTTTTACAAATCTTTCTGCTTCCATAATTTGCCCTGCCAGTCTCTGTCTTTTTCTCTGTCTCTGTCTCTATATCTGGCTTGCTCTGCCCCTTTTCTGTCTCTCTCTCTCTCTCTGCCTCTGTCCTTCTATATCTTTGACTGTTCCTGTCTCTCCTTGTCTCTGTCTCTGACTTTGGTTCTGGCCCCTTCTCTGCTTCTCCCCTCCCCATGAGTCTCGGACTCTCTCTGTCTCTCTGGCCTCCCTCTCTTTCTCTCCCTTTTCTTTTTTTCAACCCAGAATTGGCTTCGATTTTAAAGTCAATAAATGATTGAGCAGGAACGAGCTTGGAGCAGCGGGGCCCTGGCGGGGAAAGGCACTGTGGGCGAGGGGGAAGGGCGGTGGGGGGGGGAATCTCCTTCTGGAAAAAGCATCGAAATCCAGGGCGGCTGGGCGGGGCGCTTGCTGGCGCTGCTTGGGCCCACTGCAGCCGTAGGCCTGAGTCCTCGGCAGACAGGAGGGGATGGATGGATGGGACCCCCTTCCCCAGCAAATGGACACACACCAGAATGTGGATGTACACGTACATCACCGTCGCCCCCAAGATGTGGACATAAATGATCTGCTCGTGCTGATCAGACACGTGGCCATTGACAAACCTACAGACCCCGGAAATGGTGGACCTGTGTTCGCTCCCACCCACAACGCACACACATAAACACACGCGCACGCACACCCCCCCCTTGAGACGGGACATGTGTATCGATGTAGGCTCACGAAGACACAGCGATTCTTCTGAGATGCACTCCGATACGGGCTGACTCCAGTATGTGTTCACCCCTGCACTTGCTCACGTAGACTCAAGGACAGATGGATGGACAGACACACGCCTTTTTATAAGATGCAATGCTGTTGGCTCACCTGGGCGTGTACATAGACACACACGCTTGCTGACACAGCCACGTGAGCAGCAGAATGTTCACGGACCCCTGTTACGGGGCAGCTACCTACCCACACAATCCTTCCAGGAAAGGGGGAATGGCTGGGGCATCCCTGAAGCCCCTGCCTCAGCTGTCTCCTTGGGTCACTGTGGCCACCCTTCTGTCCCCAGGATGCTGTTGCTGCCTGGCACAGCCCCCTTTTATGGCACATTTTCTTTCTGTCTCTGGTCTTGCCTGCTTCATGCCCACTTCTGGGATAGGAGGTGTGTGCAGCCATGAGCTGGGCAGGCCGTGCCTAGGGCTCCATTAGGCTCCATTAGATGTTTTGAGGCTGGACCGGGCCCAGCTTGGAGCCAAGGGCTATGCTGGATTAATTTGGGGGGCTGGATGCTCCCTTCTTGCTGGGTGCTGGAGCCAGGGGTCCTGGCTTAGCCGGGAATGTCTTGTGTGGCCTCGAGGGCTCCCAGATGGAGGCCGTGAGTGCAGAGAGCAAGAATTGGGCTTTGTTATAAGAGAGCACAGGGTTTGAGCTCTGGCTCTGCATCTTCTAATCCTATGACTTGAACCACACGATCTTCCTGGTCTGTAAAATGGGTAATAATAGCACCTATCTCTCAGGCTGTGATTGGGCTTAGTGCAGTGCCTGATATGTACCATGTGCTCAAGAAATGGAATGGCTTGCCGTCATTTTGGTTATCATCATTAAGACACCCAACTGAGGGAAGACTGTTTGAGGCGGGTGGAAGGCAGGGTGGAGCACCCACCAACCATAGAAGTCCAAGTGGACTGCCTGGAGGAGGAAGCAAGAGAAGAGTTTGGGAGGAGGGAAGCCAGCTCATGGCCCAGCTCCTTTCCCTTGGGCAGGGTCCTATCAGCCAGGCAGAGGGTAGTAGAGCTGGTGGGTGGGGGTGGGTGGGCAGGGGGAAGCAGAGGAGAGACATGCTGTGCACTGACTGTCCTGTGGGGACCAAATACCTTTTTGGGGGCCACTGGCTACCTTGACCCCTTCCCTAATCTTGACCCTGACCTCAACTGGGCCCACTTTGGGGCTTGGCTCTGAGATCTTGTTCTGGAGCGTGCAGGAGAGTGTGTGTCCGCGAGTGCCCACACGTGCATGGGGCAACGGGGGTGGGTCCCAATGGTGGCTGGGGAACGTGTGCCTGGCTCCAGAGCCGTTTCTGCATTTGCACCCGAGTGGCGTTGCCTGGGTCCACCATGGGGGTGGGGTGCATATGGGGGTCCGCGTGGGCCCGTGGCAGGGCCAGGCAGTCGCTGGGGGCACGCAGCCGTGGCTGCCGGTGAAATTCCCCTGGCAGTGTGTGTCCGCCTGCTGGGGTTTCCATGTTCAACCTGCTGCGAGCCTGGCCTTTTTCGTCGGCTTGGTCCTTGTTTTGCTCTCGGAGCACAAATTTGGGGGTCTCTCGCTGTCCTCCGGCTGGACCAAGAGCAGTAGAGGAGGCACAGACACCTGCATTTCCCTCCGACAAAGTGCTGAGGCCGGGGCCCCCGTCCCCCCAAGCTGGGGTGGGGGAAGAAGGGCGTATACTCATTTTCCTGTCCACAAGGCCCCAGACGTGGAGGCAGAGGAGCCAGGGGGAGGGCTGTGAGCGGCCAACGGGGCTCTCCCCATCCGCCTTGCATTCACTGTAGAGCCACCATTTTGCTGCAGACGCGGCCACGTGGCCGTCCCTTTGCAAGCGTCCCTGTGTCTCTAGGTGTCCGTCGTTGGGTGCTGCCCGCCTGTGTCTCCGGGGGTCACCCCAAGCTCTATCTCAGTGCGTCCCGGCCGCGGTGAGGTTGAGGGCGTGCGTTCACTTTGGGTCGTGGTGCTGTGGTGGCGTGGCCTGTCACCGTGTCACCAAATGTGTCCTCTGGATGTGTGGCAAAGTTTGTATCCGTGTGCCTTGCAATGCACAGCGACCTAGGTCAGCGAACGTGTCGATGCCTGTGTCCCCTCCAGGTATCCCCGCCCCCGTGGCATTGTGCGTGCTGGGCTTGTCGCGCTGACCGCCAGCGCGTGTCTCGGCACAAGGGCCCCTCTCCTTGGCCTCCTTTGGCGTTCTGGTGGCGTGCGGGGCGCCCACTATGGCGGCCAGGCCAGCGGCCGGGAGCAGGCCGGCCTCCCCACGGCGTCCCATGAGGTCGGGCAGCCGTGGTGGCCCTGCTGTGGGCCCCGCCCGTGCCCCTGGCCCAGCATGGACAGAAGCCCGTTGTGTGGTGAGGTGCGGGTGTGTGTTTGGGCCGCCCACAGGCCTCCCTCTGTCTGCCGGGTGCGCATTGATCTTGGCTTCTGCCTGCGTCCGTCCTGGCCTGGCCAGCTGGGGTGTCCGGCTGTCTCTGTGGGCTGAGCCATCCGCCCCCTCTGCCCCCACAGTCAAGCGTGCCCTGGGTCCCACACCTCCCGGGCCTCCCGCTGTCCCTCAGAGGCTCTGGGAGCTCAGATTTGGAAACTGAGGGCCCCCCCTTCTTTCTCTCTCTCTCTCTCTCTCTTTCCTCCCTCTCTCCTCCCCTCCTCCCGCTCCCTCTCTCCCTCTCTCTCTCCTCCTGCCAAACGCGTCTTGGCTCCGTCTGAATATCTCTCCTCCTCGATTTTTGGCTCCAGCTCTGGGCGCGTTCACTAAAAGAAGGGCTAGCTCCCCCCTTCCATACCTCCCCCTCCTCGCTGCCTCCCCCCTCCCGAGGAGCCCCTCTGAGAGCGGGAGTGGCCATGTGTAGGGGCCCAGGCCCCCCAAGTGGGCTTGGCCAAGAGGGCACAGGCCTGATGGGTGAGGGGGCTGGGTGGACAGGGCCTGGAAGCCCGAGGGGGGCGGCCGCCAGGGTGACCGCGCTGCCTGGCCGGCCGGGCGGGCAGGTGGGGAGGGGTCGGGGGCACGGAGCTGGGGTGTCTGGCTTCTGGTGGGGCTGGCAGGCCTCTGTGAGGCGCAGCTGTGCCCAGAACTCTGAGCTGCGTTTGCCACCACTACCGATGTGGCTGCGCCAGCCGGGGAGGGGGAGGCGGGTGGCGGGCACTGCGGCGATCTGTAGCCAATCGGAAGCCAGGGCTGCACTGGGGAGCTTTCCCCCTACTGGGGCCCCACCCTGAAGGGAGCTGGGGGGTGGTGGCCAGCAGCAGGCCGGGGGCAATGTCACCACCGCTGCCGAGGACCCTGCCCCTTTGGCCGAGAGCTCAGTGCCAGCCTTCCTGGCACAGATTGGGCAAGGGCGGGGGTCTGTCCCCACCTGAATCTGTGGGAGCCTAGCTAGAGGAAGGGGCAGCTCAGAGGCCCACCCCACCCCCTTGGCCTGAGGAAGCGGCTTTCAGTCCGAGGCAGTCAGGACCTGGGGGTGGGGGCCCAAACACCCGGGAGATCCCATCTAAATATCTGCTCCAGTAGAATCATCTCGGGGGGGCTTGTCCTGGGTCCACCAGCACCCGCGGGCACAAAGGAATCCCGCTGTCACACACAGGCACAGCACACCTTCCCTAATCAGGAGCACGCAGACACCCGCGTCCCCACACAAAGAGGCTTGCCTCCAATGCGCAAGCACCTAGAGATGCCCACCACACCCGAACACGCGGGTGTGGGCTTTGCACACAGGGATGGGCACATGGGCGCAGACCCGCGGCCGCACACGGTCACACGATAACATGCCACGCGACACACAGCGCAGACACATGCTCTGCTGTTGCCAAACACACAGGAGTGTGGAGCGTCTCACGGACCCACAGACATGCAGCGAGAAGCACGTGGCGCACGCGTGAATTCACACTGTCGGGCCCCCCTGAAACACACACGAGAGCACTGATCCTCCCCACCCCCCACCAGACACAGGAGCACATGCACACAGCCACACGCCCTCAGACGCGCCGCAATGCGCACACACGCGGACACACACATGCACACTTGGCAACGCCTGGGAATATATTCGATCATCACACTCGGAGGGGAGTCTGCTCCGGGCACCTAGCGAGGGGAAGCCCGAGACGCAGCCCAACACCCTACAGCTCACAGGACGTCCCCCCCCAACAGTGATCCAGCCCCCAATGTCAACAGCGCCAAAATGGAGATGCTCGGCCCTCCTACGGTCAGACACACGCCAGGACACACACATGGGCACAACTGACACTCGCGACACACGCGCGCGTGCGCGCGCACACACACCCCCCCGAGGCTGTTGCCAGTGATGCACACACAGTCTTGCTCATCAGGACCCAGATGTTGTCACAAACACAACACCCCCTCCACATAAGCCCAGGTGCACATGGTGCGGCATTATGCAGCCCCGATGCTGCCCGGGTACATGTGGACGGGCGTCACACCCACACAGACGTTCACACCTGGCTGACACCCGGCCCTGTTCGGAAATGGCGTCTGGGAGATGAGACCTGCCCTCTTCGCGCCTCCCCTCTGCCTGCCTGCCCTCTGGCTGCCTTTGAGCCGCAGACTCAAACCACCCTGACCTCTCCTGGTGGGATTTGGGACTCTGAATCCCCGTGCAGGTTTGTCACAGCCTGGGGAGGAAGCTTGGGGAGCCATATACCTACCCTGCCCCCGGGGCACCGCAGCCCTCTGGCCTAGCGGGCCTCGCTCTGAGTGTCCCGCTTCTGGAAGCCATCAAGACAGTCCAGGATGGAAGCGAGACTAATTTCTGAAACTGCTGTCCTCCGTGGGGCTGTCACATTATTCCCCTTGGCCATGGACTCTCGATTTCTGACTCTGGAAAAAGAGAGAAGAAAGATGGCCGGCAGAATGGTGCAGGGAGAAAGCATTTTATAGGATTATAATGAAATGTCCTAAAAAACATAGTGATTGGCTAAAGTGTGCTGTGTGCTTATTGTGTTGCAGACCGTGCTAAGTGCCTTCCCAGCTTGTCCCCAGCATCCGTCCATATGAGGCAGGTGTGGCAGAGGCTAGCTGTGCCCAGGGCTTAGCTGTGCCCATGTGTGTGCTACTGTGTGTGTCTGACGGTCTAATATGACTGGGTTTCTTTTCCTTCACTGTTGGCATTGGGGATATTTGGTCACTATTAGGAGAGTGGGGACTCTGAGCCAATTTCCTGGGTTTGAATCCTGGTTCTGCTATTCACTAGCTGTGTGACCTTGGACAAGTCACTCGACCTCTCTGGGCCTCTAGTCTCCTCTCCTAGGTTATGGTAAGGATCAAAGGGGTTGGCCTATAGAAAGTGCTTTAAAATAGTGCTGCGAAGTAAGTGCTTGATTTTATAGATGAAACTGAGAGAAGAGATATCCAGTGTCAGGGTCAAGGGCTAGGAGGCGGTAGAGCCTCAGCCTCCTCTCTGATTGCTGCCACTCTAAATCCCACTGATGGAAGAGAATTGTTCAGCAGCTCATTCTCTGGCCTTTACCAAAATTGCACCAGAGTCCCATTTGAAGCTTGCCCCAGCTACCAGCCCTTGAACCCTCCTTACCACTCTGACCTTCAGATCTTCTTCCAATAAGGGCTGGTAGTGAGAGTGGGTGGTTGTCTCTCACCCTCTGCACCACCACTGGCCAGACTCGCCTTCAATACCCTGACAGGGCGTGATGCCTTCTCCCGCACCTTGCTGGGCACCCAACTGATGCCTGAGTGCTGGGGGGTGCAGCTGGGGGCCTGTGTATTCCTTCAACAAATATTTACCAAGTACCTCCCCGGTGCCAGGCTCTGTTCTAGACCCTGGGGGCTCAGCAGGGAGCAAAATCAGCAGAGGTGCCAGCCCCGGTGGGAGGGCAGACAGCGAACCTGATAAACAAGGGAGTGTCCAGTGCCTGAGACAGTGACAGGTGCTGAGAGAGAATGAACAGGTAGGGCCCGCGGAAGTGCTGGGCGGCTCTGGTTTTAGCAAAGGTGAGCTGGGAGGGCTCGGGGCGCAGTGCTGACTTTCAACTCCATGCAGCTCGGCCGCAGCTCAAGTGTGGCCTCCCAGGCCCTTTTCCCTCTTAGAGGGGACGGTCTGGAGGTCAAGGATATGTGGCTTAGCATGGATGCCCCCACCATCTGCCCCAAACGCACGGCCTATTGTGGCTGCGGCCTGAGATCATCTATTCCCGCACTTGTGGATACACTGTATGCCGCTCGCCCAGGGCCAGGACACAAGATGGCCGGGGTTTCTCCTGTATAGAAGCTGGGCCTCGATGGGCACCCGGTGTTCTCAACCCTGCCGCTCTGAGCTGGGGGTGGGGTGGGGGCAGCTGGTGGCCCGGAGTGGCACTTCCACCTGGGCCCCTCGATTTAGCTCCCCCGGGGCGGGCCCAGTTTATTTTTACCCCAGCCCGTCACCTTGGCAGTGCCAGGCCACGCCATCTTTGTAGGGTCTTGGGGATCTGCCCGCAGCTTGAGGGGGGACCTGGCTTTGTCTGCTGGACCTCTGATTCCTGCTGGGTCCCCACCTTCCTCCAACCCCAAAGTTCTGGATGTGAGGGTTCTGGGCCAGGGCTGGTGGGGTCAGCGCTGCCGGCTGGCAACCACCGTGCCCAGCCTGGTGGCATTTGGTTTGGCGCCCTGCCTGCCCGCCACCCCCACCCCATGCCCGGACAGAGCCCAGCGGCTGCTGCTGCCAGTCTCCATTTCAAAGCTGGGGGTGGGGGTGGGGGAGCATTGGGCGCCTCTCGGCCCCCTGCCTGTCCCGTGCCACCTGGGGCTGGTGCCCCCATGCCTGCTCTCTGGAAGGCCCTGGGCTGCTTTTCTCGCTGCCCCTTTGCAGCCCAGAGCTCAGCGACGATGCCCGGCTGGCTTCCATCTTCCCTGCTCGCTTCCTCCCTGCTTGCCTGCTTGCCTGTAATGGCTCACCATTTTTGGCATCTCCCTCTCCTCCCCCTCCCATAGACACCAACCTCACTTCCAAACCCGCCATCGCTGGCTCTCAGGCCTTCTCTGCTGCCTGGGGCTGGGACCCTGGAAACGAGAGTTTGGGCGAGACAGGCATGTGGGCATCAGGGGCTTTCTGGGTGCGTGTGTGTGTGTGTGTGTGTGTGTGTGTGTGTGTGTGTGCCTGGAGGGGGACACGTGCTCTGTGCCAGCTCATACAACCTGCCTCAAGGCTGGCAGAGCTGGGCTGCAGAAAGGGGGCAGCACAGAAAGTGGAGACCCTTCTATTTCTAACCGGACCCAGGGACCCGGAGTCAGCCTCTGGGCCACCAGGAGACCGCAGTGGGCCTTCTTGCCAAAGTCCAGGGCCTGGACTGGCAAAGGCAAGGCTTTATCTGTGGGGTGCCCAGATCCTTCCAACCCCCTCCCCAGGTCCCCCGGGCTTCAAGATTCCTGTTCCTCCTCCCTAGAACTTTGGGGAGGGGAACTAAGCCCCATGTTGGGCACTCATGCCCCCAGAGGGGCAAGGGACTTTGGAGGAACCGGTTTACTGCCCCCCCCCCCCCAGCCCGCTGCCTGGGCCTCTCTGCCTCTCTCGGCACTAAACAAAGTTTGCTAAGTAACTTCAAATGTTATTTGAGGACGGCCTGGCCTCAGCCCAAGGCGGCCCTGTGGAAACTTGTTTTTCGCTGCCGAGGCTGCAAGTATCAAAGACACACTTTCGGGGGGGGGGCGCTTCGATGTCTCTCCCCCCTCTGTGGCAGGGGCTGGCCCTGAATGGACACACAGACGCACAGAGGCCCGCACCAACAGAGGGACACATACATCACGCGGCGGCTCGTGTACCAGACACACAACAGCCCACGGCCCACGGCCCATAAGATAACACATGAAACATACACACCCTGACACACCACGAGGGGGGCGGGGCTCACAGGGTGCTGCCCCCAGCCCACAGGGCCTGGGACTTTTCCAGCCCATGAGGCTTCTCGAAACCTGAAGTTCTGTATTCTTAGGTTTCCTGGGCATGAGCTGGTGCTCAGACCAGTCCCTTCCCTGCTCTCAGCCTCAGTTTCCCCAGTTGTAGAGAAGAGGTGCAGGAGAAGGCCTGGGTTTTCCCATCCCTCCTGCAGGGTTGATATGAGGAGTCCCTAAAATCGGGGTCTGAGCGTGAGCCGGGAGTGCAAGCATTGTCCTTGCCAGTGTCAGCTGGCATTCCTGCCAGTCCCGCCCACCCCCCAAAACCTGGTATGTGTCCACCCTGACCGGGAGCCCTGACCTCAAGCAGCCCCGGGGTCTCCAGGTCCCAGGGAAGTGCCTGATCTTCTCACCTTCTCCCTCCATTTCTCTTTTGGCTTTGAGCTTTCCCTGAATCCCTCCTTCCGGGCCTGGAGCTCAGGGAAAGTGTGGGAAACGGGCTTGGGGTGTGCCCCTCACTAAAGCCAGCCTGACGGCGGGGGGGATCCTCCATACCCTGAGATCTCTGATGACCCTCCTGGGAGCCTCTGAACCCAAGCAAGAAGCGGGGGGATGGGGATGAGCCTGAGTTGACCACAGCGGGTAAAAGGGAGGCTTTTTCATAGGGTCCCTCTGACCCGTCACCTACCAAGGTTTGCAAGCAAGTGAAGTCCATCGGACACAACAGAAAGGTCAAGGCTCAAGAAATCCCCGGACTGACTATCTCCATGGCCCCCTGGTGCCTCCCCTTCTCACTGTTAGCCAGACCCTCACGGAGGTAGGGTTTTGGGGGTCTCCCAGTCCCAGCCCGACACACTGCCTCATCTCCACTCACAGTCGGTACCCGCAACACCCCGCCACCCGCAGTCTGTCGCGCAGTGACAGCCTGTCACAGGCACTGCCGCACACCGGCACAATCTGTCGTCCACGCACAGTCTCACACACAACCTGTCACACACGCGCACACACACACAGCGGCACAGTCGCACGCACAGCCAGCCTCACGCGATCACACCAAGCGTCACAGCTTGTCACAGCCATAGACTCCTCACAATAAAAATAACAGCTACCAACTCCAGAGCAATTATGCCTGGGCAGCAGGCGGAGTGTGTGTGTGTGTGTGTGTGTGCGCGCGCGCGTGTGTGCGCGCACACGCGCGCACATGACCTCCTGTAACCTTCCCAACCTGAGGCAGCTATGAGTAACCTGTTTTACAGATGAGGAAACAGAGGCCACAAGGTCAAGTGCCAAGGTCATGGGGCTAGAAGTGGGGGTGGGGGAGGAATTAGTCAGGCCCCCAGGGGCAAGTGAGGCTTAAGCAGGTCACCCTGTCTTTCAGCTCACTCCTGTTCAGCCAATACTCCCCCCTCCTGGCCTTCCCTGTGGGAATTCCCTTCCCATTCCCCGGATGGGCAGAACTGAGGTTCTGAGCAGTCCAGCCAAGAAACAGGGGAAGGGGCCTCAAACTGTCTGCCCTCTGCAGAGGAAATTTGAGCCATGCTCTCCACCCCAAATGCTATTTGGCTCCTTGTGGGCCTGCGGCAGAACTTGGTGTGTAGGAGCCTTTGACTGGGGCCAGGGTCTCTTTCTATGGAGTGGGGGAGGGAGAGTCGGGAATTGGCAGCTATAGGCACCAGTAAGGTCCCTCAGCCCAAGCCAGGGCCCAGAGACTCCCCAGGGCCCTCCGCATTCCAGGGCGATTCCTCCTCCCCCTCGGCCGCCAGCCTTCCCTCACTTTCCCCTTCTTTGTTCCACCCCTGCCGCTCCCCGGGGCTTCCCCCATTAGAGCTGCCCTGGCCAAAACCAACACGCCTCTGATGACTTCCCGCTGAAGCTGGCCGGGCAGCTGGCCCTGCCCCCTGGCCTGCTCAGGGCTCTGCTGGCCTCGACGGTGGCCCCAGCACACGTGGCCACTCCTAGGGGGCTCGAAAGCACACGGGCACGCCCTCGCGCGGCATCCCGACGACGGTGCGCCCTGGCATCCAAATGCCCATGTCTGACCACCCGGCAGGGCACTCAGGCGGGCTCTCGTGTGCACCCCGAAGTACAGTCCTGCGCAGAGGCTCAGACGAGTCTCAAGGCACCTTTGCCTGGCACCCCGCATGGGGATTCCAGGTACCACCAGTTTATATGCACACACAGGCCTGACACCCTGGTGAGATTGCCAGGAGCACACATGGCCATAAACATGCCCTTGCCCGACATCAGATGGGGTCCCCCCAACACACACACACACACACACACACACACACATTCAAAGCATGCACTCTTCTGCTGGCGCCCGGAACTGGCTCCGAGCACAGGTACTGCCATGTGCCCCCAGGGGTGTGCTGGGCCCAGGTGGGTCAGCGAGCCTACGGGGAGCTGCTGGTGCCCACACACGTGGCTCCAGGCCCACGCAGGTATGCACCTCCCCAGCCTGCACACGAGTGTGTTTCACGTGAGCCGCACACCTGCCAGGCCGCCCAGGGCACCTGGCTCCAAAGCAGCATTCAGGTTGTTGGGGGAGGAGACTGGGAAGCGGAGGCCTGATTCCCACCGCCAGCCGGATTTCTCGGAGAACACCCGCCTCCCCAAATGTCCCTGGGGCGAAGGTGAGCGCCCAGAACTGCTACCCAGTGGCGCCCCTGCATGTGATATATTTATGTTGGAAATTTGTACCTTTAAATATAATTTATGTAGAACCTCCCCCCACCCCCCATTTCTGCTCCATGTTTCCACTTGGATTTTACCACCGTCCTCCCTCGGCTTCGTTCCCGAACCTGCAAACCCATTTCACCAGGCAGGGACAGGGACGTGGGGCCAGGCGGCGGCAGCCTTCCCCCTTCCCACTGTGGAAGCCCCATGTTCTTAAAGGCCGGGCCACACCGCCGAATCCTGCAAGCGCTCCCCTGAAACACAATCGCGGGGGTGGGTGCTGGCGGCCAGACGTTGCTTTTTGGTGTGTGTTTGCTGTTGCTGCTTAAATTAATCCTGAGTGACGGCCCACAATTCCTCTCCACAAAGAGGCCATTTAATGCCCCCTCTTCGGGCGAAACTTCCATTTGCCCCTCTGAGCCCAGCTTGGCAGCTCAGACCCTGTGCTGCCCTCCTGGCCTTCCCCTCAGGTGTGCCTGGGGCAGAGGCAGGGTCCCTTGTGCAGACCACGACCTTGGGATCAGGGTGGGGGGTGGATTTTGGAGGGGTGGAAGATATCTTGAAACAGAAGCACACTGCTGAGCCGGAGGTGGGGGGTGTCCCAGGACTCCGTAGATGCCCCCACTGCCCCACTGTAGCGCTTTGATGCCCCCATCAGGCCTTCTTCCACATTGCCCTGAAGATAGCCCCCTCCCCACCAGTACGCCATGCATCACAATCGTGTGCCTTTGCAAACCCCAGCAGAAATGTGCCCCCCATGCCATGTACTAGCCCCAGCATATGCCCCTTGCCAGGTGCCTGCCTCCTATCAGCTCCTTTCATTGTGGCCTCTAAGGTGTTCTTTTCCTGTGCTGCAATTGGCTCACGCCCCAGGGGGTAGGGGGGTGGGCGCACAGGTGAGTGGAGGTCGTGGGGAGCCCCCCCCTCCGCAGCTCAGGCTGGGGGCAGGGCAGCGTTCTTTCCACCGGGCAGAGCATAGGTGCTGACAGTCATGGTCACTTGCACCGCACACCACGGGGTGGAAAGGACAACACACCCCTCGATGGTGCGGTGCGGTGCGGATGCGGATGACCCTGGGGCATAGGGCTCCCAGAGGGCCGTTAGCCCTGAGCGGGCCGAGCGCAAAGTCAGGTGTGCGCGTGCGCGGAGGCGAAAAGGCGGGAAGCCGTCGTGCGACAGGCGCCTGTGCACACGACGGTTGGGTCGCTTGGGCGGAACCGCGCCAGGCGTTGAGAGAGGAGTGAGGACCACTGTCCCCGCGGGCAGGTGAGGGGAAGCCGGGAACAGCGGTGAAGGAGCAGCGGAGGCAAAAGGAGAGGCTTGGAACAGTGCCGCCCCGTGGACCCTGAGGCCCGGCCCCTTGGGTGTCCTTGCTCCCCCTTCCCCAGCGCCGGGTCGGCCGGGCTCCCTCCCGCCGGGACGCGGCCGGACTCGTGGCGACCACCCAAAAGTGGCCCCGCGTGGCGGCGTCGAGGGCCGGCCGGGTTCGCGTTCGGAGGCCCTCGCCATTTGCCGCGGCCAAGGGCGCCGCCAGAAGGGGCTCAAATGGCGGCGTTTTGGCCTGTAAGCTGCTTGGGTCCCCGGGCGGGCGCTCCGGGTGGGGCTGTGGGCCGCCTTTGCCTAGGTTTCCCCCTCTCGTGCCCATCGGGACACCCCGACGGGGGGAAAAGGCGCGCGAGGGCTTTGGAATGAACGCGATGTGGATAATGCCTGTTACTCTTTGGTTGCGCGGGAGGACTTTTGGGGTTAAATGCCCCCGAATCCGACGGCAACTTTGGGTCCTCAGTCTGGAGAGGGGGGGTCCCGCCTCTGCGCCTCGTTGCGCGCGCATCGCCGTCTCTGGACCCCAGGCCTCCGAAGAGCCTCCTCATTTCTCGCCAGGCCGCCTCTTTTGGGGGGAACGAGGGAGGGGAAATTTACCAGGGGAGATTTTTGTTTGTTTCGAGGGCTGGCTGGGTTTGGGGGCGTTTGGCCTCCAGCAAGCACGAGGAAGAAATGTGACTAAGTGGCAGAAAATGTGCTTTCCCTTCCCCTCTCCTCTGCCTTCAGGCCGCGGGAGTTGCGCAGGCTCCAAAACCTTTAAAAAACATTTTCCCCCAGATCCCCTCCGATCAACACTGCCTTTTCTCTCCCGGCTGACTCCTGGAATCGGGGTGCTAAGCCCCTTTCCCGCGCTGCTGCCAGCCATTTTGCAGCGCTACCTGGGCAGGCCCTGGGGGCGGGGGTGGTTGTGGAAAGGATGGAAAAGTGGGAAAAGAACGTGTGCGCGCGCGGAGTGGGCCCGACGTAACCTGTTGGAGGAGGCTGGTGTCCGGATGCAGGCACCCAGCGGCCCCTCCTCCGGAGCTCCAAGCAGCACCCTGGCATTCAGAGAAATTGCCCCGGGGGCCTCCCAGCCGGGCCGCGGAAACCAGTCATTAACCCGACTTCTTATCGCCCAAATTACTTAAATACGCTTTGGTGGTGTTAGGTCCTTTTCCTTTTCCATGTGCAGATGACTCAGCCTCCTCCAGCTGCGCCTGGGGAGGTGACCCCGGCAGCGGCTGACCCCGCACGCTGAACCCAGAGGCGGCCCATCCCAGCAGCACCCCACCCCCACCCCCGACACCTCGGGGCCCCCAGGCTCCGGGATCACACTTGGCTCCCCCTCCCCACCTGCACCTTATATTTCAGGTCATTTTTTTCCCCTCTTTTTTTTTTAATATATATTTTTAATTTTAAAGGAGTTTTATTACTTTTTTTTTTTTTTAAGCGTGAGACAGACAGAGGCTGATGGAAACGGGCTGTTAAGAAAGAAAAATACATGCCGGTGGCACTCTGTGGAGCTGGCGAGCCTCGTCTGCCTCACGACTGAGCTTTTTGGTCGCCAGTTCCCTCGGAGAACCGGGCTTGGGGGCACCTGGGAGCTCCACTGCTGCTCAAAAGGCGCTATAGAAATGCAAGGAATTATTATGATTTTAATAAAATTGTGTCTCATTTAGGAGCGCGCTTCTGCGCTGCCTCTGTCGTCGGAGCCCGGGTTTGCCGCGGCAAAGTCTGTAATCAGAGAAAAATACCAGCTTTGTTGAGGGTTAGAATGTATCATTGGCTAATGTGTGTGGTTTTTTTTTTTAAATAATGCTAAGCATTGGAATAATTAAAGAGTGAGAAATAACTCGTCTCTTCTCTCCCCTCGTCATTGTCTTATTTAAGGGTGAAAAGCGTGCTTTTAGGCAGAGCTGGTTAGTTTTAATGCGGGCTTTTTTTTTTTTTTTTTTTTCTCGCCCGCCTTTCCCTCCGCTCCGGTCTGATTCGCAAATCCCCAAACTGGCACAAGCCGGGAAACTTGCGGCAGCCGTTCTTCTCCCGGAGTTGGAGCCTCGCTTTCCTTTTTTCCCCTCTTTCAGAGACAACCCTCTCCTCTTCCCTCCCCCGCCTCTGGGCCCTGACCCACTGCCTGGTTTGCGCTAGAGCGATTTAAAAAAGAAAGAAAGGAAGAAAGGAGCCGGGCTCTGGTACCCCTGTGCCAGCCGAGGGCGCGTTTCCCAGGCGGCGGGCTGGTGGGAAAGTCAAACCGGGTGGGGGGTGTGGGGTCTCAGAGGCAGAGTCTTGGTGCCCACCCTGCCCTCCACCACCACCCCCCGCCCTGCCCCGCCAAAGAATCAAGTATTTCTAAAGATCCGCAGGATTAGAGAGCTCAGATCCCTTGTCATATTTTAAATTCAGCCGAACAGTTCTTTCTTCTCGGCCCCATATGCAATAGGAAGTGAAAATTCGGTCCTTGAGCCTGACTTGGCAGCCCGGAGGAGCCGTGGTAGGGGAGAGAGCTGCCCGCTTGGGCCGGGCCTGGCGTCCAGCCCCAGGACAGTGCCACCACCCACGGGGCCTAGATTGGAGGCAGGGGAGCAGGGGACGGGGCCAGCGGTGGGCACGGCCTGGGGAGATGTGGGAATAGAGGAAAGGGCTCTTCATCAGGGCTGCAGAGGTCTGCTTCAGGCTGGTGGGGTGCTCAGTGGCTGTCCTGGCTTCTTCCCCCAGTTGTGGGGTTAATGGGCTCAAAAGGAAAAGGGGTTTGTGTAGTGCTTGGGGGAAGTTACAGTTCCCTGTGACTAAGGAAAGGGAAAAGCGGGCATGAAATGGGGGTAGAGACTCATGCCCAACAGGCACCACAGGCAGTGCCTTCGAGTTGCGAAGGAGTTCTTTATTTGCTTCAGGTGTTTTTCATTAAATGTGTTTCTCCTTTATTTTCCTTGTTATTTGGTGCTTAGACTTTTCAGCGATCCCTTGCATTTGTCTTTTTACATAAGCAGAACCCCCCCCCCACCCCTTGGAGAGATATTGTGGGAGGTACTTTGCCTTCAGTGCTTTCTCTTTCCTGCTTTTTTTAAAATTTAATTTTAAAATTATAAAGTAAATTTAGTGCGAGTGAAAGTGAGGGGGGGAGCCAGCTGGGGCTGGAGCCAGGGAAGGGGAGGCAGATGTAGGAGGCTTGGGCCTCCCTTCCCGAGGCAGCTCTGCCCCAGGACCCCCTCACCCCTCTCCCTGCTAGACTCTTGGGGACAGGAATGAGGGCAGCCTGCCTGGGGAGGTGCTCATTTACCCTTCAGGAATCTGGCTCCGCAGAGCCACTTTCCCCCCGTTTCCCCACACGCCCGAGCCCTCCACCCCAGTCTCTGCCTTCGGGTAGGGTGAACCGAGGGTCTCTTCCTCCCCTTGGTCACCATGGCTGTTTGGCTTTCAGTTTGGTGGGCCCTGTTTGTCCACCACACACACGCCCTGCTGGCTGCTAACCCCCCGCTGCACAGTCGGCTGCCCTGTTGATGGGATCAGAGCTGGGCAGGCACAGAGAGAGCGAGGGACAGACAGGCGAAACCCCTTTGGAGCAGCGAGGATTGAGGATTCGAGGGGCTTCTTTTCCCCACGCTCTTTTTTGCGGTCACATGAGTAGTGCATGGTGCTCTGTTAACACACATGTACACATCAGTACTCGCATTTGACGCTACTGGGGGAGCAGGAGCCGTTTCTACGGCACATGCACCATGAGAACTCCATAGCTTAACTGCTAAAGGCCTGCTCAGCGGCACTGCAAATGTCCCCCTTCTCAATCTGGGTGGCGTGACACCGGTGTGTCCACTTTGTGAAGGTGTATCGCACACCAGACTTACACTTCAGTTAAAAAGTTGTTTTTTTTTTTTTAAAAAAAAAAAGCCTCAAAAGAAAAGGCATTACCTCACAAAATAATAAGAATAATAATTATTATCATTGTAATAAATGATGATTTAAATAAGAATGTCCTCCAGCCTGCCTTGCTCCGGTCTCCCGCTAAGGACCGGTGGGAGGGCTTGTAAAAATTAGTGAGCTGATAAAAAAGCGCCCAGGCGTGTGGCCCACGAGGCTTCCAGACCCATCCACGTGTGTGTGGAGTGCCAGGAAACTGCCTGCAGACGCAGGTCTAGCTGTAGGATTCTCACATCTCGGGACCAAAGGATGAAAAGTGGTTAAGGAAGAAGTTACTTGCCAATTACATTTTGCTGTCAACATCTGGAAAGCAAAATTGCAGCTGTTCGCGCTGCCCCCGATTACCACCTCTCCTTTTTTTCTGTACACTTACATTTTTGTACGCGTGCCATCCATATTTCGGTTTTCTGCTCTGCTAAAACATCCTCACGGCTCTGTTCAAATTGAGTTGCTTTGGGGCTTGGGCTTTAAATATATACACATGTATCTTCTGGTCTGACAGTATGATTTTTTTTTTGAGCAATTTATTTGAACAGGCTGGCAATCAATTGATAATCCCTTCCCTTTTCTCTCCCCTTCTCGGCCTTCCCAGGACTGTTTAGGCCAGAAGCTTTCAGTGAGGACGCTCTGGGCTGCCTTCGCCTCTGCTCCTCTGGGCAGGTACTACAGCTTCGCCCTCCACGGCCCTTCTGCGGTGTTTTTGTTTTCCCTTCACCCCCCAAAAATATTTGAACCAAAAAGCCTCTTTTTTTTTTCCTCCACCCACAGCAAACTGAAAGGGCTAGTGAACCGTGATTCAACAGAGCGAGGGCGCCTCTTTTCTTCCTTAGCATTAATTAACTCAAGTTCGTTAGGACGTTGGGTCTGTCGCCCACAGTTTTCTCTTGTGTGTGCTGAATCGGGTCATAGAGGGAGACTTCCCGTGCAAACAGTTTGTGTTGGAGCGAGAGGACACAGAGGGGGAGAGAGGGTGAGAAAGAAAGGGAGCCGGAGAGGGATGGATTGTGGCCGAGGGGTGGTCAGGTCCTGAGTTCCCGGCACCCCTGTGCCAGCCTCCGCAGGGGCTAGACACCAGGGGAATGAGGATTCTCGGGTTTTCTTGGCAGTGAGCCTGATAATAAAATAGTTGGGGGCGGGGAGGAGAAAGACATTTTGAGGGGTTGAAAAAATGTCTTCCTTCCAACTCCTAAAATTGTACATTTTGGGGAAGCCGCTTGCCCAGACAGGGCTGGCCCAGCCACCCTGAGCCCTCGAGCAGTGAAAATCCCAGGCTGTTCCTATTCTGGCCACCCTGCTCTCTGCCCCGGCTCTGGGCACTGCCTGTTGCTGCAGCGATGGCAAGAAATAGGCTCTCTCTGTGGGCCAAGGGTGTGAGGGGTGCAGAGCAGTCCCAGGGCGCCGGGGGTTTGCAGAAACTCTCCTCTTGCCCTGGCCCTTCCATCCTGTGGCAGGGAGAACACACCAGGTGAAGTGCAGGGGTGTCACGAGGGATCCCCAGTAGAGCTCTAGCGGAGGGCCCCCCCCCCCCCCCCCCCCCCGGGCAGGCCGCAGGGGGTACGTCAGAAGTGCGGGGTGGCCGGGGAGGGGAGGGAGAGGGACGTCTCCCCTGGAGGAGCCACAAGGTCGGGAGTTACAGCTGGCCTCGGGTGAATTTTCAATCTTTTGCCATTTGCTCGGCCTTCTCTCTTGGCCTCTGGGTATTTTGACAGCGGCCCGGCCCAGACCTCAGCTTCCAGCTGGTTTCCCCTTCTCCGTGCCTTTCGGCAGGTTTTCAGTTCCCGGAGAAAGTTGTGAAGCTGGCTTGTGGGGGTTCTTCCTTCTTCTGGGGGGGGTGGGAGGTTGACCATCATGGAGTGATACTTTCCAGTCACACTCAGTGGGGGAGACTCAAGCTCTGCACTGCCCTTGTTGCCCCTGGAGGCCGGTGACCGTCCTCTGCCCTGTGTGCTCTGCGGATCCGAAGGATCCCCACGCAGCCCTCCAGCTGGAGGACTGGGCTCTGGCCTTGCCGGCTTTTACTTCTCTTCGGTGACACAAGGAAGTTCGAAGCTAAATAATGAATTAAAGACTAGAGTTTTTGTTTTTCTATTCTCTGTAGAGGATGGAAGTACATTTCCAGATGCACTGGAGAGAATAGGTGGTCCCCCCAATACCTCTGTGCCTCCCCTATTTTATGTGGTGCCAGGAGGGTGGGTGAGGGGAGATGGGCCTGGAGCAGGGGAGTGTTGGGAGCCAGAACGAGGCTGCCTGTTGGCCCGATCCCAGGCCACTGCTCCCGGTTTGTAGACAGGAGGAGAAAAAGAAGGGAAAGGGAGGCGGTTTTATAGGAGAGGAATGTGTGGCCTGGTTCTGATGCAGGCCGCGTCCTAGACCCAGCGTGGGGGTGCGGGCCGATTCCATTCAGCCAGTGCGAGGACGCTAGAAAAACCGTGTGGGCCTGCCTTTCCTGAGCAGAGGAAAACAGGCCCAAGTCAGCCAAAAACCCGCTTTGTCCAAATTCTCTGAGCCTCCTCGCAATGTGCATTTTCTGGTTTCCATGCTTGGCATTTCCAGATTCTTGGATGATTTTACTCTGGCTGCAGAGCCCCTTCCCGCCTCCCCCCGCCCCCCCCCCAGAGGGGAGGCCCCACCTACCTCTAGGATAAGCAGCCTGGCCCCTTCTCTCTGCTTCCTACAGCTTTCTTTCCATCTCTGCCCCAGAGTTCGGGACCCCGCCTTTCTTTGCGCCTTCCTGTGTCCCTTCTTTGGTGGGACAGGATGGGAGATGTTGGGGATGCAAAGTGGACCTCTTTTGGTTCGGCCCAAGGATGAATTATAAAATCCCAGGATTTGGGCAGACTAATCAGGGCACTGTTTGTGGCTTTTTAAAATTTCCTGCTTCCTTTTTCACCCAGGCTGCAGATACACAGTAGTAAAGTGCATACCGAAATATCTGGTTATTCCTATGTAGGCCTTGGATTTCGTCAGTTATTTGCACTTACTGTGAATAGTTATCTAAATTAGCATGGAGAATATGTGTGTGTGTATGTGTGTGTGTGTGTGTGTGTGTGTGTATGTATGTAATTAGCATGTGTCCAGGGTCTGAGAGAATAAATTTGGGTCTTAAAGCAAGCAGGGTATGGACAGACAGGATTTTTTTTTAACGATAAAGCAACATTCAAACAGCAGCCCTGTCCTTAAAGGTGTAACTTCTTACATTTCTCAATGTTTCCCTATTGTCAGGTATGGGCCGCTTTCGAAACCTGTCCCGGGCTAGGAAAATTATTTTGTTTCCTTGAAGATTTTTGGACTCTGAGTGAGTCTCTATATGAATTTTCCTGTTTTCCCATAAATAATTCACAAGGCTTCATTTGTTCTGTGGAGTTAGAAAACCACACATTTTACTTTCTTGCGATAGAAGTGGTCATCCTCCTCGGATGGATTTTCTTTTTTGCCCCTGACCCAGAGCCCTTGTCTTTTGTCCTTGCTCATGGTTTGTGTTTGTTTTTGTTTTTGTTTCTTTTTTCTTTTTTCCCCCCCTTCTTTCTTTTCGGCCCTGACCTCTCTCCTCCCATCTTTGTCTTTCTCTCTTTGCAGTATTGGGCCCAGCTTGGCTTTCTCTCTCCAGGTTGGGCCTTCTTCTCTCTCTCTTTCTCCCTCTTTCTTTGCCTCTTTATTCCTGTGGTCTAATCAGTCTGTTTCTTTTGGAGGCACATTTTTCCTAGTGATGGCTGAAACTGGCATGGGTATTTCAGAAATGTTTCAGTGAAAACTGTTGCTTTAAAAAAAAAAAAAAAGTCAAATTCTATATGCTTGACCATAGTAAGAGAGGCCCTTCTCTTGCAAAGGCAGAAAAATTCCTTTCTATAAACCAAAAGCTCATGTTGAGTTTTACAGTCTTATCTCTGGCTTCTCCATTTTTCTTTTACGCAGAGAACATAACCTCCCCCCCCTTTCCTTTTATCCCTCTCTCTTGTCTTTAGGTGTTTTTTTTTTGTTTTTTTTTTTTTTGCTTTCTGCTCTTACCAGCACCGCTGGCTCCCTCTCCCCCTCCCTGGTTTTTTCTGTCATTCTCTTCCCCCCTCCCCTCTGTGGCTCAGAGGCCTGCCTGGCCCCCCTGCTCCCTCCATCCCCTTAACCCTTGCACTTGTGGGTGACTCAGCCCTAGAGAAGCCCAGAATTGTCTGAGGGGTTTTTGTCTCCACTCTGTGTGCGAGGTGCAGAGCCTCCGAGCTCTCAGCCCAGGCGGGAGGGGAGAAGGCAAGGAGGCCGAGTCTGGGACAGGTAATCTCCCAACGGAGCCTCCACTCTCTTAACAAAAGGGGGACAGTCCCCTTTTGTCTGGGGCTCCTGAGGGGCGTGTCCAGGGCCCAGAGCCACCACCAGTGGCATGCAGGGGGAGGAGGCTGCAGTGGTAGGGGCACACCAAGTGTTTCCAGTGGAACCTGAGTGATTTTTCACTCTGTGTGCCCACAGGAGAGAGAGAGAGACAGACAGACAGACCTTCTCCCCTCCCTTGCCAAGAGTTAGGAATACCCTGGCCCGCTCTGCCAGTAAACTCTCCCTCACACCCCAGACAGCGGCCCATGTGGGAACAGGGTGAGGGGAGAGCACACCCTGGGAATCCACTGTGCCCACCTTCAAGGTTACAGCAACTGGCAGGAGACGGACAATTGACGATTGTTCCCCTTCCGTGTTACTCCCCTGGGAAGGGCCTGCTGCTCCTCCAGTGAAGGGATCATGGAGCGGGCGGGCGTGTGGATCCCTGAGGTGCTACTGAGACACCCCACTGGCCCTCCTAGGGCTCTTCTGTGTCCAGTCTCTCTGCCACTCCGTCGACCTTTGACCCCTCCCTTTATCCAGGAGTGAATCATGGATCTTGTCCGATTTCCTTAACTTCCACATGGATCCTTCCACCGTCCACCTCCCCACCACCTACCCAGCTGTACCACCGGATTCGGACTCGGAATCAACCCATGTTCAGCGCAGCTCTTCCACTCGACACTGGTCTGTGTGACGGAATATGCCAGAATGCTCCAGGAGGCTCAATAGTGGTCATATTCTGTTCGGTGTCTGATATTTAGTATAGATCAAAATACCAGAAAAACACCCATGTGCCAAATATAAACTCACTTGTAGTTTTTCCCATCCCACCTTGACTTTGGAAAGATTGCTTCTCTCAAGGTGGAGAGGCAGCGTTTGGTGTCTTATGTCACTCAGTTAACATCTTTGGCTAATTGGACTGAAGCTGGTTATTAACATGATGTTAATTATTGAACGCTGCCCTGAGAGGCCTGTCGGCAATGACACCTGCCTCCTGCGCACTCACCTCTGTTCCTCTTGGGGTCAGCTTCGAGCTCGCTTGAGACCCGTTCAGGACCCGGACGGAGGCGGGGGAGGGGGTCCCAGGTGCTGGCCGGCACCTTTCTCATTGTCCGGGTTCAGTGCCAGCCCAGGGCTGCATGTTTTGTTTTGGCACATCCCCCAGGCGCTCTTCCGGGAGCCTTTCTGCCAGCATAAAGGCCACTGAGCACAGGGTTTCAGCTGGGGAAGAAAGGGGCACGGGTGAGCAGTGACCTTTTTCCCTGATGCCAGCTGAGGGCTGAGCCTCGCCTGTGGAGAGGGGGGCTGCAGGGACCGTTCTGAGTGGACCGGTCTGTCTGCATCTGTCCATGTCCTCCTCTGCTCTTGGGTTCACGACCGCTCCCTCCTCACAGCCTCTCCAGGGCCTCGGGCAAGCTGCTCAGTGTCCCTAGTAGACAGCCCCATGGAGATGGCGCTCCTGGCCCCTACTCTCCCGTGCCCACCTTCCTGCCTGGCTTGGAAGGGGCGGTGGGGTGGGGGTGGGGCTCTCCTCTGTAATTTGGTTTCCCCAGAGTTGCCCTGCTTTTCCTGCTAGAGCCCTTTCCTTTCCCTTGTTTCCTTGCTTAGCTTTTCCCCTTTCCTGTGGGTTTCTCTCTGTGTGCCCTCGCGCCTTGCCCCCTACGGGCCGACCCTTTAGTCTGAACTGAATTGGGGGACGGGAGTGTCATCCCTGCCCCAGCCAGGAAACCCTAAGCACGGATCGAGTGGACGCGGCCAAGCTGGAGAGGCGTCTGGGGGTTGAGGGGAGGCATCATCGTAAGACTGGGCGACTGTTCGGAAGTAGTGTCCATCTTCCTGCCTTTGTCACTTCTCCCTGGGATTGGCTGTTGTGTTTGTGGCTGCATGTAGTGCTTGTCAGCGGAGTGCTGTGACAGGAGGCTATTTTAATAAACTGTTGCAGTTTCCCGAGCCGAGCTGCATTGCGTTGGCATCCCTCGTCACCGCTAATGGAGCGTGCGTGGCTGGGTGTGGGCTGAGGGAGGCGGTCGAGCTCGCTGGGGGCCTGGGGGGGGGAGTGCGCCTCGTCTGGGAGTGCTCCCCGCCCGGCAGGCGGCGGCGGAGGCAGCAGCAGCGGCCAGGCCCGGGGAGGAAGGGGTGGCCGCACCCTGGGCGCCAGGTCCCTGCCCTGGAAGTGCTGCTGGCATGGACACTTTCCGAGCTCTCTTTCTTCTTTTTCTATTCATAGCACCGCAGGCTCGCGGGTATGGCCAGGGAGGAAAACTTCCACTCGCCCCTGTGCGCTCCATAAATAAAAAAAGAAATAGACCCAGAAAGAGTGTGTGAGGGCCTGAGAGAAAGAGACTGAAACCAAAACACAGAGAAGGCGCAGCTGCTCTCCCCAAGGCCTTCTGGGGCGCCCGCCCGAGCCAGGCCTTTATTTATTTCTTTTTCTGGCTTAAAAAAAAGAAAAAAAAAAATCAGTGTCTTCCTCAATCCTAGTCCCCCCAGCCGTACCCCCCCCCCCCCGAATTTGCTGGCTGGCTGCTGCCAAATGGACCCGAGTGGGAGCCTGGAATGAAAAATTCATAACTGCTGGACTTTGCTTGTTCATTAGACGTGAACTTGTCGATTGGGCAAATTGTTTTTGGTCTCCAACTGCCGGGGGCTCTCCCCACCCTCCCGGCTCGCCCGGTTCCCTCCTCCCCTTGGACACAGCCATTGGCTGCTCGAGAATGTCTCATTGCCAAATAGGTGGATCCTTCTCTCTCTCTCCCTCTCTCCCTCTCTCCCTCTCTCTCTTCCTTCCCCCCCTTTTTACTGGCTTTGGCACAGGCAAATGGATGGGGATTGAGCATGAAAGGGGAGAGAGAGGGAGTTTGAGAGAGAAAAGCAAAAAAAAAAAAAAAATCCAAAACGCAACCAGTTCCCTCTCTCTCTCTCTCTCTCTCTCTCTCTCTCTCTCTCTCTCTCTCTCGCACACACACACACACAGAGCACCATCCCATCCACGTCCTCCCTCGCTCTCTCCCTCTTTCTCTTCTTTCCTCCCTCCCTCCCTTACTCCCTCTCTCTCTCTTTTGCACGCGTCTGCCAGCGACGGTCTGCAGCCGGTCCGAACTCGTCCTCTTCCCCGGGAATCTGCGAGCTCCCCCTTTGCCTGTGATCAGGCTCAGAGGCGGAGGGAGGCGGCAGAAGTTTACACCCCTGTGCCGCTGCCAAAGCCGAAAGCCTTTTTCTTCAGCTGCCGCTTTCCCCCTCCTGGTTTTTGTTTTTGTTTTGTTTTGCACGGGGGTGGGGGGGGTGGGGGGGTGGGGGGTGGGGTAGGGTGTGCTGTGTGTTGGGGATGGTGATTGGGAGGTAGGTTTTGATTTTTAAATTTTGCATATTTTCCTTCTCTCTCTTTTTTCTTAAACTGAAAGAGGATGCACAGGAGGCGAAATTGAACATTTTTTTGTTGGCTTTTGTTTACCTGGCGTGTGTGGCAACCGGCTCGCTCCCTCTCTCTGCTTGCTATCCCTGACCTTTCTTTCTTTTTGCTCCTTTTCAAAAAAAAATATTAATTTCCCCCTTCTGTGCAATGGAGCGTGGAGGGGGGAGGAGGGGGAAGGGTTTGAGAATCCACCCAAGCCCGGCCCCTATTCCCCAGAACACCAATAATAACCCCCTTTAAAACATTTACCTTCCTCCCCTGCTCCTCCCCCTCCCCCCTCCCCCCACCCGCCCCCAACTCACAACTCTGTTGAGTCCAGAAGCTCAGAATCGGGCGTTGGGCTTTGCCGGGTGCTTCAGATCAATGGTAATTATTTAATTTTTTCCAGTTTTATTTTTGTAAACAGAAATCAATTATTATTTAAACTTCAAACAAGCAAACAAGCAAAAAAAAAAAAAACCAAAAAAAAAAAAGAAAAACCAAAAAGCGAGAGCCCAGCCCTCTGTCACCTGACTGAGTGGGAAAGAGGGTGAAGGGGTCAGTGGGGAAGGGGCTGCAGGACGCCCCACGAGGCTTTTAACCCTAATGTGGCCGAGCCCACCACCTTATTTGTGCTAACAAGAAGTGTTTTGTTCCTTATTACTGTGATTAACATTAGTATCGGTGTTGGTAACAAAGCTGAAATCACATATTTAGGGTTTAGATCTGATTTAAAAAAAAAAAAAAAAGGCTGGGGTGGGTGTTCCAATTGGAGCAGGAGGAAAGAGACTGAAAACAGCGTGGGGAGGGGACAGCCGAATCCGGTTCCTCGCTGGCTCCTGGATGTCATGTTCTCTCTTTTTGGGGGCGGCCAAAAATCGACCGGTGTCGGGACACGAGGCGGCCCCCGCGCACCTCGCCTGTGCGTCCGCGGGAGGCCGTGCAGACCGGCCGCCGCGCCGGGGCCAGCGGACGGGAGTTTGCGGCCGGGAGAGAACATGGAGATGTCATGGGCGCGACAGAGCCTGGCGGGGATACCGGCAGCGTGTGTGTGTGGACCGCAACGTTGTCTGTGCGCGCGTGTGTGTGAGTGAGTGAGGGAGAGAGGGAGTGAGAGAGAGAGAGAGAGAGAGAGAGAATAGGTGTGTGCTCAGGCTCTGGGTGCCTCTGTCCCTGGCTGCTGAGGCTGAGATGGGAGCGGGCGGCTGGCTGGGCTGCTGGTGGCTCCCGACCACACTTTCCTAGAACAATCACAGGAGAAAATCGTCGCGGGAGGGGGGAGGAGGAGGAGGAGGAGGCGGCGGCGGCGATTTTTCTTGTGCCCCCCTTCTAACGCTTCTTTTCTCCTTTTCTCTTTCCCCCTCGCCCCGTCTTCCCCTCCTCCCGTCCCCCCTCGCCCCGCATGCTCCCGGCTTGCCGCCTGCAGGATGAGTTCCACCCGTTCATCGAGGCGCTGCTGCCTCACGTCCGCGCCTTCTCCTACACCTGGTTCAACCTGCAGGCGCGGAAGCGCAAGTACTTCAAGAAGCACGAGAAGCGGATGTCGAAGGACGAGGAGCGGGCGGTGAAGGACGAGCTGCTGGGCGAGAAGCCCGAGATCAAGCAGAAGTGGGCCTCCCGGCTGCTGGCCAAGCTGCGCAAAGACATCCGGCCTGAGTTCCGAGAGGACTTCGTGCTGACCATCACGGGCAAGAAGCCCCCCTGCTGCGTGCTCTCCAACCCCGACCAGAAGGGCAAGATCCGGCGGATTGACTGCCTGCGCCAGGCCGACAAGGTGTGGCGGCTGGACCTGGTCATGGTGATTTTGTTTAAGGGGATCCCCCTGGAAAGTACTGATGGGGAGCGGCTCTACAAGTCGCCCCAGTGCTCGAACCCCGGCCTCTGCGTCCAGCCACATCACATTGGAGTCACAATCAAAGAACTGGATCTTTATCTGGCTTACTTTGTCCACACTCCAGGTAGGTGGCTTTCAATCCCCCCCCTCCCCCGCAGCCCCCATTTCATTTCACTCGCTGGCGTTTGTTTTGTTTATTGCTCCTCTTCTTTTCGAAGGATACACGCAATAGGCCTCACTGGCGCGCTCGGCCTGCCCAGGGCGGCGGTGTGTCCGGTGTTCCCTTTACCTTCTTCTGTTTCCCTCCACGCTCTCGCTCTCTCTTCTTCCTACTTCGCTCCCTTGCCCCGTTACCGGCGGGACTGCCCGTACACCTCCCTCTTTGGAGCACTCACCTTACCCCAAAGGCGATGCAGGTCTCAGGACTGGGGCCAGGCTGCCCCGGAATTACCCGCAATGGTGAGAGTTGGTGATGAACGCCACCGCACGTGTACAGAAATCGCTCATTGCCCAGATTTAAAATGAGTCAGAAGAGGCATTGGGAACCAGGTGCCGGCTTGCCTGCGGCTTCCCCGCGAGTCCTGGGGAAAAGCGGGATTTGGCACAAGCGGGGTGGGCAGCAGTTCGGTGGAGAGAGGGGCGTGTAAAACCCCGGGTTATGAGCCAGGATGAAAAGGAAAGAGGCGAGGAGGCAGAGGAGGGCAGATTCTGGGGCCCAGATGCCCGGGCGGGAGCCGGTTGGACTGGGATTGGGATTTGGCCGTCGGTGAGCAGGAAAGTCATTTGACTTCATAGAGAGTGGAAAGGAGCATGAGATTCCTTGCGCTCTCCCCTCCGAGCAGGGAGACCCCAGGACGGATGCCCATGGTCCCCCCCTCCACTGCTGGGGAGCGGAGAGGCAGTCTCCAGCACAGGCATGTCGGGGAGTGGCGGGGCTGCGGCAGTGGTCTGAAAGGAGCTAACAATCCCCAAACTCTGCAAATTCCCCTTTTCCTTTTGTGTTTCAAGTAGTCCCAGTTCTCCGCGTTGCTTTTCCAGTTCTGCCCGGCATTTTGGGTCCGGGCGGTTCAGTTCTCTTCCTCTGTGCCTTCCCCCCACCCTTTCCCTTTTTATAATTTCTTTCCGCTTTTGTTTTCTTACAAATTGAAACAGAGATGGCTGGTTAATTTTTAGCCTCCACTCAGCTACGCCCAATTTACTGCCGCCTTTGAAACCTAAACGGGCGGCACTCTGTGATTAAGCAAGGCAGAAGTGTGTTTACATTATGCGCAACCAACTTGTAATGAGAGGGCTACCAAACCTTTTTCTCTCTGTGTGTGTGTGTGTGTGTGTGTGTGTGTTTTTCCTTTCCACTATTCCGGTATTTTTTTCCCCCTTGTTTCCCTTCTTTTTCTCTTTATGCAAATGTAACAGAATGTGGCTTAACTTCAACTCTAGTGAATGTTCTCTCCCGCAAGTGTGTGTGTGTGTGTGTGTGTGTGTGTGTATGTGTGTGTGTGTTTCTTCGTCTTCCTTCCTGTTCATTCATAAAAAAGAAAAGCAACTCACTTTTCTGCTGTGGTCACTCCCTTGCCTGTTTGGGAAGTTGGGAGGAGTGGTGTGACTTAATCCAGAAATGAAATTTGGGGGAACTTTTAGCATTGCGGCGGGAAAGTAACTTTGACTAGGATTAGCATGGAGGGTTTCTATGCTGGCAAACTTGGGGGACTGGACGAGAAGGTGGTATCTGAGCCCTCTCCCCTTACTTACATCCTCTCTCATTCTGAGTGGTGGCTTTGATAGTTTGGTGGAGGGAGCAGACACCTTCCCCTCTTCCCCGCCCCTGCAGTCATTCGTCCCTTCATGGATCTTTCTAGGCTTGCATCTGGCCCTGTGTCACTATTGTGACCCCTCATGATGAATGACCAACTGCCAGTCCTCTCCGTTCGTCCTTTTTCTTTCTGGAAATGAGACTAAAAAAGAAAACATTTTAAAGTTATCCTCTCATTCTCTGTCTTCTACAGCAAGTCAGAGAGGGGAGGGTATGTGCACCTGGGTGGGGGGGCTTGGAGCCTTGGGTTTGTGTCTGTCAGAGAGACCTTCTGCAAGGGGATTCTGCCCCTTCTGGTGTTAGAACTCGGGCCACTGAGATGGAGATCAGTGCTCACCCCTCTCTGGCTTCCTCCTACCCTGCTCTCTAGCTAGATCCCTGTTGCCGAGCTGTTTCCCTGCGCTCTTTTATTTTAGGCCAGATTCTTGCCGGCTGCCAGCACGGGGCTGAGGTAAGCGTGTGTGAGGAAGGAGACTGTTTCTGGCCGGCCTCCTGGCTCCTGGACCAACCGGGCAGGTGTCGTGAGAAAGGAGGCATCCCCGCCCACCCCCCAGCTACGATGAGATCATTTGCCCGGGAATATGAGTGAATTCATGCCCCATCGAGTGCGGCCGCAGCCATTTCTGTCCCGGCTGAGGTCCAGTTCCTTGACAAAAGCGGAGTGGAGAACCGAGGTCATTTCAAAATAATTCATCTACACTCTAGCTCCCAGGCCTCCAGATAGTTTCAAGGAAGGTAGGATTTCTTGCTGGGATTGCTCTAGTTCACACGTGCCTCCCTGGAGGAGTAGGGGTGAGTCGGTGCAGCATGGGCCGCCGGCGGGCCTTGGGTAGATGATCTCAAGACTCTGAAGAGCAGGCCCAGTCTTCTCCCCAAGCTGCCCCAGTTGGCTAGAAAATGTCTGCTCCTGGCTGAGCTCCCCGAAACTATCGGTCTGACAGTACAGCCTTCTCCTGCCCCTGCCCCCCACCCTACCCCTGGACATGCTCAGCAGGGTGCCACTTGCTCCTTCCTCCCTGTATAAACCAGGAGTCGGGGCTAGGGTGGCAATGACTGAGACAAGAGTTACTTTGGATTCTCTAAAAGAAGTAAGTTTCTCTCCTTAAGACTGGGCTGAAGGACCCAATCTAGGCCGAGCTGGTGGTGCTGGATTTGGCAACAAGCGAACTAGACATGGTGGTAAGCATGGAGGCCTTGCTTTACCTCCAAGTGCCACCATCATCTGTGGCCCTCGTGTGCTCTTGTTTTGCCCCATGTGATGCTTCACGAGGTGGCATGGTTGGAGAGGGAATAAAGGACGTGTGTGTGTGTGTGTGTGTGTGTGATGTCAGGAGCTCCGCTCCAAAGCATGAGGTCCAAAAGACCAGCTGGGGTGTGTTACGGTCTCCTTGAGGATGGCCTTCTGCTGGGAAGGAGTCTTGCCATGTGTTTGTCCCATTCAGGAGGGGAGGTAGAGGCAGAGTGGGGTCAGCGAACCCTACCATGCAACCCCGCAGCCATTCACCCTTCCATCCAAAGAGGTTGCCCTCAGGCCGGTGGTTGGAGACACAGGGGAGCGTGGGGCTGGGAGGCCGCTGCTTGTCCGTGAGGAAGAATGGCTGAGCTGGTCCAGAAGTGCTGCTAGACTCCTTCCAAAGCTTCCGCAGGGCCCCGAATGTGATCTGGTATCTTCGGACCTGCCCCAACCTAGGCTTCGGTCCTAGAAAATAGAAAAATCTGGGGCGCTCGTCTGGCTCAGCCTATACAGCATGTGACTCTTGATCTTGGGGTGGTGCGTCGGAGCCCACAACAGAGTGTGGAGATTACTTAACAATTAAAAAAAGTCCGAAAGTAATAAAATGCTTTACTGAATGGAAATGTCAGCTTCTCCCCATCAGATTGCTCTGACAGGCCCGAGTCGAAGCCTGTGAAGCCTGGGTCCTCGGGTGGTGATTCTTTCCTTTATCTCGGCTTGTTCATGGTGGAGAAGTTCACATGTAGAAGGAGCCCCCGTCGCCGGTGCTGGTAGTTGCCGACTTACATCCACTCTCCACGCATCCACACCCGCCACTGCCCACCCACGCTGGGTTGTTTAGAAGAAAATCCAGGCATTGTAGCTTTCCGTCTGTAAATATATCTGTGCACATCTCTGAGGATAAGGAGCCTTGAAGGATGTAACTGCACTATCACCAGCATACCTAAAAGTAATCAACAGTTTCCTTAGCTTGGTCAGCCTCGCCAGTGTTCCCATTTCCCTAATTATCTCCCAATTTTGTTAGTCTGGGTCAGGATCAGAATCAGAATCAGGTGCACACAGGGGCGCCTTGCTGGCTCAGTCAGTAGAGCATGAGACTCTTGATCTCGGGGCCATGAGTTCAGGCCCCATGCTGGGCGTAGAGCTTACTTAAAAAAAAAGAAAAAGAAAATCAGGTGCATGTCTTGGTTTATTTTCTGGCAGTTTTGGGGTTGCTGCTGTTGAAGGAAGTGGGTCGTTTGTCCTGTAGGACTTTCTCCATCTCGACTCTGCAGGCAGTGCTCCCCTGGGTTGCTCATGCGATGCTCTGAAAGGAGATTCTGCCTCCCTCCTCACCTCCAGGTCCTGGGACGGCTGGACCTTACCTGTCACAGGAGATGGATTAGCACCTAAGGATTTGTCTGAGTGCACTTTTTCAAGTGCATAGTCACCCGCCTGAGGTGTAAGAGTCCCCTGGTTTTGCTCTCCGCTTCAGAGCTCGGGGCTCTGAGTGCTGGTTTTCGGGTCCGTGGGAGGACTTCTCATCTGGGCCCTTCCGAGGTGGCAGAGGGCATCGTTCGGCCATGTTAGCCCTGCCAAGATGCAGCTGAGGCCAGCAATGCCCCTGCACCTTTGCTGGACACTCGGCCCGTCTGGTGGCTCTGGTGGCAGTGCGTGGGGGGGACCACAGCAGCGCCAGCCGCCTTCTTGGAGGACTGACCCCTAGCATGGCCTCTGTACCACCTCACCCACTGCCTCTTTCTTCAAGGCCCAGAAATGCCACCGGTCTGCGTCTCTGCAGCACCATCTGGTAGCAGGGCTGGCCTAGACTGCAGGGCCCGGGAACCAGATTCATGGGATCAGCAAGAGGTACGGCTCATCTTTTAACCCAGTATAAGGTCCCCTTTAGGACATCCTGGAGGAGACGTCACTGTTATTCAAAGGTCAACTTCGGTCACTGTAAAATTCTTGTTTGTCCAACCCGGAGAATGGTTAGAGGGCTGAGACCAGCACATAGCGGGCAAGTGGCGCGTCGCTGCTGCTGCACTTGCTGTTGTTATGATTTCATGAGCCCAAGGCTGCCTCCCCGTCACCTTTACCTGTCAGTCTTATTTCTGTTACGGGACGACTCGGGTGAGAGCTAAGTGTTCTGTAACACGGCAGCCTTTCAGATGCTGAAGCCTGCTCTCATGGTTCCTTTCCACCCTTCTCCCCAGGCAGCTGTCCTTTCTCCAGGCCAAACGTTGCCAGTCCCTCCCGCCTCCCGCATTGGATGCAGCTCCTCGAGCCCTTGCCATTTTGGTCACCACTTCCTGGAGGCCCTCTTAAACTGGAGCATTTGGTATGGAACGCAGAGACTCCAGGCGCGATCAGGTCCCACGACAGCTACGGGCTTTGCAGGGCCTTCCAGCTACGAAATGCGTGGGGCCTGGCGCAGAATGAAAGCGTGGGGCTCCTAGTTCAGAACGATCAGGGATTGCAGTGCGACAACAGTGAGAGCATTAAAACCGGGCATGGGGCGTGTGTGACTGTCCAGGCTGCATACCCGGGACGCTGGCCCGGGCCGCCCGTGCTCTGTGAACAGGACATGGGGTGCCTTGCTGGGTGGGACGGAAGGGTGGCGGGGCTCAGGCTAGCCTCAAGAAGGGGATGTGACCCCAAAGAGGAGATCAGAAATGCCCAGTCAGGTGACCTGTTGCCCCTGGGCCTGGGCCAGTCCTTTGGCTTGGCCTCGTTCTAGGACTCCCCTGACCATCTGCTCATGTCACCTTTGTCCGTAGCCTGTCTGCCCGACCAGTCGGGGCCACGCTGGTCACGATGCACAGGGGTTCTTGGTGGAGTGCTCACTCTGCTGGCCCAGTTGGAAGCTGTAGCTCAAGGAAAAAAAGGATCACCCTCGTGTGAGCTTGAACCCGCAGCGTGTGGGCTATGAGTAAGCCAGAGGGGACCTGGACGCCCTGAGCATGGTGACCAGCTGTACCCCCCCCCCACCAGAGGAAACGGGGCCGCTCTGCAGCAGGAGGGCTGGGGTACAGACATGCTGAAGGACTTCCCAAGGATTCAGCTTACTTCCTGGCACTGCCAAAGGGTGGTCGAATTTCCTTTATTCATGAGATATGCACTTGGTGAACCTCCTGTGAGTGAGGCCCTTCTAAGAATGGGAGACTCCTGCATTCGGCTGGCAGGGTTTGGGTGAAGGTCTCATGGTGGCTTCCAGAAGATGCGGGCCCGCAGGCGCTGAGTGTGCGGTGATCTGTGCTGGAGGGGAGGGAAGACCCGTTAGAGCTTCACCAGGGGCCGTGAAGAGGGAGGCAGGGCCCATCTCTGCCACTTTCTAGTGATGCAGAGGACTGGGGTGTCGAGGAAGGGCTGGCCAGAGGGGTGGGGGGGCCGTGCCACGGTCCCCCTCTGTTCTGGTGGCCCGCAGCAGCTGCGCAGAGAGGGCACAGCTGAGCATCCCCTTTTCTGCCCAGGGGAGAGGGTGGCTCCCTCCCCACCCCTTTTTCTCTCTGCCCCATCAGTCCCACCCCCCACCCCTGTCTCAGGAGCTGCCACGCTTCAGTTATTTTATCCTTCAGTGTCCGATTCAGAAGTCCTTTCAAAGGCCCCAGCCGTGTCAGCGCGGTGCTCGCACAAAAGGCCTCTTTGATTTCTTGTTTGTTTTCATTTGCCAGTGGAGGGGGAGGGGGCTGGAGAGAAAGAGCTTCTGGGTTTTAAAATTTTTATTTGGGTTGCTTCATTCTCACAGGGGTCGGTTCCCTGGAACTCCTTTCTGAGTTGGGGGCTCGAGGCGATGGGCGGTCTTCTGAGGAGAGGGCTGACGCAGGAAGTGGGGGCTGCTCCCACCAAGCATGAGGCGGTAGTTGGGGGGGGGGGCGTCGGGATGTAGTCGTTGGTTCACCTCGGGCCTGTGCTAGGCCAGAGGGTGGGAAGGATCAGGTTAGAACCCACTGCCAGGGTAGGGAAAGGCCTGACGTGCCCGGGACCGAAGTACATTCCCCTAGTAGCCGTGTCCGTGTCGGAGCCTTTGTCACAGCTGTAGGATTTGAGTAGTCCTGAACCTTGACTTTGCCGTTTTCCCTTTATTGTCCCAGATTCCACTGTGTCCCTCTTGGTTGAACGGGAAGGGAGTGGGGGGTCCTTCTAGCATGCGCACTCCTTGGAAATTCTAAGCGTCTTCAAATACAGGCTGGGCTCCCTACTCTCTGTCAGGGCATGAAGTAAAGGGGTGACAGGTCTACCCAGCAGCCTGGCTGCCCCGTTGCCCGAGGCCTGGGACAAGCCCCTGTCTTCCGAGGCTTGCTCTCCCCGCCTCACCCCCCTTACCTCTTGTCTCTCCATGATGGTTTGTGCGACGCGGCAGCGCGGGTGCCCCTCCCGGACCACAAGGCCCAGTGGCTCACGGAGGACTTTGAGGACAGGGAGCTGAGGCCGAAAGGGGACGGGGGAGGGGGGTGTCCCTCGCCAGCAGTTGGGGACTGGAGGCACCCAGAGCGATGCCCGTCGGGGTGCCTACTTTAAGCACACGTGGGTGCGTCCCAACATGCAGTACGAAGAGGGGCAGCGGGTTGTCGTGCCTGTGTGGAGGCCCGACTGCTGCGGCTCAGGAAGGGACGCCGGAGAGTGAGTCTCGGGCAGGTGGTCACGGGCGTCAGCAACAGGGAAGCGTGCCCACTGGGTGAGGGGGCTCCGCGGGGCCTGGCTGGCAGACGGGAGGAGGAGGCTGGGGGGCTGAGAGATAGATAAATATAGCTGATGGCATTTCTGATGATAGGTTTTTCTTGGCACCAAGGGCACCGTGGAAAACAGCACGACGAACGCCGGCCCCACAGGCCGCCGTCGCCATTTTAAGCATGTTTGAGCCGAGGGGTTGCTGGCGTTAGAAGAGGGTCCCAGCAGGCGGAGGGGCTGCGGCAGGCGGGGCTGAGGCAGGGACGTTTGGCTGGACTGAGCCTCACCCCCTGGGTGCCTGTGTTTTTACTTTGTCCGGATGGCTATCTAATAACTGATTTTCTGGCCCTCTGGGGATTAAAAAATATGTTTTCGGGTTGCTCTTTGTGAGCTTGTCTCCCAAGTGACTTGTCCCCTGTCCAACCACTTCGGCCTGTCCCTTGGTGTGTCTGTGAGGGGGTGCGCTATCTCTTCTCCTCACTTTTGATGTCTTAGTGATGACCTGGCACGCCACTGCCACCAGGTCAGGGACATTGTTTGCTGTTGTGTGGGGGACATCCAGTAACTTAAGGGGTACCCGTTTCTTCAGGCTCCCAACAACTTCTTGTTCCTGTCGTCGCAGGAGGGGGCAAGCCCCTGCTCTCCGTCCCCTTCTTTAATTCCATTTTTCCCATCGAAGGCCCTGTGCGGCTGAGGTATCGCGCTGAGTCCTGTCTATGTGTTAATCACCCAAATTGTCACACCGATTCTGATTTTGGATCTGTGCTCCTGGCTGCCTGTGTTTGTGCTCAGGTGACACACGGCGGTCTCTGTGTGCCGTGGGGGATCAGTGAATCAGACCCGGGGGCCGGGGAGTCTTCCTGGAAGATGCCCTGTTTGAACCACATCTTGAAAGACAGTGAGGAATCAGCTCGTTTTTGTCAGCTGGCTGAGCCTTTTCGGCCGCCGGAGCTGGTTCTCTTCTCACGATGGTTGAGTGATACAGCAGGGCAGGAATTATTATCCCTGCTTTACAGAGAAGGGAACCCAAGTACAGAGACGTCATGGTGCTGAGGCCACACGATGAGTTTCCAGCAGAAGGACCCCAAGATCCGGGTCACTGAGCACCTCAGCTGCCACCTGTGGGCCTCGCTGCTCCTTGAACTCCGTAGGGATGGCTGTGGCCTTGGCAGAGTCTCAGAGGAGAAGGCTGTGCGGGTCCCCATGGTCTCCGTTGCTCTCTGGGAGCTGAGCCCGCGGGGCTGGAGCCTAGCCTATGGCTCAGCTCAAGGGCTCCCCCAGCTGCTGAGCATGTGGGGTGGAGACAGTGATCGGGCACCTGGCCTGTCCTTGACACTGGCCTCCCCACCAGCTGGCCCCCTGCCTCTGACCTGAGAGGCAGCATGACACGGGTTGGGCCCACTGAATGCCTCCACCCTGCTGTGGCCAGCTCGGCTTCTTGGCACCTCTCCCTGGAGTGTGGGGCAGGGCAGGTAGAGTGGGCAGGAAGTCCAGGCCTGGGGCCAGGCCGCGCGGCTGGATCTTGGGATCCTTGATCCTTGCTCTGTCACGCCCTTTTCCTGGGAGTCTGCTTGGAACTGAAGTTTGAAATAAAATGAATGTAATTATCCCAATTAACCAGATGATTGCTGGAAGTTTTGCAGTCATCAGCTCCGCATTGGCTTTTACACCCCTTCACATAAACTCTCACGCTCACCCCTTTCTTAAAGTCTGAAAACTTTGGATCTGTGTCCATAAAAACTCTCCCAGCACGTGGAGGGGTTGGGTTGTAGGAGACGCTAGCCCACGCTCGAGATGTTCCCGTTTCCGCGCCTGGTAGGATAGGAACGTGACCTCTTAACCACTGGTAACAGCTCGTGTAGAGCAGAGTTCTCCCACCATGGCACTCTGGGCACTGGGGCCACACGGCTCTGCGTCGTGGAGACTGTCCCGTGCGCCGCGGGGTGGTAGCAACATCTCTGGCCTCGACCTGCTAGATGGCAGTCGCAACGCTCCACCCCGGTGTGACAGCCGAAATCCTCAGGACATTTCCATGGGGAGAGAATTGCCCCAGCCGAGAGCCTCCGGCCTAGAGCACGCGGAGAGATTGGGGCAGGACGCTGCCTGCCTCTACCTCCTGCCTCTCCCGTCAGTCGCGCAGCCACAGAACCTCTGAGCCGCGGCCGGTTCCCTACGTGTTCTGTGCCATTTTCCCTTTCTGGGGAGCGGGACCCGGGGCTGAAGCCCTCTGCGGCCTCCTCTCCCTCCCGGGAATCATGAGCCCATCTAAGAGCCTTCTACCGAACATGCCTCCTGAAGCCTCGTGTCGCGGTCTCTCTGCGTGCCGAGGCCACCAATCCGGGGACCAGAAGTCTGCTCTTCAGCTGACCCCGGCCTGGGTGGTGAGCCAGCGGTTCCGTCAGGCCCGTCCCAGACCCCGGAGAGCGGCAGGCGTTTGTGTCTGCGGCGTGGGATGCACACCAGAAGTGTCGCCTGAGCCTCACCACGACTCTTTTTAAGTGATGTATTTGATTTTTTTTTTTATTACAGTAGTAAAACATTCTTTCTAAAAAATTCAAACAATAGAGAAATGAAAGAGACAGACAAGCTCCCCAAATAACCTTTCTGAGCCAGAGAGAAATTCGCCTCTCAGGTCTGTGTAAGTTCTTCTAATTTTTTTTCATTAATTCATATATGAAGTAACTTTTAAACATGGAGATATCTATTCTTTTTTTTTTTAATGTTTTTATTTTTTTATTTCTAGGAGAGAGAGAGAGACAGCATGAGCAGGGGAGGGTCAGAGAGAGAGGGAGTCACAGACTGAAACAGGCTCCAGGCTCTGAGCTGGCAGTCAGTACAGAGCCCGACGCGGGGCTTGAACCCCCGAACCGTGAGGTCATGACCTAAGCGAAAGTCAGATGCTTAACCAACTAAGCCACCCAGGCGCTCCTGGAGATATCTATTCTAAGAGCAGATGGCATGTTTGGGCTAATTGCATTGGGTCCAGGGAGTGCCACTGTGGACTTGATCTTAACTTTTCCCATTCCCTGCCCGTTCCAGCCGTGTCCCCATCACCTCAGGTGCAGAGCCGCTATCTCCGTCCTCTTTGGCCCTCCTCCCCCCCGTGACAGTTTCTGCTTGTCCTTCCTGGGAACAGGATGACCAGCAGAATGGCCGCTGGGGTCTAAGCAGCCAGGATCCTGCTGTGGCATCTCTGAGGCAGTGTGGCAGGGATGGTGGAAGTCAGGGCCCCGGCCCTGGTCCCTGCTGACCCCTCCCTCCCCCGCCAGAGGCCCAGCCACCATGGGACTTGGGGTGTGGCAGGGGTGCTGAGGGAGGGCGGGGCAGATGAGAAGTGGCCTGCTTGGCTGTGCCCTGCTTGGCCCCGGCCTCTCCTCTCTGGAGCCAGCTTCCCAGCTCTTTCCTGGAGGCCCAGAGTGATCCTCTGTGTGGGGTAGGCTCTTCAACTAGCCTGGCACCCTAGAGGCTTTTCTGGACCCTCCAGCCTCCTTCCAGGGTTGGCGGTGGCTGCTGCGTTTTTCCTTTCTTAATATGGGGTGAAATGTCCCTCGGCCTTCCAGGATTTATCCCATCATAATTCTTTGTGTTGGGCTTAAAGGTAAGGCAGAGAGGCGAGTGTGCTCCCCAGGCCAGGGGCAGGGACAGGACTGGATGGAATCTGGAGAGAGCTTTGCAGCTGGGTCAGCTGGTCTAGGGGAAGCTGCAAATGACAGCCGGGAGTAGGGTGACACCTGGTGACTCTTCTGGGCTGGGCAGAGCGTGCAGAGAGATCAGGAGATCCCTGGAGGTGGCCTGCAGGAGGCTGACTGAGTGCAGCCTTTCAGAAGTGTGTCCTTATTATATCCCCATTAGTGCATAATTATTATATAATGGGTGTTATTGCATAATGGCAGTTATATAACACGTGGCCCAGAATACGGGGTGTGTGTGTGTGTGTGTGTGTGTGTAATAAGTGTATATTCTCTGGCTATAAATAGCTGCCAGCCTTGCACTGAATCTGTGGTCACACCAGAGGCACCTTATAAATACCCAGCAGTGGGCTATAAATTTCTGAGTGGTGACGTAGGCAGACATGGTACCTAGTTAGGAGGTGGTGGGAGGGACCTGCAGCCCCACCCGGCCACATGACATCATTGTTTCCATAGTAATAAGAACGCTCCCTGGGGGACCAAGCAAAGAGAGGCCTTTAAAAGGAGGATACAAGTGGATAGAAAGCTGGGGGGGCTGTGCTTTGCCTGAGGCTGACCAGTGACCGGGTGGGATCCCCTGCGCAGGAGGGCTACAGGGGTGAGACGGGCCATCCACCCGCAGGTGTTCAACCAGCACCGGGGCAGGAGACTCCATTTTCCTTCGTCTCTTCTTTAGAGGGTCTGGGGGGGGGTTTCCCTCCTCGTGTGCGGCAGGTGGTGCCGACTCTGCTGCCTGTTAGGGAAAACAGGAGAACGGGGGAGCCACGTGGTCTCTCTTCATCCTCCCCTCTCCTGGGTGACCTCTTCATGGCTCTGGGGCCACTTGCTGAAGGGGAGTTGACCGTGGGCACACCGGAGCTCTGCACCCCAGTCAAGTCCTCCCCAGGGCGGGGCTGCTTCCCCTACCCGACATTTTAGGCCAGTTTTGGCCTTAGTAACATAAAAAATATGTGAGCAATTTGGAGTGCATCTCAGGGAGCCTCGTGGAAATCACGGCACTGGGAGATGGCCCCCCGGGGAAGAAAGAGGAGACTAGGATAATGTTTGGCCCCAGGAGAAGCTATGGGGTGGTATGTAATCTGTTCGGGTGTATGAGACGGAGTTCCCTAGTTTCGTGTTGGGTGGGGAAGAGCTCCTCTTTGCATTCCGGAGGGTAGAGGAAGAAATCCGCCTGTTGGCTGGGGTGGGATTGAGGTTGGCTGGGAGGAAGGAAGGGTGAGTGACCAACTTGTCACAGTATGACCAGTAGATTTCTGGTGTCAGCACTCAAAGCCGCTTGTCCCAGGAAATCCCTTTGTCCCTTGCAAACCAGGATGGCTGGTCACCGCAGAACAGTGGCTTTCCACCAGGGGCGACTTTGCCCGCCAGGAGCAAGTGTCCAGGGACACTTTCGGTTGTCACAACCAGGGGAGGATGCTGTTGGCATCTTGTAAGTTGAGGCCAGTGCACAGGGTGGTCCTTCAACGAGGAGTCGTCTGGCTCCAAATGTCATTAGTGGTGAGACCGAGAAGCCCTGTGTTGGGGGGCAGGGTGAGCAGAGCCTCTGTGTCCCCCTGCACCTCCGCTGCATCTGCTAGCAGAGAGCCCCTTACCCCACCTCCTCGTCGCATTTCTTGGGGCCCTATTTTTTTGTGCTTTGATTGGTTATGTGTAGGGTTCCAGGGCCCGGAGCCTTTTTCTAGGGAATCTAGGGGCTTCTGAGAGGGTCCTTCCCCCTCTCAGAGCTTGGAGCTCCTGCAGCTAAGACAGTGCTGGGTGTGAGGGCTGCTCGGCAGCCTGGTGCTGGTGTGGGGCTTCTGCCCATTATTAAAAGATAATAAAAATGGAGGAATCACTAAATACCAATCCCTTATTGCCTACCAAAGGATTTCCGGGAGGCACAACCTGCCTGCTTCCCTCGCCTTTCGGGCAAATGCTTCCTGTGTAGACCTGAGCAGACTACCGTGGCGGCCGGCCGAGCCCTGGGGGTCCCCTGGGCATACAGTTCCAGGGCAAGGACTTGTTGCCCTGAAAACCCACTCCCAGACTCAGCAACTAGCGCAGGACTCTGCCTCTCAAAGAGACCTTACAAATGGAACAGATGAGGGAGCTGAACCCTATTCTGGCAGGTGGAGCTCACAGAAATCTGGTTTACCTCGTGTCATGTGTAGCAGATTACATTCCGCATTCGTGCGTGAAACGTAATCATCAGAGTATAGCGCTTTCTCCCTCACCTGTGTCTTGTGCCTGTTTAGTTTACTGCCTGGCTGTGGTCTGCTTGGCGCCCTCTGGCCCTGATCACATGCATGGTGTGGCCAGTCGGGTCATTGTTTCGGCCGGGAAGGGGCCCACAGACGACGGCCAGTATGGTGGTTCAGTGGGCCAGTCTGCACCGGGGAGCTGGCCAGCGAAGGAGGATCAGCTGGGCTGCAGGCTGCCCCGTATGTGTGTTGAGCTCAACTTTTGAGTTTGGAATTGGGATCGAGATAGCTAATGAGCAGGGACTGGGGGGCAGGGCCCACAAGTCTGTAAGCAAGGCCCGGCCTGCCGCGCCAAGGGGAACTCTGCGGGGAGCAGTGCTGGCTTCAAGCACAAAGGCCACTGCTCCGTGGAGCCGTAATCTTCAGGGCATTGCCAGCCCGAGAATATGGCCAAACGAGAGGCCCCTGCCCCGAGGATGGGCCAGATTTCTCTCACTTATTTATGGTATTGTGGCTTATAAAGTGGGCCCGGCACACGGATCTCTGGGCACAGTTTCAAATACAAGCATTTCTTTTAAATTAAACAACACATGCACTCTCTCTGTCTCTGTCTCTCTGTCTCTGTCTCTCTGTCTCTCTCTCTCTGACACACATACACACACACACCCACCACCCACCCTGGTCTGTGTAAGCCGTGCTGCTACCCAGGAGCGTTCGGCCACATGGGTCAGTAACTGAGGATGATGGTTCTGAAGCCACCATTTAATATTAGATTCTGCAACTCAGAGATTCATTAATATAATTACTGCGATGCCAGCCTGGCTTGGCAAGGTCTCTTGAATTGTGTTCCTCTCCAACAAGACACTCTGGCTGCAGGGCTGCCCCTGGTGTGCCAGAGCCCCACTCGCTGGCTTGTGCCCTGTGGGCAGGGACGTGCGTTGGCCTCCTCCGCATGCCCTCTCTGGGAGAGGCCGGCGGTCCTGTGGTGGCCAGTCCTGCCTTGATGTGTCTCCTCAGGAGACAGGTGCCCCTGGAGAGTCCGCGGCAGAAGCCAGTGGTCGGCGGGGCGAGGCCCTGTCTGAATGCAGGTTTGACCCGGGCTCGGCTGCTGTCCAGGTAGTTTTGCTTCCCTGTGACACTTTGCACTCCTTTTGTGGGTTTTTCTCGTGAGGCTGGAATCTTGGAGCGAGGGCTGTGTTTTATCTGCCTTTGCATCTGTCTCTTGCCCAGTGTATAGTTTTGTGCAACCCCCAAACCCACTTTGAATACTGAATTACCTTCAGATGGGAAGTAGCCTACTGCCAGTCCTCAAGATGACACAAAGGCACGGAATGGCATAAAATCAAAAAAGGGACTGACGAAGGAAGGGACTGAGGGCAGGTGGCTGGTGTGCTAAGTAGCCATCATGAGGGAGAATTCTGATGGGTGAGGAGCGGTAGAAGCTTCTGGAGGGCTGGAAGGACTGTGGCAGGCAAGTGAGAAGCTGTGGGTTAATGGGTTGAAAGGGATTTGGTTTCTCAAAAAATATATGGGTTGTTTTGCTTTTTGGCCATTTAGGTGTCAGGAAGATAGAGAAAGAGCAGCCCTCTTCCTGCCGCTGGCCGTATGTTAGAGGGGCCCTCTGGGTGGGCCACCAGCCCCAGTTCCGCCGGCCTCCACCCTCTGGCCTTCCCGCTGTCTCTGGCTGGGCCCGTGAGACCACGGGGGCGGGGGGCTTGCGGCCTTGCAGCAAGCACATGGTCCCCCCCGCCCCCCCTGGATCCGTAGCCTCTGCAGAGGCAGCCTCACGCCGGGGTAGGATCTCCTCCCCGCACCCCCCCATCAGATCCTGTCCCTGCTGCTGACCTGCTAGGTGCCCCGTGGCCTAGGCCGGGAGGCTGCAGACCGAGCCTCCGAGCATCCACTCGCATGGAGCTCGGCATTGGGATCCTTTGCCTTTTGCTCTCCCCCTTTCCCCTCTCCTCTTTCCCCGGAAGCCCTGGCCTCCAGGCCCCTCATGCGGAGGCAGACTCATGGCTGCTCTTCCAGCCCGTCTTTCCGGGGGACCCTTCGGGCCCCGGCCTCCCCGGGGTTGAAGATGGCCGCCGTCCCCCAGCTGGTACCTGTGCTCCCGGCTCTGGTGGCTGGATTTGGTTCTCAACAATAAATTATTAAAGGAATGTGAACAGCGTGTTTCTCGCGCACTGGCACACGCGCGGCCACCTTTCCGGGCCAATCCCAACGTCTGTTCCGCCGCTGCTGCCCCTTTGCTCATCTCAGAACTTAGAGTCGGTCCCGGTAGTCTTTGAGGTACTTCCCAGCTCTCCCCTGTCCACCTTAAGTCTTGCCAGCCAGCCGCTTCCTCCTTTCCCTGCACCTCTTTCCTCAGCCACCCCCCCCCCCCCCCCCCCCCCCCCCCCCCCCCCCCCCCCCCCCCCCCCTCCCCCCCCCCCCCCCCGCCCCGCCACAGCCCTCCTGGAGACCACTTTCCCTTCCAGAGTCCCCCTTGTCTCATAGAAGAGTGGCCCCTGCCCAGTCTCAGGAGTGCAGCCTGTGGGGGGGGGGGGCGAGCCGTGGTGTGACAGGGGTGTAGGGGTGTCACGCTCCTCCTTGCTCTTTGTTGTTTGGCCTGAGTCCACCTGAGCATGACAGTTTGACGTGAACACCGATGGGCCCGCCGCGCCGGGCTTTCCTGTTGCCTCATTCTGTTCTTCTACGACGTGGTTGGGGGAGTCACATACGCAGAGTCTCTCATCCGTCCACTGTTTTTTTTTTTTTTAAAAAAAAAAAGGCATTTCCCTGATTATAAGACTAGTGCACATTCATCACAAAAACACCAAATAAGCACAAAGTCTAGAGGGGGTCAAATATTATCACGATTCTACCACTTAAATAGTCACTATTAACTTTCTGTTGCATTTTTTGTACCTATTTGTGCACATATTTTATTTTTAAAAAATTGTGGAGTTTACAGTATAATCACTTTTAGGTGCTACTTTTAAAATTTAACACCTCTGTGTACTCTACCATATCACAGTTTTTCAAAAACTAATTTTTGGTGGTTTAGCATCTTTCCTTAGCTGCATTTCCCTTCATTTTCAACATTTCTATGAATTCTATCCTCTTTTCATTTTGGAAATGAGAAATTACCTTTTATTTATTTATTAAAAAAATTTTTTAATAGTTTATTTTTGAGACAGAGAGAGACAGAGCATGAGCAGGGGAGGGGTAGAGAGAGAGAGGGAGACACAGAATCTGAAACAGGCTCCAGGCTCTGAGCTGTCAGCACAGAGCCTGATGGGGGACTCGAACCCACAAACCATGAGATCATGCCCTGAGCTGAAGTCGGACACTTAACCGACTGAGCCACCCAGGCGCCCCTGAGAAATTACCTTTTATTATTAATGTAATAGATGCTTGTTTTTTTAAAGTTATTTATTTATTTTGAGAGAAAGAGAGAGCAAGCAGGTGTGTGCAGGGGAGGGGCAGAGAGAGGGAGAGACAGAATTCCAAGCAGACTCTGCTGTCCGTGCAGAGCCCAGTATGGGGCTCGAACTCATGAACTGTGAAATCATGACCTGAGCCAAGATCAAGAGTCGGGTGTTGGGACGCCTGGGTGGCTCAGTCAATTTAAGTGTTTGACTCTGGCTCAGGTCATGATCTTACGGTTCATGAGTGAGATTGGGGTTGTGAGTTCAAGCCCCACGTGAGGTATAGAGATTACTTAAGTGAATAAAACTTAAAAAACAGTACAAACATGCTTTTTAAACGGTTGCCTGAGACTTCCCCATGGACGACACGTGAGGATTTTTCTTCCCACAGCCTCAGCTATACCCTGTTCATGCCACCGAGATCCCTAGAAGGACACTACCATCATTTACACACATGACACACCCCTCATGTATATATTACATCAGGATGTCTTTTTTTTTTAAAAAAATTAATATAATCTACCCTGTAGTGTGGGGCTCGAACTCACAGCCCCAAGATCAAGAGTCGTAGCCCCTACCAGCCCTCCCGTCCCTATCGTAGAGGTCTGTCTGTTGTATCAGCTCACATGTCCCCAAAAGACATGTGCTGTCGTCTGCTTAAGAGCTGATCTCAGACGTGACCCCCGGACATGTCTGTGTGAGCACTACTGGCAGGGGAGGGGTCCTCTGGGCCCTGGCGTGGCGGTATCCGTTCTCTCGGGCGGGAAACTAGCAGGGGAGCCCCGGGATTGCCTGGAAGTGAGCAGGTGCTGGACACAGCATCGGAATGGCGGCAGCCCTCAGCGCCACTGCCAGGGGCAGGCCCACAGTGGCACGAGCAAGTGCCTTGAGAGCTCTGCTGCTGGGGCCCAGGGCCTGCCCGGGGAGGTGCCTCCCTCCTATGACTTGCAGGGGAGGCTAAGGAGGGGGGGGGCGAGTCCCTCACTCCGGGCTCTGGGCTCTATGTTCGCGCGCGCGCACGCGCACACACACATACACCCTGTGTCCCAAAGGTGGCACTCCACCCCCCCCAACGGCCACACAGCCCCTTGTGCCCTACCCAGGAGCCAGGATGCCAGGACTGCCTCCTCCCCCAATGTCTAGGCAAGCTAGTGTGTGCTCTGCATGTGCACGCACATGTGTTCCCTTCACCTGGAACCCCGGCCTTGTGTCACTTTCACATCTCTGGTGACTCTAGTCCCCTACCCTTCTGCTCCGTGCTCCGTCTTGCCCCGGAACTTGACTGTCCTCAGGCCCTGCAAGGTAGGAGCCTCCTTGTGACCCCAGGGGCCCAGCAGGAGGCCTGGGAGGGGCAGCAGCGGTGGGGAGAGCCGTGGGTAGGGGGTGCCTTTCCTCCGACTTCATCCTCGCTGCAGCAGCTGTGCTGTGGCATCCCGTGCCCCCGGCGCCCGTGGCTGCGCCCCCGTGGGTGGGATGCTTGTTTATGAAACTTTGTCCGTTCTTTTCCACTGCGAGTGCTCAGCATGTGCTACCCTGTGAGTGTCTGTGCGCATGTGTCTGAGTGTCAGGAGGTGGGCGTCTGTGTATGAGTGTGGGTTGGAGTGTGTGTGTAAATGTCAGCGCGAATCACAGCGAGGGGACACGAGAGGAGATGTTGAGGGTCACCAGGTTCAAACTGTTGTTGCTCTCGTGAGGACACAGAAGCCCACGGAGGGCGCAGTTACCTGCCCCTCCCGCCCCCGCCACCCAGCGAGTAGTCCCCAGGTGGCCCAGAGGACCACAGCCAGAGGAGGACTCCGGGCCCTGAGCCCCTTTGGCCCAGAGCAAGTGTCCACAGAAGCCATGTGTGCACTTGCCGCAGTGTCAGGCCCTGCCTTGCCTGCTCGGCGGCGGAGCAGCTCCTCTCTGGGGCTCTTTGTGAACCTGCCTCGCTATTAATCTACCTGTTAGTAAAAGAGATTACAATTGCCATAATTACAGGGCGCTGTGGCTCCATCGGCAGGAGCAGGGCTGAGTGAGAGGCAAGGGGTGGGGGGAGTCCAGCCCCACAGGAAGCTGCTATTAAAAGCCCCATGTTTTGATATGGCACAGGGACAACAGCCCTTCCCGGGGGCTGGGCCGGCTCGGTGGGGGGTGGGGCTGGGTCCCCACTGCGGGCTCCAGCATGACACAGGAGGTCCATGGGGCTGAGGATGGGGAGGCCAGGACGAGGGCCCCCAGCCACTCTGACCTCACAGACCCCGTGCTGAAGGGACAAGCCCTTGGTGGCATAGAATGGAGGAGACACGGTGGCACTTGTCAGGATGGGCAGTGGCTGTCTTCTGAAGGGGCTCCACAGGCCCCCACTGATTTGTGCGGACACATGGGGGCACCTGGTCTGCGCCAGCCCAGAGCCATGTGTGCCTGCTGCTAGGCGAGGCCCCAGGTGACACAGGGGCTCTTGGTGTGTGTGTGTGCGTGTGCATGTATGTGTGTGTGTGCGTGTGCATGTATGTGCGTGTGTGTGAGAGAGAGGGAGGGAGATTCTCTCCCCAGGTGACTTCAGGCAATGTCTGGAGACCTTTAAAAAAATTTTTTTAAGGTTTATTTATTCTTGAGGGAGAGAGAGAGTGAGGAGGGGCAGAGAGAGAGGGAGACAGAGTCCTAAGCAGGACCCAGGCCCTAAGCCATCAGCACAGAGCCCGATGCGGGGCGTGGACCATAAGTCGTGATGTCATGACCTGAGCTGAAGTCAGACGCTTAACCGACTGAGCCCCCCAGGCACCCCTGGAGACAGTTTTGGTTGTCACTACCAGGGGGATTGTCCCTACTGGCATCTAGTGGGCTGAGGCCAGCCAGGGATGCTACTGACTCTCCTGCAATGGACAGTGTGGCCCCTACACCAGAGAACAATCCTTCCCCCGTGTCAGAGGCATCACAGTGGGGAACCCTGAACATAACGGAGGAAAGAAGAGGCAGTGGGTAAGTCAGGCTAGAGGAAGGCCCTGAGGACTTTCTGGTGCTACGGTTGGAGACGTGAGCAAGTCTGTCCCTGCGGGGGGCAGGTAGGAGAGAGCAGGCTCACAGGCCAACAAGCCAGCGTGTTGACCCCATGTCAGGGGACCACAGGCTGTGGACGTTCCTATCCATTTCCCTCCCTTTTCTGGCAGCAAGAGCGCGACCCGGATTGGGGCGCTTCCCCTTTCTTGCTGCCCCCTGCCCATGTCCGCATCGCTCCCTGAGGCATCTGGAAGTTAGGGGCTCGGATATTCTCCCTCAGCTGGAGTCTCACCGGGCCCTCTGGGTGGGAAGAGTTGGGAGGAGGGTGTGCACTGATGGGAAGGGCTTGCGCCCTCCTGCTGCCATCTGCGAGGACACCAGCCACACCCTGGCTTCTCCAGAAAGTGCATCTGGCCCGGCTTCTGCTCTGAGGCATGGAGCGGAGCAGGGCAGCCGCCTCACCAGGAAACCCCCCGTTCGGGGCTCCCTGGCTGGGCGCGGGAGGCCTTCCTCCACTGTTCACTCTCCCCCACGACAGGGGCACTGCCGCCCCCTCTCCACTTCTGGTTCCACTTTTTGCTTCCAACTTTGGCCCCCTCCCAGGTGCCCCTTGGGAGAGAGGACAGGGCGTTCAAACAGGAGGCACGATAGGAAGTGGGCCGTGGTGCTGGGCAAGGTGGGTGTGGGCTCTCCTTGTGAGAGGCCTGTGTGCGGAGTGGCTTCGGATGCCCCCTCAGCCCTCACGCAGCCGAGTCTCTGTTATTCCGCAGACAAAGCACTGAGATTTTCAGCTGTTGTGAATTCTGTGTTTCACACCGAGTCCCTAATAGTGGAGTCACTTTGCCTGCCCCCCCCCCTTTTTGCCTTGACAGCTCCAACCTTATAATTTTACCTTCTCCCGTCTCGTAGTTGCTCCTTTTCTTCCCTCTCCCCTTCCTGGGGCCTTTGCTGCTCATCTCTGGGAACCCCCTTTAGGAGGAATCGCTTCTGACAAGAGGGGAGGGGCTTCCTGTCAAACATTGGGAGTTGATGTTTTGTTTGGTAAAATGTCTGTAAATAGGCTGTGAGGCATTAATTCTACACAGATCCCTGTGCACTAGGGCGTCTTTTTGTGTCTGTGCACGTCTCTGTGAGTGTGAATGTCAGGAGTAGAGAGAAAGAGAAGAGGAGGAAGGAGGAGGAGAGAGGGGAGGGATCGCGGCCAAGGGTCCCGGTTCCCTTCCTTCTGGGACATTGTCTTGGCCTAAATCACAGGCCCTGATCAGGAGAGGGCCCAAGGCCCAAACCATTTAAGGGCCAAGGGGAATGTCAAAAAAGAAGCCGTTGCGTACCCTGGTGTTTGCAGGCTGGCTGTTGAGAAGGTTGGAATGGGACAGGGGGCCTTTGGGTCTAGGTATCTAGGACCCTGATGCCCTGAGAGATGGGTCATGGAGGGAACTGCTCCTCCCGCCCAGCATCAGCTGGTCACCTTAGATTCTCGGGAACAGTGTTGGTCTTCCACCCAGGAATGGGAGCCCGTTTTTCCCTGGACATGAGGCTCTCTCTTAATACAGTCTACAGAGCCCCTCCCTGTGCTTTTTATGGGCTTTAAAATTAATTTATTAATTGTCTTTTTAAAAAAGTAACCTCTACCCCTAGCCCAAGACTCAAACTCATGACCCCGAGACAAAGAGTCGCACACTCTACTGACTGACCCAACCAGGCACCTCTTGTTTTGTTTCATTTTAAAGTAAGACTTCTTGGGGCACCTGGCTGGCTCAGTCGGTAATGCATACAACTCTTGATCTTAGAGCTGAGTTCAAGCCCCACGTTGGGCCTGGAGGTTCCTCAGAAATAAAAAATAAATAAAAGAAAGTAAGACTTCTTGTTGCCTTAGATTGGCCCATTTTTAAGCTTCAGGTGGCTTACCTAGCCCAGGATTTAACTTCTGTAAACTCACTGAAGCCCCTGGTGTACTCGACTTTACTAACACAGTCACATCCGTTTTCCCACCATTAGCCTTCCAGGCCACGGAATGCTCTCTCCTTCAGCTGCTCCTCAGCTGACACCCTTGCTGAATCCATTTTGCTCTGCTCTTCCCCGGCCCTGTCAGAAAATGTCGGCTCCAACTGCACCATCTCGCCAACAAAGGTGCAGAACGATTTTGGCTGCTTCGTCCAGGAAATAAATTCTTCTTCGGTGCCAGAAACCATTGAGCGGTGCCATGTGTTGAGCTCTGGGGCCCAGCACCACGGGCAGGGCCGCTGCTCCGGGCGAGGAGGCCGAGGCATGGGATCGGGAGGCTCTGGGGAGCAGAGCCTCGCTTGCCACCCAGTCCATGTGCCTTGGTCAAGAATCCAAGGACTTGCCCCTTCCCTTCGCCTGTTCTCCCGGGCCTGGCTTTCCATCTGCGATTGCCTGTGGTCGGGTTGGGCCCTTGACCCCTGGTAACAGCACCACCCCCCGCCCTGCGGCATCCAGGCTCCTTTCATTCCAGGTACCTTGTACAGGTTCTCTTGCTCCATCTGCTTTACAAAGGTTGATTTCCCCAGGGTCCGCCCACCCTCCTCTTCCTGTAATTGATGGTGCTGTCAGTGTCACTGGGCCCCACCTCACTTAAGCCCACGACAGTCCCATGAACTAGGTGCTGTTGTAAGGACTACCTTGAGTTATGCCTGGAAGCCCCATGGACAGAAGGACCTTGCTGGGGGCCATGCACTAGGGCGCGGCAGCCAGGGGCCTGGCCCCGCCACGCACAGCTGCCCCCCGACCTCTGGTCCCCCTGGTTCATCTCAGGACTGATTTCTCCAAACCCTTCTTTCCAGCTCCCGGGCCAACAGCCAGTCAATACAGTCTCCACAGTGACCTCACGACACTCCCTGCTCCTCTCTTTTGTATCTGTTCCATGCCTGTCTTCTTTGGGGTTGTCACTAAGCACCCAAGCTTGAGAGTCCTTGCAGCCAAGTTAACGTGGCCCCACAGTGGCTCTGAAGCATCCTTGCCTCGTCACCATCGCTGTCGTTTTCCAAATTCAACTTCTTTCCTCCAAATTTGTTTTTTATTGGGATATAATTCACATAATACAAGCCACTATTTAATTTTTTTAAATTTATTTATTTTGAGGAACACGGAGACAGCATGAGTGGGGGGAGGAGAAGAGAGACAAGGGGAGAGAGAGAGAGAGAGAGAGAGAGAGAGAGAGAGAGAATCCCAAGTAAGCTCTGCACTGTCAGCACAGAGCCTGATGCAGGGCTTGAGATCACGGAACCGTGAGATCATGATCTGAGCTGAAACCAAGAGTCAGATGCTTAACTAACTAAGCCCCCCAGGCGCCCCACACACCACTATTTTTTTTTTAGGAAGAGTGCATTGGGTTTCTTTCTTTCTTTCTTTTTTGAATTTTTTCTATGTTTGTTTATTTTTTAGAGAGAGAGACAGAGCACAAGCAGGGGAGGGCAGGTAGAGAGAGAGGGAGACACAGAATGTAAGCGGGCTCCAGGTTCTGAGCTGTCAGCACAGAGCCCGATGCGGGGCTCAAACCCACTAACCATGAGATCATGACCTGAGCTGAAGTTGGACGCTCAACCGACTGAGCCACCCAGGTGCCCCCACATACCGCTACTTTAAAGTGTACAATTTAGGAAGGCCTGGGTGGCTCAGTTGGAAGAGCATGCGACTCTTGCTCTCAGGGTCATGAGTTTGAGCCTCTGAGTGTAGAGCTTACTTAAAAATAAAGTTAAAAAAATAAATAGGGTATACAATTGAGTGGCATTTAGTGCGTTCACAGTATTGTGCAGACAGCACCACTAACTCCATCACTCCCCGCAAACCCACCCCCGTCAGCAGTTTGTCCCGACTCCTCCTTCCTCCCAGGCCCTTGCAGCCACCCCTGTGTCTGTGGATGTGCCTTTTCTATCAATGGAATCATGCGTTTTGTGGCCCTGCCTGCCTGGCTTCTTTCACTGAGCATCCTGTTGTCATTCATCCGTGCTGCAGCGCGGATCAGGACTTCCGTCCTTGTTTCTGGCCAAATAATATTCCACGGTGGACCTACTGTATCTTTTAAACTCCTTCTTCTGTTGATGGACATTGTGTCCACTTTGGGGCGATTGTGAACAGTGCTGCTGTAAACATGTGTGTACAAGTAATTTACGTGGACATGATTTTATTTTGTTTTTTTATTCTCAAGTATCTACCGAGGAGGGGAATTGCTCTCTCGTAGAGTTTCGTGACCACCTTCGAATGGGCAGGTGCTGCCGTCTTAGGTGGGAACCCAGGCTCTCTCACAGTCTAGCCTCTGCCGATGGTTCCGGCGTCTCCTCTCCTCGCGCTCCCTGGCACCCCTGCAGGCTCTTCTGTGCCCGTCCTCCCCCCGGCTTCCGCTCATGGTTCTCTCCACCTACCTTCCGCCTTACCGCCTCTGTCCAAACACCTCTGTCTTTTACACCCAGCCCAGCTGTCACCTACCGTCGGTGCAGCCTTCTCCCACTCCACTCCTCGCCCTCAGAGCCTAGCCCTCCTTCAGGGGAGGCCCTGCCTTTTATCCGTGATGCACCCAGCTTCCAACTGCAGGGGGATTTGCCCAGGGCAGCGTCTCTGGCTCTGTAGTCTTGGGCATCTAGCAGGTAATAGGTGCTTGACAAACACGTTGGATTAGCGTGTCCAAACACGCTGGATTAACCATATGCACTTTCCTTGAGTGTGGCAGGTCTCTGGGTGAAGCACTGGGTGCCCCTGCAGTGTGCCTCCCATCAGGTTCTGGGCCCCGGGGTGTTAGTGTCCTCACATGTGCTTCTTCATGGCCCCATGGGAGCAATGGAAGGAGGCGTATGGGACAGGATTCCAGGAGCCGCAGAGGTGATTCTGAGGGAACCCAGCCCCCTTTAACCCAAATAGGTGAACAGCAGGTCACATGTGACCCGTTTTCTTGCTGTTCTTCGCTCCTCCTCGAAGCACCGAAGGGTTGTTTTCTCCTCCCATCCCGACCAGCCGGCTGGTCTGGAGGTGGCCCCAGAGTGGTGTCCGTGGCCCAGTGCTGTTGGCTGTGAGCACAGGCTAGCCTGGAGGGCCCTGTGCACCCTGGGGACTTCACCGAGGCCAGGGCAGGTGGGCGAGCATGGGAGCCAGGAGGCGGCTGCCCCGGGCTTGGGTGGGTGCTGTGCCTTGGATCCCAGATCCCATCATGGAGGGTAGGGCTGAGGCTGTCCCATGCGGTGTAAAGGACACCGTCTGGCCCCTGCACCAACCCAACTCAGGCCCTGCCAGGTGCCCCGGGTGGGTGGGTGGCTCCGGGGGGGCACAGCACCATGCCCGCCACCCCACTGCAGGCCCAGGGAGGAGCGGGGGTGCACTCACTCAGGGTAGGAGGGATGGGAAGAGAAGGGGAGATGCTGTCTGCACTGAGGGGGTCTGCACCCATCAGCAGTCAGGTGAGGCCCCCCCTGAGCTGCCTCTTCTCCTACCGCCTACCCACCCCCACCCCCACCCCCCACCGCCACTGAATCCTACCCTGTGCTCTCCTAGCTGGGGTCGAGCTGTAGTCAGCCAGCCACACGCAGGCAGGCTCCCCAGGCAAACTCGCCGCCTTCCTAGGCGCTGCCTGGCCCTCCTCCTCCGCCTCCCTCCGCAGCCCTCTCCTCTCCCTGGGCCTCTTCCCCACGTGGCTCATTACAACTCCAGTTGTTCAGGTCTTGACCTCAAGAGCCTTCCCTATTGACCCCTGACCAGCGATACTAATCTGTGTCAACAGGCCCCAGGGGTTAAAGAAACACAACCGCCGAGCTGCCTCCTTAGCAGGTGCCTGGAGGGGGCAGGGTGGCTCCTGGGAGAGCAGCGGGCTGGCCTGGCGGAAAGGAGCTTCTGTAGCACCGCCCCTCCCCACTTCAGCCCGCCCTCCTGCTCCCCCTTCCTGCTCTCTGGGACTCTCTTTTATTCTGCAGACCCCTGCAGCCCAAGGTCCCCTCCTCTCTGCCACCACCTCCTCCGGTCTTGCCTTTGCTCTTCACTCCGTCTTGCGGAGTTTAGGACCAAAGGCCCCTTGTGTCCAGGTAGGTGGTGCTGCCCTTGTGCTGCCCCCCCCATCCGCACTCCTTCTCTCCCTCCCTGTCTCTCTCCCACCTCTTCCTCCTCCCATTTGCAGTCCCAGTGAGGATCCTGCCACTTTGCCTATGGTTCTCACACTGGGAGTCTGCATCTGACCCCCTCGGGGGCTCGGGGGCTTGTTAGACACCGAGCCCCCAGCCTGCCCTGAGGGTATCTGCATTTCCCCGCTAGTTCCCAGGTGCCACTGGCCTCCAGGCTGCCCCCCCCCAGCCTCTGCCAGCTGCCTACTCCCCCCCCCCCCGTCTGACCTTTGTCCCCAGGGGTGATGCCACCCTTGGGAGTCTGAGGAGGCAAACTGCTGTCCACCTTGGTGGGTGGCTCAGATGGGAGTCATTCCTCTGGGGCACAAACCCTCCCCCCCGGCAATCACTGCGCTCCCAGGGCACCAGAGTGGCTCACCTGAGGGTGGCCTGGTGATGATGCAGGGGCTGAGGCGCATGTCTGGCTCAGTCAGTACAGCATGAGACTCTTGATCTTGGGGTCTTGAGTCTGAGCCCCACATTAGGGGTAAAGTTTACTCAAAAAAGAAAAGAAAAAAAAAATAATGCAGGGGGCTTCCAGGTGGGACCCATCATGTATTGCTGGAGTTGTGCAAGGGAGAGTCCCCTGGCCCTGACTCTGCGGGGGCCGTGTCAGTGCGAGAGGCCACCCTCCGGACTTAGACAAGACAGTGTGGGTCCTCTCAGAAAGAGTTGTGTGTAACATGTGTCCCCTTTCTTTAAGTTTGTTTATTTTGAGAGAGGGAGGGAGGGGGAGGGGGGAGAGAGAGAGAGACAGACAGACAGACAGACAGACAGACAGACAGACAGAGAAGCCCGGGCAGGCCTGCACTGTCAGCGCGGAGCCTGATGCGGCGCTCCAACCCAGGAACCGTGAGATCATGACCTGAGCCGAGATCCAAGAGTCGGACGCTTAACCGACTGAGCCACCCAGGTGCCTCACATGCGTCCGACTTCTTGGAATGTGCCCTTAACTCTACCCATTGATCAAATCACAGGCCATCTCAGCATAGCATCAGCTACTGTGTGCTGCAGGGGACACTCCCACCCCCACGTGCGCACACACACACACACACCCAGAGCAGGGAGAACTCTGGGCACAGGGCCACTGGCCTCTGTCATTGTTCTGTATGGCCCCTGACACCTAGGAGTCTGTATTCCCAAGTTGGCCTGGTCCTGCTCACAGCAAGGACGCCCAGACAGGAGGAACCCCACAGGCCCGGAGCCCGCCGGCCTTCTCCTTTGCCCCCATTTTGAGCTGCTGTTACTGCCCCTGTTCCCCCATCTTAACACAGTCTCTCCTGGGGGGGTATGGCCACAGGTTGCCCCCCCCCTTGACTGATCACACACCTGTCTGATGGAGATGGCCCCTGGGGATGTGCTGAGCAGAGTGCTGGTGGGGCTCCAGTAGGGGGATGCCACCCCAGGCCTTGTGTGCTTGGGTGGGCTTGACAGCATTTTGCAGGGGTCTTTCTTCCTGGCTGTGGAGGTGCTGGTGGGCCCAGGAAACCCAGCTGGGGGTCAGGCTGGCCAGTCGGCACCCCTGGGTGCTCCCCGCCTTCCCTAGGTGCTCTTGTCCTCTTGTGACTTTCTGTTCTGTCCCCCGCTCCCCCAGACCCCTCCTTTCCTTCTTCCTCTTGGCTGTGGCTCCCTGGCAAGGCTGGGGAGAAATAGACAAACTCTTCAAAAAATTTTTTTAAGTTTCCCAAACTTTTCCAGATGCCAAGAAGAGGCCAGAGAAACCCTGCAACTGCAACTGCAGGGGTGTGGGTGGGTGGGGTAGGGAACATGTTCCAGGGCCTTCCCCCCGCCCCTGCCCTCGGTGGAAAGGAGGGAAACTAGGGGAGCAGGGTGACTTTGGTACCTCGGACTGCCCACCTGGAGGTCAGAGGGCCGCTTTGCCGTCTCCAGCCTGTGCCCGTCCTCACTTGAAAGCCCCGGCCAGTGTGGGGGCAGAAGCAGAGGATAATGTCCGTGGGGCCCCTAGGGACTGCAGCATCACATTGCAAAGGAAGTGACTTCTGGGGTTCAGAAGGATTGAATTTGGAACGGAGCACCCCCCCCCCAAGCTGAGGGAGTCAGGAGCTGAGAAGAGAGGTAACCTGGCCCCAAGGGCTCCCTCCCCCATATTCTGGGGCCTGATAGGAGAACCCACCACCCCTGGAACCAGGGGTGGGGGGCAGACACGAGGGGGTGGTGTGTGGGGACAGTGCAGGCACCACTGTCCTCCTCTGGTCGCACCCATAAGGGGTGCTGCCCCCACCTCTGCCGTTCTGTCCATCCACTCCCTGGACACCTCCTAAAACAAAGGCCTCTTTGTGGTCCTGGCCCACTGGCCCGCTGCCAGCCACATTCTTTGCGTGTTTCCTGAGCACGGATCCCAGCTCAGTGGTCAGCTCCTCCCCCATTGGCCCAACTCCTCAGGGCTCAGAGCGTCCCCTCTCCGCGGCCCAGCCCAGGTCCTCCCACAGCTCCCATCCCTCCTGTCAACAGATGTGGGTTGAGAAGGGAGAGCCCGAGGAGCTCAGCCTCTGGGCCCACAGGGCTGTGGGGGGCAAGTGGAGAGTCCGTCCGTCCTGGCTCTGACTGATCTCAGTCACTTCCACTGAGCCTTAATGTTCCCATCTGTGAAAATGGGGGAAATCACTACCCCGTGGAACTATCAGACCCATCAAATGTCCCCAAGACACCCAGCTCCTGCCTACCACACGGTGGCCGCACCACGTAACTCCAGTTCCCTGCACTGGCACTGCACACCCCGGGGGTCGCGAGCTGGTGGTAACTTCGGTGGGATGGCCAAGGAGCTCGGACGGTCTCTAGGGCCTGGAGGGGCACACTTCCTCCAGTCCTGTGGGAGACCCAGAACCCAAGGCTTACTCCTAGGGGAGCCCTTTCCCTCCTCCACGATAGAGCTGGGTCCTCAACAAGGGGCCTACCCATACCAGGCATGGTCTGCACCCTGCGCCCCCTGCCCTTCCTGGCACCCACCTCAATGTGTAACAGCACTGGGCTGCCCTGTTTGGGTTAGACATGGGGCAGGGCAGGGGCTAGATGTTTGAATCAGGGGACCTGGGAAGGGTGAAGGCGGGGAGTCCCGTGGAGAGGCGGCTGCGCTTTTAGGAACAGAGCACTTTGGAAAGTCGGCAGATACACCCCCTGTCACCTCCAGTCACCGGTTACTCATGGTCACACACGGTCCTAATGAAGTCCTAGATTGCTGCTCTGGGGTCCCCCCCTTGTTAAAAAATGTTCATAATTTGGAAAGAAAAGACGCTTTTTACAAGCTGGCGGCTCTAGGGAACTTTCCGTCGGGTTCTTTCTGGCCTCGTGATGGGTGGGGCCCACTTTTCCCTTCCTTCTCTCGTGCTCTTCTAATAATCCCCCTCCCCCAGCCCCACCAAGCACACACACTCTGTAGGCAACCTATAGCCAGCTGTCACCCCAAGAAAGCCAAAGGAAGGCTGAGGACCTGCCTGTGCCCTCCTGGGCCCCAGCCAAGCCCCAGCACCACCTCCCTCGCCCCCCAGGGGTCTCTGACCTGGGCCTAGAGTCCTCAGATAGCAGCTCTTCCCAGAATCGGCCCCCAGGCCCCCCGCCGTGCCCGCCCTCCCCCAGGGCTTGCCCCACTCTCCTGCTGAGTGAGGGTCCCCCGAGTCCTCCAGGAGTCCTGGGGCCCCTCCGGGGAGGAGGCGAGAGGTGCTGAGCTCACCGCCTCGGCATCCGCCCTCCCCCTCTCTCTGGTGCGAGGGCCGGCCGCACTCCCGCCAGCGCCTCGCTCCCTAATAGCTTTTTAAGTCCAACCACATGTGTCTGCGGAGCGAGGAGCCGCCCCTCGCAGGGCCTCGGCTCCCCTCCCTCGCCTGAGACCACCCTCCACTCGGAGCAGCCTCGGGGCTGGGGGAGGGGGTCTGCCTCCCGAGAGCCCATCTGCTTGCCGCCGGCCCAGCTGGGCGAGGAGGGCCGCGGCGGCCGCCGAGTGCTCGGGTCCCTGGGGAGCGCTGTGCGAGGAGGCTGGCGCCCAGGCTCCGCCGGCCTCCCTTGCCGGTCCGGGGTCTGCGATCCCCTCTCCCCGTGGCAGCAGCGAGGAGCCGGCTGTCTGGGTTTGCCACGCTGCAGTGGGGGGCCGGGAGGTGGATGAGGAGCTCTGACCTCGGCTTAGGGCCTCCCCAGCCGTGGCTTTGCGCCAGCACCTCTCCCCTGCGCCCGGCTCCACTGTCGTGACCCCATGATCGCCCCCTCTGACTTGTACACGTGTGGCTCCCTGTGCGTGTGAGTGGTCTGTGGGGAGGCCTGTGGGGTGCGGTTTCGCAGAAGGGGAGTGAGGGCTGAGAACCAACGGGCAGGCAGGCCTGGGGTCCTAATGAGAAAATTGCTTCCAGCCAGGGAGCCCTGCTCTGCGGCTGAAATTGCATCCAGCCCGAGCCAACTCTGCTGCCGCAGTCCCGCCCTTCGGAAGGAGGTGGGGGAGCAGTCCTGGGCAGGGGGAGGAGCGGGGCTTGCACACGACTCAACCCCCCCCCCCCGCAATACCTTGGAGAGAGTCTTCTGCCTCTTGGGGGAGGAGGGAACTCAAGTGAGCTCCGGGGCCAGGCTTGGCTCAGGACCCTACTGCTTGATCCCTGGGAGGCAGAGGCGGGAGAGGGGACCGAGAGAGTCTCCTCCTCTCCCTTCCGCTCAGTTCCACCACATTTGCAGAGCCCCCCACTGTGGGGCGGGGAGGTTCTCAGAGAGCCGGACCCATTTACAGGTTTACTGAGAAAGGGTGTGAGGAGCGCTTTGTCTCCACAGAGATCCTCTGTGCAAGTCCATGCGCCTGGAGTAATTTGAAATTCAGCCTCTCCCAAAGACTGCGGGTTCAGCCCCTCCTGCCCGCCCCTGCACTCAGGGGAGCCCCGTGTCTGCACCCCAGACGAGGGGACCCAGTCGGTGAGAAGCCAGCTTAGCTTTCATCTGTTACTCCAGCCTCTCAGGAGAACCACCTACAGGAAGAGCAGAAACCAAGGCCACGAAGCCAGCCCTGCTTCTGCGGAAAGCTGGCACCTACCATTCAGCTGCCAGTTGGCTCAGGGAACTCCAGCCCCACAGATTCACCAGCCCCAGGCGTGCCCTTGGCCTGCCCCAGCGAACCAGAAGGTCCACCTTCTGGTTACCCGTGGGGAAGACCTGTCTGCTCCTGGGAAAATACTTTCCTCACCTGGGGCTCTGGGCTCTGCAGCCGCTTTGCTCAGACTCTGCATCACCTGTTTTCTAGATTTTCGAGATGGTGGTTCAGGACGAGGGTTGTGGGGGGAGGGGGCAGAAGGAGAATGGGCCGCATCTAAGTGCTTAGCTGCCCTTGCCACCTGAGGTGAACCTGACCAGAGAGCCTGCCCGTCAGCCTGGACCTTCCCGTCCCCACAGCCCCCTGGGTGGGGCCTCACCCAGCACTGGCAAGTCTTAAAGGCTGAGCAGAGCAGAGAGTGAGCAGGAGTGCTTGAGGGAGGGAAGGAGGCAGGAGGAAGGAAACAACCCCATTGTCATCCCCCAAATTACTGGCTGGGATGGCAGGGGAGGAGGCGGAAAGCCGACATTGTTTACTTAATTAAAAGTAAACAACAATTTGCTGCTGCCAGCCTCCCATTAGCTGTGTGCCGAGCCCCAGAGCTGGGGACGCGAAGCCTGGCTCCCGTCACAATACCCCCAGCCTGGGCTCCCCACGGCCCTGCGCCCTTCCCTGGTTCTGGCCTTCTCGGGCTGCGCAGAAGAACCAAGCTAAAGCCAGTAGTGTCTCAGCATCATCTGGGGGCGGATAAGAGTGTTAGGGAAGTGTCCCTTGGCAGGTCAGTGTGGGGTGAGAGACCCCTGCGTGTGTACCGTTAGGCCTGGCTGTGGTCCGGCGGGGCAGGGGGCACCGCCTCGTCATGTTAGCCAGGTAGGTGTCCGGCTCCCTGGGGAAGGTGGCCTCCCTGCTTCCCTCCCTCCCCGGGTCTCCAGTCTTCACTACCTGGAGGCTTGGGCCTCTCTGCCCCACCTCCCACTTTTTTCTTTTTCCCTTTTAGCAGCTGATAAACATCCTTCTCCCATCTTTTTGGCTCTGCTCCCAGAAGGGGGCTGTTCAAGGCTCCAGGAGGGCTTAGGGAGAGAAGCAAGCTCCCAGGGCCTGGGGAGAAGGGCTGCTGGAACTAAGCCCCCCTCCCCCTCCCTGGCAGGACAGCCACAGGTGACCCCGGGAGCAGGGGAGGGGAGCTGGGCTCTGCTAGGGCTGAGCTGGGGACGCCCGGCTCCTGCATCTCTGGAGCTCCCAAGCAGGAGGGGCAGTAGGATGGTGAGAGGGCTGTGCATGGACTTCCTTCCACTGGCCTCCAGGGACTGGGCAGGGTAGCTTTCCAGGGGTCTGTCCCCAGGCAAGTCCCCACCTCTCCTGTGGGCTCCCGCCCCCTCCCCCCCCAGCGATATAGAGCTTAGGCTTCAGGTCTGGTCCAGGACATGATTTTGGCTCATGACTTTAACCATGACAGCTTTCCCTTCCTCTGTGGAGGTGGGGGCCAAGTCACTTCCTAGCTCCATGCTGCTTCTAAAACCACTGCCGAGCTGGTGTCGCCCTCAGACTCCTCTGGCCAGATGGGTAAGGTGGGGAGAGTATTTCAGAGAATAGAGCCAAGACCCAGACCCGAGACACTGGGGAAGCCAAGCAACTGGGATTTAAGCCCAAAGTGGGAGAGGTGGGGCAAGGCACTGGTAGTAAATATGAGAGTCTCAGTTTTCGTCTTGTGCCCCAGCGCGGTGGGTCCCACCAGGCTGATTCTTCCCCAAGGGGACGTTCGGTAATGGCGGAGACACTTGTGGTTGTCACAGCTTGAGGGGGTGTGATGCTACTGGCATCTAGCGGGTGGAGGCCAGAGGTGCTCAAATCGTGCAGGGCACAGGATGGCCCCACCACAGTGAATGTCCGTGGGGTAGGGTTGTTGAGAACCCGGGTCTGCAGTCAGGCCCTCCAAGAAGATTTAGATGCCCACTCTCTCCAAGGGCCACCCTGCCCCGCCCCTCTCCTCCTCCAATATTTGCATCCTTTTGTCTTCCTCTCCCCCCATCAGGAGTCACACATCCACATGCGTGCACACATGCTCCCGGCTCCTGGATTCACACACATCAGGGCTTTCACATGCACTCACACACACACACAAATCTGGGAAGTCTGTCCCGCGCTTAATTGAATTAAAGGACTGGGGTTTGGCAGGACATTGTGTATCTGAGCTGCAGCCTCGCAGCCGTTTCAGCTCTGGACGGGATGGTTCAGGCTCCCTGCGATTCCAGCTGCTGCTGCTCCTCTCCCCTCTCCTCCCCCTACTTTCCAAGCCAGAGGCCTGGGAAGGGCCGGGTCGGTGACAGCCACCTCCTCCTCCCTTCGCTCACTGCCTTGCGTTCAGATACTGCTGGTAGGAGGCTGGGCCTCCTGAAAAGCAGGTGCCCCCTAGCATGAGGCCAGGGGACTGGAGCAGACCAGTCCATTCCGGTCTTTCATTCCAGGTTTCCCGATGCCTGTGCCTGGGTTCAGAGCTATAGGGTGCTGCCGGTTGGAAATAGGATGCACTTCTTGGCCAAGTGCAAAGCCACCCAGCTCTGTCTGCAAGGCCCAAGGGCGCTGGGGAGCCTCTACCCCTGCCCCCCCCAATGGGCAGGGTAGATTGCCAACAGAGGGCACACAGTGCTGGGGTGGGGGGGACTACTGTGCCTCAGGTCCTCTCCCCAACCGGAGCCCCTGGGGTGGGATAGGGCATAGGGTGGGCCTTCAGGCAAAGGGGATGCTTCTCAACGTCTCTTCCCTACCCCCGCCGCCAGGCTCCCTCTGTAGCCTCTGCTTCGGCAGGCTCTGAAGGTGGGTCTGTTCGCAGTCTCCTTTTCCAACCCCACTCTGGCCCCTTCTTGGGGAACCGGAGTGAGCTCAGGCCCTGTCTTCCATCTGAGGCTGACTCCAGCACCAGGGTCCAGCCCTCACTTTGAGGAAGCCTCACGGGAGCCACCTCTATAGCCCAGAGCCCCAGGGTGTTGGAGAGGTCCTGGGTCTAGAACAGGTACGAGAGCCACCCAGGGCCTCACTGTGGGCGGGAGGGATGTAGTCAGCCAGCCGGTGCCTCCTGGGGCTCAATCTTCTAGCATGTGCCACCCTCTCTGGCCACGCTTTTGTGGCGCCTGCTGCATGCAGAATCTGCCCCCTACAACCCCACAGCTTGAGCAGCCTGGGCACGTTGCTGATGGCCGGTGGTGCAGGCATCCAGAAGGCCCGCCAGAGGATCCAGCCCACACGTGTGACCCTAGGTGCTTGGACAAGGCAGGGGGTAAGAAGCAGGTCTCCCCCCAGCAACCCTGGCTGCTGGGCTGCTCCACTGGCTGACAGGAGGAGTGGGAGAAGGATTGGGGGGCCAGGGAAGTCGCCAGACCCAGTCCGGAGCCCTGAGAAGAGATCTGCACTGCCCAGGGTCGGGGGGGGGCGGGGGGGGGGGGGGGGGGGAGGATGCGAGACTCACCTCGACTAAGGTCCCTGCCGAGAAAAGGGGCCTTTCTTCACACCCGCCTGGGAGGGTGTGCCTGCCCGAAGACGGCTGCCGCCACTGCAGAGAGCGCTGTTGTTTTTTTCTTCTTCTTGACTTTTCTCCATTTNCACTGGCTGACAGGAGGAGTGGGAGAAGGATTGGGGGGCCAGGGAAGTCGCCAGACCCAGTCCGGAGCCCTGAGAAGAGATCTGCACTGCCCAGGGGGGGGGGGGGGGGGGGGGGGGGGGGGGGGGGGGGAAGCGAGCCTCACCTCGGCTAACCTCCCTGCCGAACAAAGGGGCCTTTCTCCACACCCGCCTGGGAGGGTGTGCCTGCCCGAAGACGGCTGCCGCCACTGCAGAGAGCGCTGTTGTTTTTTTCTTCTTCTTGACTTTTCTCCATTTCTCTCCCTCTTTTTGGTTCCTGATCTCTGACTTTTAGTCTCCATTTTTAACTTTTTGAGAGGCGTGGCTGGTGGGGGGGGGGGCTGGTAAAGGAAATCTTCCTCTTTAAGCGTTTATCAAGTACAGGGGCAGGTCTGTGCTGCCAAAAGGTGGGGGCGTCGTGGGAGTGTTGGGAACAGTCCTGGGGTCACGGGGCCGCAAACTCGCCCACCTCCAGAGCAGCCCCGCTCCGGGAGGGGGCGGGGAGGCAGGTAGGGACTGAGAGTCGCGCTGGCGCCGTGCAGGGTGGGCCCCGGCTCACTGCTTTACCCCCACAGCCATGCACCTGGCAGCTCCCCCCTTCCCGGTCCTCCTCGCTCGCCCATTCCCCGGCCCCCTTCCATCCGGCCCCCGCACCGCAAGCTGTTCCTAATCAATGAGAACGGGAAGCTCGGCCCTCACATTACATCACGGGATGTGCTTGGCAGCGGCAACGGCAGCGACGGGAGCCGCTGCCTCGGGCAGCACAGCCCGGGGTTCGAGTGGCCTAGGTCTGGCCGGGTCCTCCTTCCTGCTCAGGCCTCGTGGGTGTTGCAGAGGGAACCGGGGCCCCGGAAGCCTCCCGCGGGCGGCGCGCAGGTTCGCCGCCCCCGCCCGCGTCCGCGTCCCTGTCCCTGCCGCTGCCGGCGGAGGGCAGCTAGTGTTAACTAGCTGCGCCACCTAGCTGCGGCGTCTGGGAGTGCCGCGCGCCGTTCCCCCGGGGTGCGGCCCCTGAGCCCAGCTGCCCGGCTCTCTGGAAAGCCCCATCTGGTCCTTCAGGGCATTGTCACTGTGGAATTCGGCACCTGCCAACCTGGAGGGTCGATATCTAGCAGCCCAGACTATCCCAGCCCAGAGTCTGTAGCTGCCCCTTGACAGGTGGCCAGGGCCAGCCCCAGTACTGTGTGCAGGTCTGAGCTTCTGGAAGATGCCCCTCGAGCCGCTGTTCAGGGTCACAGCAAAGCTGAGATACAGGGTCCTGGAAGCTGACCTCCTTGCCCCATCTGTGCCTTCCTTACGTGTGTCTGGCGCTTTAGAGAGTATGAAACCATCGGGTCTTCTCTGTGAAACCCCTGCTCACAGCTCACTGGGTTGAGGCAAGTCTGGCATGTGTTGCTCAGGGAAGGAGAGGAGGCCTGGGAGGCCACTGGGCGCCTAATGACAGCAGGTCCAGGCCCAGAGCTCCTGGCACCCTGAGCTGTTTAAACTCCCCCCCCTCCTCCCCGGGAGGCCACCTGCCTACCCCACTTATTCAACCCAGCCTGGGCTTTCAGGGCTGTATGTTGGAGATTTTGAGTCAAAGGCCCAAATTCTTCATGTCTTATCTGGACAGCTTGGGACAGTGGCTGCCTTAAGGCCCTGGGGTTGGGGAGTGGGGAGCAGAGCAAGCTTGCAAGCTGTCTCCCTGTCCTGCCCTCCACAAGGACACTCTGCATCCTTTGGTCAGTCAAGCCCTCAGGATGGTCAGTCAAGCCCTCAGGCATGGGGGGTATGTGGCCAAATCCTGCACTCCGGGCCCAACTGGGCTCTGCAGGAGAATTAGTGGCACGGGGGTTTCCACATCAGTTCCTGGGGGTATAGAGTGTCAAGGATGGACCTGAAGGAAAAGCTTTCTCCTCTTGGGAAGTGGAAGGTGCCCAGCAGCTGGTACTTCCGTCCCCTGGCGGGTCAGTGCAGCTATGGTTGGAAGAAGGACCTAGAAGGATCTATTTATTTAGAGTCTTATTAGGGGCGCCTGGGTGGCTTAGTCGGTTAAGCGTCCGACTTTCACTTAGGTCATGATCTCGCGGTTCGTGGATTCGAGCCCCGCGTCGGGCTCTGTGCTGACTGCCAGCTCAGAGCCTGGAGCCTGTTTCTGAGTCTGTGTCTCCCTCTCTCTCTGACCCTCCCCTGCTCACGCTGTCTCTCTCTCTCCTAGAAATAAATAAAAAAATATTAAAAAAAAAAATAGAGTCTTGTTATCCACTCCCAACTGCACTTCCAGGTGTGGTGGATATAGTAGTGAACAAAACACTGAGAGGCCTTGACTCCAAGGGGATGATGGTCTGGTGGGGTGCTCCCATCCAGGAAGCCCTGGCCTGGGAGGTCTGGTGGCCAAGTCTGCGGGGCTCTTGAGCCCTCCAAAGCCAGACTTTTGCACTCCGCCAGCCCTGGCCCGGCCAGAGGCTCCCAGTGTGGATGGGATTTGAAGGAAGGGCTACTTGGCCTCCAGGCTCCAGGCAGAAGTTCTCCACGTAGATATTTGGTTGTGGTAGATGCTTGCGTTTGCTGCCCTTCCATGGGCCCAAGTCTGTCTCCCCACAGAAGGCATGTCCTTGGTTAAAGAAACTCCTTTGGAGTCACCAGCCTGAGTGTCAGTGCTGCCCCTCGGGGGCTGACGAAGTTAGAGTACCTGAGGGTGGGAGGCAGGTGGCCTCGGCCTGCTCTCTCTTAGGTGGGTTCTCCTTCCCCAGGCCCCCTGGATTCCCCTTAGGAAAGGGGGGCAGGTGGGGTAGGACTGTGCTCATGGCCATAGAGAGGTAGGTAGCATGGACCACGAGGAGGCCAGGGAGTCCTAGTGTTGCCCATCCTCACCATCTTCTGACCAGCCTGTCCGTCTTTCTGTAGGTAAGGAGACTCCCCGTGCAGGAGGCTTCTCCTGCCCAGGGCTGAGCAGAACTTTCCTCTCTGTATGGACCCGCTTCTCCCACCTTCTTTTCCTGGGCAAGTGTTCCTTTTCTGCCTCTTCTTCTCATTCTTTGCTTCCCCTCCCTTCCCCGGAACATCGCAAGGGCGTATGGGCAGAGGCTCGTCGGCCTGGGGTCTCTCCCATCCCTCACCCTGATGAGTGCCCTCTGTCAGATGCTGACTGTGGGCTGCACGCAGCACGTGTGAGGTTATGAAGCCCCCCCCTGAGGATTTTCAGGAAAGGTTTTTCCCCCCCTTTTTTTAAAGGAGTCATTTCCTCCTTTACTTTTTCTCTCTCTGCCTTCTTCCCTTTTTCCTCCCTCTTGGAACCTTCTACTTCTCGGATTCTTTCTACTGCAGCCTTGTTTTGAACTGCTTTGCTTTGGTTCTGATTTTCTGTCTTGGCCTCTTCCTCTCTCTTTTAGTTTTTTTTTTTTTTTTTTTAATTTAAAAAAATGTTTTATTTATTTTTGAGAGAGAGAGACAGCATGAGCAGGGGAGGGTCAGAGAGAGAGAGGGAGACACAGAATCAGAAGCAGGCTCCAGGCTCTGAGCTAGCCGTCAGCACAGAGCCCAACCCAGGCCTCGAACCCACGAACCGTGAAATCATGACCTGAGCCAAAGCTGGACGCTTAATCGACTGAGCCACTTAGGCGCTCCATCTCTTTTAGTTTTAATTTTGTCTTTCTGCCATTCTCTTGCTCTGGGGTTCACTGATTCCTTCCCTCCTTTTCCCAAACTCCCACTTGGGCCAGGTATGTCCCTCGAGTAGCCTCCAGAGCTTCTGTACCCCGCTTCTCACCCCTGGTTGGCATTAGTGCCCAGAGGACTCTGTACCTTTACAAATAATTAGACCAAGGGCAAGTGTATTTGGGGGATGGGGAGAGGATGATGCCTGACCCTGGGAGGTGGGGACACTATTAATAGTCCTAAGAGCAGCTGGAGGTGGGGGCAGTTGTCTGGCCAGGCCTGGCCTGGGCAGCTCAAAGGGCCAGAAAGGGCAGCGCTGGAAATAGAGAGAGTGGGTGGAGGTGGGGGAGCAGCTCCGCGTGCCCCTAGCCTGCATGGGGGCACACCCTCCTCAGGGCCCATCTTTTCTTGGTGGCTGGGTCCACTGTCAGTTTCTTTCAGGCTGAGGAGGGGACAGAAGCTTTAGGGGCTGGGGGCCACTTTTCTGGACCCCGCTATTACAGGACTCCTGGCCCCAGGCCCTCCCGGAAATGTTGGCTGCAGCCGCTGGCTGAGTCGTGGCAGCAGCCGGTGCTCCCAAGAGAGGCAGCCGGCACCCATGGGGTGGCACCTGTGCTTCTGGGGTCCTCAGCTCTCTCCACCCTTAGGGCTGGGCTGGGACAGGCAGGGCCTAGGGCCCAGAGTCCTCAGAATCCAGGGGCACAAGCATTTTCTCCCCCTTCCTGTTGGCCTTACCCATCCCCCGGGTAAGGGGATTTCCAATGTGGTGGCCATCCCGAGAGCATCTACCGTGGCCGCGGACTCTGGCAAGGGACACGCCTGTAGAAGGCATCCCGCTCTTTTATTTCCAAAGAAACCTCTCTGCCCTCTTTGCAGATGGGAATGGGCCAGGCCCTGAGGGAGCCCTTCGGCTTCCTGGCTGTGTTCTCTGGGACAAGACACCAAAAAATAGTAATCTAGGGCATATTTAATGTGTCATAAGGAGTACGTGCTCCAGAGGGCAGGGAACTGAGGGCCAGCCCGTGCGCGGAGCGGGAGGAGGAGGAGCAGAGTTTCAGCTAATGGAGGTGAAGCACCTTTTACCTGCTCCCTCATTTTCCTCGCCCAAGCACCCTAGGTGGTGGGTGGCATCTGCACTTGACAGAGGAAGGAACAGCTCAGAACTTGGCCAAGGTCCCTGGGCTGGTAGGTTCTAGAACATGGATGTGACCTCAAGAGGAACCCCTTTCCACTGTCGCTGGATGTCCACCTCTATCCCCCCTGCCCTTGGTGTGCCCCTGTCACCCCCTCTTCGCTGGGGTGAGCCCCCCACCCAGAGCAGACATGGAGTCCAGACCAAGGACATCTCCCTGGATAGGCCAAGGGAAGGCTCTGGGCAAAGGTGGGCCAGGGCCTGGCTCCTGCCTCCCTCCTCCCCAGGGGTCCTTCCCTTTGGCTTCTTCGGTAGTGGCCACCTCACCCCCAGTCCCTGTCTGGCAGGAATTCTGGTCTGATGGGGTTTCCTAGCCCCTGGGCACCTCTGGAACATCCCAGATGGTGTTACTGCAAGGCACTGGGTCTGCTTGTTCACAGAGAGCCATGGAGCATTGATGTCTGAGGTGCTGCAGGGTGATGCTGGGTCCCCTGCAAAGGGCAGACCCCGGATGAGCCCGCAGGCCCGCCTGTGTCTCTCAGCGCTGCTGGGCTTGGAGAGGCCCTGACCGGCTCACCGCCCTGGGCTTGCCCCTCCATCCACGCGCCAGGTGCTGTGCCCTGCACCGCCTCCTTCCTCCTCTCTCCTTTATTGGCCATTCTCTGTCCTTCCTTGGAGTCAGCAGTTGGGCACCCAGTTCCCCTGGGCTTCAGTGACCAGGCCCCTCTCTAGTTCTTCCTGGGCTGGGGCAGTGCTAAGGAAGGTTCTCCCATTGGGTGCGGGGCGGAGAACGCTGAGCAGCTCACACCAGGGGAGCACCCAAAGGCACCAGGGCGCCTTGCCTGAAGTCAGCCTTTGGAGCCCATTCTCCCGGTCTCTTGGGCACCAGATGAGCCCACCGACTTACCTTCTCCCTCCGGCTGTCCCGCTGCTGGGTGCTGAGCCCTGCAGCAGCCGGATCTGGCGCTCGCTCCTGGAGGACAGGACCACAGACGGCACTGGTGGGGGCAGGGTGGGTGGGGGTGGAAAAGGTAGGGCTTTGCTGCCAGGCCCTGAGACTGGAATGTCCCATCCAGCTATTCCCTGCGGCCTGATCTGTTGTCCCTGCCCCGCCCGCCCTTCATAGCCTTCTAGAGCTCAGGCCTCAGGAGGCGCAGCCAGAGCAGGTCTAGAGGATGCAGGTGTGTCTGGCACGCAACCTTCCTCCCCTGCGCAGGTGACTCAGGTCAAAGGCTCAAGCCCCTTCAGATCCATGAGTAGAGGGGGAACAAGGAACAGAGAAGTGAAAGTGATGAGGGGGTGACATGTGTGCCCGTCCTGCCCCTGGCTGCACCCCTGCCCAGACCTTCGGGGCTGTGCTCCCTGGTCATGCTTCTGTCTCCCCCCATGTGGGGCTCTAGGGGTGACAGGAGAGGGGTAACCCTCAGGACGGCTCTGGGGCCCGTGTGTATGCGCACGCAAGAGTGGGCTGGAGCGCGGGGTGGAGAGAAGGAAGGAAAGATCCTAGAAGCCCCCCTGGGCCTGGCCCGCGCCGGGCCCCTCCCCTCTTTACCCTCTGGCTGCCCTACACTACCAAGGACTTCCTCGGTCCGTGGGTCTCCAGTGTGCAGAGATGGGGAGAACCCCTCTGTGACCCGTCTCCCTAGCCCCCCATCCGTCCACCGCTCCCCTCCTCAGGGTGTCTCAGATTCTCAGACTTAGGTTTCAAGAGGCACAATAGTTACATTCTCCAGCCCTGATTGCTGCAGGCCAGGCCTCTGGCTCCCCTTGAGATTGGGTTTCCAGTGCCCTGGATGCTCCGGAATCACAGAGGAGGGGGGAGATGGTGAGGGGGAGGGGAGCGCCACGCAGGGGAGGGCCAGGGTCAGCTCCTGGATTGTCTCGGCCCTTCAGAGGATGCCTCCCCCCCTCAGAACAGCGTACACCCCACCTGCTTCTGGAACCTCAGGCCTGGAGAAAGCCAGGGGCAGGGCAAGCAAACCACAAACCCTGAGGCTTGTCCTCTCTAGCCCCCAAAGGTCAGAGGTCCAGCAGAGCTAGAGGTGGGACCACGTTCTGAGTGCATCGTCTGCTCCTGCCCCTACCGGGCACCGGAAATCGCTGGTTGTCTGTCCAAGCGTGTGCACGTGTGACTGTGCTTGCCTCAGTACACGCATGTGTGGGTGTGGTTGAGCTGGGTCTTTCCGCCCCTCTTGGCCACCTAGGAGCTCACTCTGTCAGTGATGTGCGTGGAGGCAGCCGGCCAGCAAGTTACATGCGGCCCCTGTCGCAGAGAGAGTTTGTTTCGGGTGGGAGCTGAGGCCGAGTGTTCCCTGCAGCGAAGCAGGAATTCCTCCTTCACCTAGTGGGAGCCATAAATACCTCCCCGTCTGTGGCTGGAAATATACATACACACATACAACGTGCTGTCACTTGGGGTTCGCATGCCACACTGGGCTCTTCCTGCTGCTAAAGCTTCCCCTCCAGAGCTCCAGTGAGGTGTCCCTCTTGGATACACACACGCACACGCACACAGAAGCAGGCAAGGTCAGGAGAGGAAAGAGAGCTGGAGAGAGGGAAGGTGAAGGAGAAGGAAGGACAGAGAGGAGCGCTGAGCCAAGATGGAGAAAAACGAGACCAGAAATGGGATTCCAAGAGCTCAGTCAAGGAAGTAGTGGGGCGTCAAGGGCTGAGAAGGTAGAGCTGGTGCAGGGTTGAGAGAGGCAGAGCTGGAGGGGGAGCTTTGTGGCTCTTCCGGGGAATATGAAAGGACCTAAGGAAGAGAGGGGTCCACGCTGCCTGCCGACTGCTGGCCGAGCTTGGCCCGGGTCTGGGCATTGCAGAGGCCACAAGCCATTGGTACAGGGGGGTGACCGATGACCTGTGTGCAGATGCATGGGGAGTAGCCCCAGACCCAGGAGCCATGCTGAGACAGAGTCCACATCTGTCACCTGCCTCTCATAATCCTCCCTTCCGGAAGCCTCCACACTGGCTCTCGCTCCTGGAGGTGGCCTCTGCCTCAAAGGTGTGGGTCACACGAGTAGCCCAGGTCCCAAGCAGAGGGCAATCAGCAGAGCATGTCCCTGTGGGTGACCTGAGCTGGCGTAACCCTCGCCAGCAGGAAGAATAAGCCGTGAGCTCCGAGATTCTCTCCATCCCCAAACCTGGCCCCGGCTCAGGGGCCCTGCTGCCTGCCTGCCCAGGGCATCCATCCCAGGGCATCCATCCCAGGGCATCAGACACCGTGGCTGGACCGTTCTTAGGGGACTGTGTCTGATAGGCCTCATGTAAAAAAGCCTAAAACCAGAGACATTGCTTTCTGGTCCTCAGCGCCAGGATAGAGGGAAAGGTTGAGCTGTGTCACAGCCAAGAGCGGGTAGTGCTGCCCCTGGCGGCTCTGTCGCATCTCCAGTCTCTAGGGTGTGGAGGCAGCAGTAGTCTTTGCAGAGAGGTGTAGGCAGAGGGGTTAGGGCTGCTCTGCCGACCTTGGTCAGGGTGGCCCTGAATTGGGGGTGTGCCTTAGGGTCCCCACTGCACTGGCAACCAGGCTGAGGAGAGGTGAGGCCAGAAAGGCTTCTGGGGGATGTGGCCCTGGAGCCTGGGGAATCAGAGTGATGGCCTTGGGGGTGGGGGGGCTGGCTGGTTGGGGGAAGAAGGGTAAAAGATGGAGCTGGGCACCTGTCTGCCTTGTGCTAGCCATCCCTGTCCCTGCCCCTCCACTGGCCCACAGGCCACCAGCTGGCCCATTATCCCTGGCGAGGAAGAACACACTGGAGGGGGCTCCTGTGCGGCAGCAACTCACTCATGCAGACCGGCCCGGCAGGGACTGCCAGGGGAGAGCCACCCTGATCTGGGTCGGGGGCGAGGGGAGAAGGGGGGCCGTGGAGAGAGGAGCCCCCGCGGCACAGCAGTCAGGTCTCCTCCTGTGCTGTTGGCAGGGGGCAGCGCGTGGGGCCTGTGAACAGGAGATAAAGAGTTCAGGCAGAGGGTTTTTTCTCACTAACCGTGGATTTGTATGTTTGTTCAGCTGGTGGCTCTGATAAGCCCCATTCTGCCAGATAAAAGCTGAGCAGCCATGAGGCGGGGTGTGGGGAGGGGTGTCATAAAGGGACCTTCCTCCTGTCTGTCCTGAGGCCTGGGGTTATCCCCTCCCCCAGGGAGCCCAACAGGGAAGGGAGTCAAGATGCTGGGGTGCTGTGCTCCCTTGGTGTGCTAGCCTGATCCCAGAGGGCTTCTGATCCCAGAAGGTGGCCTGGGGCAGGCCCCGACCTCCAGGCACGGCTCCCCAAAGGGCCCACGAAGGCTGGCCCAGCTGGCTCCCGTCCCTGGGGTGGAAGCCTGTCCACCAGGGCCCGGTGGCCTGTTTGGGCCCCGCATCTGCCATATGGGTTCCTGCCAGCCCCCTGCCCCTGTCCGTCCAAGGCGCATGCACCCCTAAGCCCACTGGGTGCAGGGGGCCTGCCCCCATCATGTCCCTTACTGTCCTGTCAGGGCAGGGCTCCTCGTTGAGCCCCTGGGCCTGGGGATGGCTTTGGCTGCCATGGTGTCCCTAGGGCCCCTGCCTTAACCCTCTCTTCCCCTTCTGCTGGGTGCTGGCCTGGAGGACGAAGGGGGCGCTGCTAGAGCAGGATAGTGGGGCCCTCGCCAGAGCTGCCCCTGCTGCAGGGCTGCCTCCTGAGCCTCCGAGCCTGGGTCCAGATTTCCAGTGTTTCTGCCTTTTGTCCTGGAGCTGAGCTGAGCATGCCGGGGGCCGGCGGGGGTGGCATTGTGGGGACGCTGGCTGGGCCGCCAGCCGTAAGATGGCTGCCAAGGGCTAAAATGGCTGCCAGCAGCGCCTGGAGGCGCGTGGCAGCGGGCCTCGCCCGCGCTGGGTCCTCGCTCCCACTCGCTCCTTTGCATCAGGCTAATAGTAATAACAGCAGTAACGGTTCGGGGCAGTGTCCTGGTTTAGAAGGATTTCCTGTCTATCGCGCTCTCCTGGAGCCCCATTTGTCTCTGCCTTCGTCGCTGGCCCATCTCCATCTCTTTGTCGGGTTCCCTCTAGCCTTTCTGTCCTTGGGCTGGATGTGCGCATGCGCGCGGCTTTCTGCCTCCACGTGGCCATTTTCAGGGGCCCTGGGACCACACCCGTGGGGGGACTCCTCTGTCTCCTCCAACTCCACCGGCCCAGGCCCGGAAGGCTGGCGGGGAATGAGTTGGTCCCAGGATGGGTGGGGTCAGTAGCAGGGGCTCCTGGGCGGCAGAGCCCGGAGTCTGTGCCCCTCTGCAGGCTCCGTGTGCTGGTCCTAGGCTGCGCCCTTCCTAAGTTTTGAACGGAGGAGAGGGCAGGCCTGGGAGAGGGAGCAGCCTCGGGGTGCCAGTCCGGGAAGGTTCTCCAGTGGGCCGTCCACCCACCCCCTCAGCCCCTCACCTGCTCCTTCCTGGACAAGCTGGGGGTTGAATCAGGCCCAGATAGCCGGGCATAGGCCAAGGTGAGAGAATGACAAAATTCATACCCACAAGGCACCGTGGCACAGGAAGGTTGCCCTCCTGGGGGTGGGGGGGGAGACCCGCCAGGGCAGAGAGTGCCACTAGCGAAGAGATGGCCTGGGATAGGAATCGCCATCCCTGAACACACCGCAGGGGTGAGCACGAGGGGAGGTGTGGAAGGCTGAGCCCTGATCTGGAGGGGGCGAGGGAACGGCCTTAGCACTTTCCTTGTAAACCTCTCTGGTTTTTTGATTTGTGACAAGATTTATTATTATTTTTTGGAATTAAAAAAAATAAACTGAACAGGTAAAGAATGGGGGAAGTGGGGCCTAAAACTGTCCTGTAGGCAGCCTGTCCTTGCCCATTGGTCACATTGAGGCAGGTGACCAAGAACTTGGCCTGAGCCAAGGCTGGGCCTTCACTCCCATAGGGATGCTGTTCTCACCAGCCCCTGTGACCATCACTCTTCCGTCCCTCCTGAGTGGCCCAGGACACCCTGCTGCAATCTCTTGGGCCCACGTCGTCTTCTTTAGGACCTTCCTTGCCGGTCACTACCCAGTGTGAGCCGCCTGGCTGTGAGGCCAGTGAAGGGTGGACTCTCTGGCCGGTAGGCTGACCTTGGGGTGGTGGGAGAGACCCAGGGGGCAGGGCCAAAGAGTTGGGCAAAGCCCTGGCTGATACCAGGGCACGGTTTCCTGATGCCACCCCCACGTCGTCCTCTTGTGAGCAGCCCTTTCTTTACCAAATGCCTGTCTCCCTCCTGCCCCTCAACCTGCCCTGGCCCCCCTCTGCCACCCTCTCGCCAGCTGTCGTGCCTGGGCAGGCACTTTGGAGGTCCCCATTGTGCCCCCGGCACACAAAGCTTTGAGGACCTGGGGGGCGGGGGCGGGGGGGGGGGCTTTCCCAAGCTCAGCAAAATATTCACACACACGCTCCACCCTGCCCCGGCCCTCTGTGAGCTCCCACCGCACAATGGGCCCTTGTCTCGGGGCTCCCTCTGAGCAGCTGTGGCACTGGGGCATGAGACAGCCCAGACAGGCTGGCACAGAGCGGGCGACAGCGTTAGGGCAAACCTCCCCCCTCTGTGTTGCCAGGCACTGCCTGTAAGCATAAAGGTGAGGGGGGGGGTCAGGCTGACAGGAATGGCTGTAATTAATGAAGTGAGAGAAGGACGGGGCTGCTCCTCTGGGAGCTTGAGCTGAGGGGAGGATGGGGGACCCTTGGGTTCATCCCAGCTGTGCGGGGAGGTGGTCACTGGCTTCCTTCACAGGCACCCTCTTTGCCCTGACTCTTAGCCATTGCCTCCCACTTGAGGGCGACTTTGCCCCCGGGGTGCATGGGGCAGTGTCTGGCGACAGCTTTGGTCATCACCCGGGGTGCTACTGGAATCTGGTTTGTGGAGGCCAGGGCCGTGCCCAGGACGCCCCGCTGTGGAGAGTGATCTGGTTCCTGTGTCAGTAGTACTTCCGTCCTCCTCTCTTCAGGTCTCCCCAGGCCGCGCCCCTCCGACGAGAGGGGGCCATGAAGGTGTTCACGGGGCCGAAGGGGCAGCTTCTCGGCTGTCGTTTGTGGGGCCCTCTGATCTTGACCTAGTCTCCCCTTTGTGTCTCCCGCAGAATCCGGACAATCAGATAGTTCAAACCAGCAAGGAGATGCGGACATCAAACCACTGCCCAACGGTCAGTGCCCCTCCACACCTCCTCCCCCCGGGGTCTGTGCCCCTCCACAACACCCGGGGGCCCGTGCCCCTCCACACACCCCCTGGGGGCCCGTGCCCCTCCACACCCCCTCCCCCCGGGGTCTGTGCCCCTCCACAACACCCAGGGGCCCATGCCCCTCCACACCCCTCCCCCCGGGGGCCCGTACCCCTCCACACACCCCCTGGGGGCCCGTGCCTAGCTTCTTTGGCCTGCCCTCCCCCATTGCTCCCCTCTGCCCTCCCACACCCTGGCTGACCTGGCCTCCCCTCTGCCCCCGTTTCTCCCCCTTTACTCAGCTGCTCCTCAGCCGGACCTCAGCTGATGTCCAAGGGGTGGGGGCTCCCCTGAAGCGTGCTCAGCCCCTGTGGAGACCTGAGGGCCCCGAGGGCCAGCCTGTGTCTGGAACATGAGGCTTGGGAGGAAGCGAGTCAAAGCAAGAGTGAGGAGAGCTTTAGGGAAGCAGGCAGGCAGCCCCTCCGAGCCTTGCCTGACTCACTCCCTTGTCCTTTCCACCCTCCAGGGCACTTAAGTTTCCAGGACTGTTTTGTGACTTCCGGGGTCTGGAATGTGACGGAGCTGGTGAGAGTATCACAGAGTAAGTGAGTTCTTTCTTCCAGCTGGGGCTGAGCAAAACAGATTGGGAGTGTAAGGAGGTGGGACTTGGACCCTATGTGCACCCCCTCCCCGCTGGTGGGGTCTAAGTAGGGGCAGACAGGACTTCCTGGGACACTGTGCCCATTGACACTGGGCTGGGTGGGGCTGAGGTGCCCAGAGAGCCCTGTCTCTCATCTCCACTATTTTGGAGGAAAGAGATCACAACCAAGGGCTCCTCCCCTTAGACCCCCTTCCAGGAGGAAGCTTCTGGGGAGCTGCGCATGACAACAAAACAGGCCCGGTAGGGCCTTCCACACCTTCCAAACCTTCTCGCCTTCTCGCCCTCTCCCAGCTCCTGTTGCAACAGCATCAGGGCCCAACTTCTCACTGGCGGACCTGGAGAGTCCCAGCTACTACAACATAAACCAGGTGACCCTGGGGCGGCGGTCCATCACCTCCCCTCCTTCCACCAGGTGAGCCCAGGGCTCCGGCCCTCCCCTCCCCTCCCCTCCCCCGGGCTGGCTCGGGTGCTGCAGGCAGCTGTACCTCCAAGGCCTGGGTGCTTTAGAAGGTCACCCCCTGTTGAGGGTGTTGACTCCAGAGCAGGCCGGGCCCAGCATGCTCCCAAGCCCCTGAGCTTCCTGCTTTGTGCTGGCGCTGGGCATTTGGCTCTGGGGACACAAGCCCAAACAGGGCGCAGCTCTGCCTGGAAGGCCCTCCCAGTGGTGAGCTAAGAAGGCCTCTCTCTTGGGCAAGTGACATTTGAACCCAGAGGAGCCTCCATCCCAGCCAAGGATGGACATCCGGGTGGGACCCCTAAAGAGGGCTTTGGAGGCCAGAAGAAGGTGTTTCGACCTAAAACCCATGGAAGGGTTTTAGGTTTTAAGCAGCAGGTGCTGGGATGTGTGTTCTAGAAAGTCCCCCTAGCAGCAGCACGTATGCGTGGGGCTGACAGCCAAGTGGAGGCCCTCCCAGCAGGCAGTGGTGAGGAGGGCCTCGTGGGTGGGGCAGTGGCATGAGAGGGAGGGATGGAGCTGAGAGGTGTTTGGGAGGTGGGCACATTCAGCCCTTGTCAGGGGCAGGAAGGGATCCTGTGCTTTTTACACAAAAAGACTTGAGCATTTGGTTCATTGTGAGGTTTTTGGTGTTTGTTTTTATTTGTCATGTTATGATACTATAATGTTTTTGTATTAGTAATATTTTAATATAAAAGAACATAGTATCTTGATCTCTGAATTTTGTAACTTCCTTGGCATTTTTTTTGTCCCTGGCAAGTGCCTCTCGACTTACCCTGGCCCTGGGAACTGATGGGAAGTAGAAGGTGGGGCCACAGAAGCAGTCGAGGGGGGGTGCCCCCTCTTTGACTTGGACAGCTCAGCAGATGCTGGAATCACAGACTGGGAAGGGGCTGGAGGAGGAGGAGCAGAAGACGGGTGGGGTCCCCAGGGATTCTAGGGCCAGGCTAGTCCCTGGGGCGGGGGGTACGCAGCGAGTGCTCGGAACTGCTGCTGTCGTCAAGCCACGCTCCCCACACGGCGGGTCATCAGTGCACACTGGGGAGCGGTTTGGGTACTGGCACGTCCGTCTGTCTTCCCTCGTCCAACCTGATCCCTGTCCTCTTCCCCAGCACCACCAAGCGCCCCAAGTCCATCGATGACAGCGAGATGGAGAGCCCCGTCGATGATGTCTTCTATCCCGGCACAGGCCGCTCCCCGGCAGCCGGCAGCAGCCAGTCCAGTGGGTGGCCCAACGATGTGGATGCAGGTATGGGTGCCGCAAGGCCCACCCAGTGCAGGGCAGCAAGGGCCTCTCCGTCCCTCTCCATTTACCTGGCCGGCCTCCCTCTGCTTCCCCTGCTGTGGGCGGCACTACTTGTCTTCTTGCCTCCTGATCTTCCAGAGGAGGGCGGACCAGGCCAAAGGAGGGAGCAGAGGCGGGGAGCGGGGCTGTCACTGAATCGGCAGCAGAGCCCACAAATGTGGGGGCATCGAAGCAGAGGTCTCCGACGCCGAGCCTCCTCGGCCCCCTAGGATGTCCTGGCTCTGTGGTCCACGTGGTTTAAAGCAGTTTCTTGTTTATTGACTGGGCACTGTTGACATTTGGGGCCACATCATTCTCCACGGTGGGCCATCCTGTGCACTGTAGGCCATTGAGCAGTGGCCCTGGCCTCCACCCACCAGCCAGTGGCAACTGTCCCGTCCTCCCCAAAGCATAATGACCAAAAATGTCTCTGGACATTACTGAGCATCCTCCGGCATAGGGGAGAGGAGATCAGAATCCTCCTGAGTTGAGAACCATTGGTCTGACGGGCCCAGCGTCACGGAGAGGAGCAGAGCCTAGGGAAGAATGACCAGAGTCGTTTCCCAGTCCCGCAGGAAAGGTAGGGAAGGGCGAAGGTCTAAGGGAAGCTAGCCCAGTCCTCTCAACACGCCCTAACCACCCCTTTCTCGGTGAAGCGACCCACCTTCACGTCCGGTCTTGCTGGGAGACGGGAGATGTGAGCAGGCCCAGAGAGCCCAGATGGAAGGGAGGGCAAGTGTGTGCACGTGTGCGCTGGCACATGTGTGTGTGCATGCACATATAAATGGATGAGGAGGCCGGCTGCAGGATGTTTCTGCCTGACCCACTGGTGGTACAACCTGCGTGTATTCACGAGGCCCGGGCTTCTTGGGCCAGAGAGTGTGACCCACATGTGGGGGTTGTACACGGGGCACGTCTGCTCTGGTCAGGCCTGGGGCTTTGCCCTCGAAGCCGCAAGAGGAAGGTCTGACCCGATGTCCCCTTTGCCTGGTGTTTTCCAGAAGTGTCTCCACAGAGATGGGCCAAGTGGATGGACAGGGGCAGGAACTGGGGGACACAAGGCAGAGGGGTGGGGAGGTGCTCCTGCTTTCCTGCTGCCCAGACACAGGCTCCCTGGGGGGGAAGGCAGAAGTGGAACGGGGGGCACCGTAACCACTGTGAAGCTCCCCTCTGGGGGACAGCTCCCTGCAAGTCTTTGGGTGCCTCTCCCAGGGTTTCCTCGTGGCCGGCACAGCCCAGATGCTTCTCCGGGGGAGAGAGAAGGGGTTGAAAAGGCCCTGAAGACTCCCCAGCCAGGGCCTCAGTTAAGTGACTGTCCCCTCAAGGACTCCGGTGCCTTGAGAGCCACATCCACACAGCTGTGTCCTGGGGCTCAGCCCCCGGGTCCCTCTGCCCAGACCTGGTTCCCAAGGACATGTCCGCTCCCTGGCTCCTGCTCTCGGCTGTCTGCTCTGGTGCCTGCCGTCCCTGCTCCTTCCAGCTGTCATGCCGCGCACGGCCCCAGCATCCTCCTGCAGCACCCGTGGCTCCCCGCTTCCCCTCTTCTCCTCCATGCCCGCCTCCCCCACCCCACTGTGTTGCTTCCCCGTGCTGCGACAAATCGCCAATTAAGCAGCCCAGCTGCAGGACAGGGAACAGCTGGGGAGGCGCTGTGCGGCCACGGGGACAGCTGTGCACAGCTGGCAGGGGTGCTCCCCACCCCCTCACCGTGCCAGCTATCAGGTGGCACACAGCTGCTGCCAGATAACACCTCTGCTGGCGGCTGGGAGTTCGCCCTCCCCCCCGCCTCCCTCTGCAGTTATGCCTGCAGCCCCCTCACCCCCCATCCAAACAGATCCTGTGCCTCTGAGATGGCAGCTCTGGAGACCTGCTCCACCTCTTACCCTCCCAGCCCTGGGCACGGCCTCAGGGCTCAGCCCAGGACCGGGGACAGACGCCCCCGGAGGACCTGGCCCAGGGGCCCTGCTGTGTCATAGCATCATTTGGACATCGTGCCCTGGGCTCAGAGATGAACTGGGTTGGCAGCGTCAGGATCTAGGATGGTACAGGCAGAGCTCTGATGGGGTGTGCTCTGTGCCCCTGTCACCCCCCGAAAGCCGTCCCAATCTCTGGCACAAGGAGCAGAGCAAAGCCTCGAAATGTCCCGTCCTCGGGATGCCCTGGCAGGGGAGTCCTCTCCTGTCCAGCTCTGCGCCCAGAGCCCACCCAGGCCCTCCAGCCCCTTCCCCACTCTCTTGTCGGTACGGCGTCACCCCCGTGATCCCTCTTGAGGACTGGTGGCTTCTTCCTACCAGAGCCTCCCCCAGTCCAGGCCCCACAGAACAGATCCCAGCCCGTGCTTCCTTGAGGTCCCCTCGGCCCTGAAGCTGGCTCCCTAGGGCGCCCCCCGCACGCCTTGCCTGCCCCCTGCCCCTGCCTCCCACCCTTGCATTCTGTGCCCTCTGAACTTCTTCTCCACTCGTCAGAGAGCAGGATGGGCCCCCTTGCCCATCCCCTCCCCAGCACACCCAAGGGCCCTCCTCTTCCTCTCCCGTCAGAACTACCTGTAGCTGGCCAGTCGGAGCCGGAATTGGGCAAAGGAGGCAGGAAGGCGTGTGGTGGGGCAGGGGCAGCCGGGAGGGGGCCCGAGGAGAGAAGGAGCTGGCCGCTGGCTTCCCGCCCGCCCTTGCTGTCACCCCGGCCCGGCTAAACCTGCCCTGTGTTGCCGATTCCTCCCCCCAGGCCCGGCTTCTCTAAAGAAGTCAGGAAAGCTGGACTTCTGCAGTGCCCTCTCCTCTCAGGGCAGCTCCCCGCGCATGGCTTTCACTCACCACCCGCTGCCTGTGCTTGCTGGAGTCAGACCAGGTGAGAACTGCGGGGCCCGGAGGGGGGCAGCGGGGGAGGCGGGGGGCCCGCGGGCCAGGTCAGGGAGCTAGGGTGACCCTGAGCGCGTAGGCAGAGGGCCTGGGGACGGGCCTTCCCTCCAAGGCGGCACCCCTCACCTTGTTCCCAAGCTTCTCACCCACCCCCCCGGCGTGTGCAACTGTGCCCGGGCGCGTGCATGTGTGCTTGCATGTGTGCCTGGACGCGTGCACACGTGTGTGCTTGTGCGGCACAGGCCCATCCTGAGACCCTCTCCGACTTGCCGCGTGACTAGCGAGGCGTCAGGCCCGCTCCTGCTCAGTTCTTTCCTCCTGCAGCTGCGGGGGGGGGGGGGGGCAGGCTTCTCCCTCGGCCCCCCTTCCACCCCTTCTGTCCTGGCTGCTGGCTGAGCCCGGGCCCGTGTGGGGGCCCAGGTTGACGAGAGCCCTCGTGGGGACCCAGGCTCCCTTCTCAGGGCCCCCCTGCCCTTCTCCGGAAGCGAAGGGCCGGGCCACGGGGGACGAGTGCTGGCACCTGGGTTGTTTTCCGGGGAGAGGAACGCGGGGAGAGGAACGGGCCGCTGCTGTGGGGGGCTGTCTCGCCTCGGTCTTGGGGGAGGGGGCTCGGTGGGCGCGGGGGGGGGAACACCTGGGTGCTCCGGAGGGGGATGGAATCGGGCAGGCAGTTGTGGGAGCCGAGCCCTCATCCCTGCCACTCCCTCGTTGGCTGTTTCTCCCCCGCCCTTGGTACCCTCCTGGCAGAAAGAAGCCCCTGCCCCGTGTCCGCCTGCCCGCCGTCTCATGGGCCCTTCTGTAGGGCGCGGAGAAGAGTGAGGTTTACCCTCTCGGCTTCCTCCTCGGGGCCTCCTGGCTGAGAGCCCAGAGGCAGCCTGCGCTGGGGCAGGGTGTGGTGGCCGCGAGGTGGGGGCGGGGACCCCAGCCCTCCGAACAGGCAGCGGGAGCGGGAGGGCGGCAGCCCCAGCTCGGCTCAGCTTTTATGAACTCCAGAGAGAAGCCAAGTTTCCTCAGCCCCCTAATGAAACTGAGAGCAAGAGCGAGCTGATTGGAAACAGACTGGAGGGGGAGGACTCGGCTCAGGGAAGAGCTGGGGCCTGCGCAGGGGTGGGAGTCGAATGTAGGGAGGACGCGTGTGCGAGGCCGGCGGGGCTGAGTGCTCAGGAACGGGGCCTGGGCGCCGTGGCCAGACGCACGGTCATTTGTATGCAGGAGCCGGGGTGCCTCCCACACAGGCAAGGGGCCCTGTCTCCACCCAGAGCCCGGGAGCTGTTGGCCTCCTGTGTCCCTCAGCCAGGCTCCCACCTGGGCCCTGGACCGGGGTGAAGCCAGTGCGGCACTCACCGTGACACAGAGTGTCAGGAGGCACCGAATCCCTGGTTGTCAAGATAAATGATATTTCATGTCGGATTTTTAAAAATTAAAACCAGTGCAAAAAACATGCGACGAACGAGGATCAATGTTGTAAACAAAAGAGGGGACTGGCCTTGTGCTTGCCCCGTCCCGCTTGGTTCATGTCGCTCTGACACCAGCCCTGGTTCTAATCAAACTGTATTTACAGGTAGACAGGCAGCTGGCTGACAAGCCCCAGTTTGCCAATTTGACTTTTTAAAAATATTGCACTGAAGTGTTACTTACCTCGTGGGCACCTGGGTGGCTCAGTCAGTTAAGCCTCCCACTCTTGATTTCGGCTCAGGTCATGATCCCAGGGTCGTGGGATGGAGCCCCGCATTGGGCTCTGCGCTGAGGGTGGAGCCTGCTTAAGATTCTCTCTCCCTCTGCCCCTCCCTCAGTCATGCTTGCAAGCAGGCATGCTCTCTCAAATTAAAAAAAGGGCGCCTGGCTGACTCAGTCAGTAGAGCTGCGGCTCTTGATCTCGGGGTATTGAATTCAAGCCCCACGTTGGGTGTAGAGATTATTTAAATAAATTTAAAAGATGTTACTTTTTTAACAAGTAAATTACTTTAAAAGGTAATTTACTTTTTTAAAAAAGTAAATAAAATTTAAAAACGTCAGTTGCTGAGTTACCTGGCACAGCTTTAAGGGTCTCACCGGAGGCCAGCACCCCGCTCTCCCCACCCCGGCCCTGCTCCTCCCCCATTCTCCCTTTTCCTCTGGCTCCTCAGTGCTCTGCCTGACCGGCGGTCCCCCCCCCCCACTGTCGTCCATCGCGCCCCCACCTGCCTCCTAGGCCCTGATGCCCTTTTCTTCCCGCTCACATGCGCGCAGGGAGCCCTCGGGCCACAGCCTCAGCGCTGCACTTCCCCTCCACGTCCATCATCCAGCAGTCGAGCCCGTACTTCACGCACCCGACCATCCGCTACCACCACCACCACGGGCAGGACTCGCTGAAGGAGTTTGTGCAGTTTGTGTGCTCGGACGGCTCGGGCCAGGCCACCGGACAGGTGAGTCCAGCGGGCCCCAGGAGCCCCGCCACAGCTCATCTCCGCATCTGTCCGTCTGTCTCGGGGCTCACAGGGAGAGGGTCCAAAAGCCAGGAGCCCTGCTGGGGCTGGAGCAGCAGAAAGCCAGTGGTGCCAAACACCTCGAGCTTCTGGATCTGGGGGTAGGGGTCTGCGTATGATGCCAGGGTCTGTCTGTCACAGTCCAGAGAAGGGCAGGGCAGTGACTGGGCCCAACTTGCTCGGGCTCCCTGCCCTCCCCTCGGTCTCCATTCCCCCAGTAGGAGTGTATCCGTGACCTATCCGACCTGGCCTGGGCTCCTTACCTCCTAATACCCCTCTTCAAACCTCAGGGCTACAAGGATTTGGTAGGTTCTAGACCAAGATCTCCCAACCTTGGCACTGTTGACATTTGGGGCTGTTCATTCTCTGTTCTGTGGAGCCATCCCATACGCTGGGGGGTACTGAGCAGCCTCTGAGGCCCCTGCCCACTCAATGCCAGCAGCATCACCCCCTCCCAGCCCCGATGACCAAGATGTCTCCAGGCTTGGGTGTGCCCCGGGGCCATCATGGTTTCCTAGTAAGAAGGCCCTTGTGGAGGAAAGGCCCCCTTCCGCAGGAGCTGTCACGGAGGCTCCTGCCAGCAGAACTCTTAACCAGAGGCTCCCAAATCAGTCACTGTTCTGGAGCGAAGCCCTTGTGCTCCTCAGCCTGGGAGACACTGGTTCCCCACAGAGCTCTGACGCCCCACTGCCCTTGTCCGTCGGCAAGCCCGACGGCACGGTCACTGACAAGCAGAAACACAGGCCGCTCAGCAAAGGGGTTATTCCAGATGGTGGCGGGCCAGAGGCGACCCTTCAGTGGGACCCTGGTTCCCCCTCAGTCCCTGGGAGACCGCTCCAGGTTGGGACGCGGGTGGTCTCTGGACCTCTGGGAAGGTTCTAGAGCCCCAGCAGCACACTGTGCAGTGAGAAGGCCCAGTTCCTCTCCCTGCAACTGGTTGAGGCAGGAAACCGGCTGTGAGAGATCAGGTGGAGAGGATGCTCAAAGGGCTATGGTGGGGAATGGCGTTTGGAAGTCCGCGCCAGAGGCAGCCCAGGGAGAGCCATGGGCGGCCCTTGGCCACTCAGCCCAGTACTGCCTCAGGGCGCCCTGTGCAGACAGAGTAGGCATTTTCTAAGCGCTGTGTATTGATTTAGGGGCAGGGCTACGGCTCAGCCTCCTCGCTCTCGCTGTCCAGAACGGAAGCCAGTCCTCTTCCGTCTTGTGTCCTCCCTCCTTCCGCTTTCTTTGTTTCCTTTCCTCCCTTTCCCTGTGAGGTCTTCTTTTGCTGGCTCTGTAGCTCCTTAGCACACTCAGAGCCTCGCCCACCTCTCTGGACAAGCTCTGTCCACTCGCAGGGGCATGGAGGGAGAAGTGGCCATGACCCCCGACGGCTATAACACCTCCTTCAGCGATGCCAGCAAAGTCTACGGGAGCTGCCAGCCCATGTCCCAGCATCCAAGAGGCCTGGGGTCTGGAATATGGATCAGAGAGGCCAGGAACTCTACCTTGCTTGCCTTCTTGCCCACAGAGGCAGCTGGGGGTTGGAATCCAAATGAGACTGACCTGAAGGACCAGTTTAGCCCAGAGAGCCAAACCTGACCCACAGGACCCTCAAGAGTATGGGTCAGTCCATCCTTAAGCATCCTGATGATGGCTGGGTCCTGAGCCACTCCCTTGACTTGACCATTCAAGATTAAGGGCTTACTTGGTCCAGAAGGTTTTCTTCTCAAGGCAGATGCTTGCTCCACGGATAAAACACCACAGACAGGAGGGCAGACAGTCACCCTGGTTAAACAGAGAGTCTAGCCCGGCCGGGGAGTCTCTCTCTGGGTTTCCTCTTGTGGCCTGTTGTGCCAAGAGCCAGGGGGAGGGGGTGGGCAGGGGGGAGGGCTGCCTTCAGTGAGCCTGCTCCATGGGGCTCAGCTTCTGAGAGAAGGCTAGAGACGCCACCAGGCTCTGGAGGAGGAGAGAGCCAGAGGTCCCGGGCTCTGCAACTGACCTGGTGGCACAGAGTGGCAGGACCAAGCTGCACTCATTCCGTGGCCACCTCCAGAGCAACGGTTCTCAGTCTCAGCCCGCACGAGAGTCACCTGGAGGGCTCACTAAGCATAGCTGCCTGGGCCTCGCCTGATCCTGCTTCAGCAGGTCTAGGGTGGGGCCGGGAATCTGCATTTCTTCCCAATTCCCCAGTGATGCCACTTCTGGTCGGGTGACCCCGCTTTGAGACTCACTGATCCAAAGCCTAAAGGAGCAAATCCCTAACCTTTTTGAGAACCTGAAGTTACAGATCGTCTTTGGAGAAAAATACACGCGCACAGAAATGTCACAGTTTGCAGAAGGGTTCTAGGCGCGCCTGTGTTCATCCTTGGACCACAGCACGCGGCCCTGTTGGAGAAGAGCTGAATCAGTAAAGGCCAAGGCCAAATGGAGATACCACTCAGGAGACGCAAAGGGCAGACGGAGAATGCCTGGTTAGCTGTACTTCTGGCAGAGAGAAGAGGCCACCGAGTGAACGCAATGGAGAAGTCACAGGGCCTGGTGGGATGGCGTGACTCTGGGAGGCTCTGGGAAGACTGGTCGTAGCTCGGCCTCGCCCAGCAACACGGAGCAGCCAGGCCTGCGCCTTCATCTGTCAGAGGAGAGTGAAGAGCTATCCCTGCCTCCAGGTTCCTTCTAGCTCTTCACTCGTGAGGTTTTAAGGCACCACAAAATCATAAGACTTTGAGATTTTAAAAACCTCAACTTGTACCCCAATCAGAGCTGAGACATCCTAGCCTGGTTGGAAGCAACTTCCGGAAACTAAATGTCATACAGCAGCAGCTTTCAATGTCTGGCCATATGGGGCTGGGATTGGCTTTATTAAGTGCGATTAACGATTTAGATCCTCCTGAGGGGAGACAGGGTCTGAGGACTAGAAGGAGGCGCGGGCCACCCTATGGGAGCAACAGCTGCCTGGAAGGCCACGTGTCCCAGGTCCTTGGGGGCCCAAGCCCAGGATGGCCTGGGGTGAAGGAGTAAGGCTGTGATCTGTTGGGATAGTCCTAGCTCCTGCCCTGGTGGAGGATAGGCAGCAGACAGCCTATAGGAATGGGGGGAAGGCAGATGCCGCTTGCATTTTGGCCTCACCCCTGCAGGGCTGGAAACCCCTGCCCTCTGGCCTCTGCTTTTGCCTGCTTCTGAAATGATACCTGGTGCAAAGGGTGTCCAGCCCAGGACACAAACAGGAACCAGTAGCCCCTGCTTGCTTTCATCAGGGGCCTCTGAGTGCGCAGGAAAGATCAAGTCAAGGGAACCATTTGGAGGGATGATGTTGGGCCACGGTGCTGGTCATTAGCTGGTCATTAGAGATGAAGAGTGGTGGGTGGAACAGCCAGAGGTCAGAAGGGCGTGGCCAGCACCAGTCAGCTGCGAGGCTTGATGGCTTTCAAGTGCAGCAGATGGACTGTCGGATTCAGCTCAGTTGGTGGGACTTGACACGGGCCGCACGGGCCACACAGAGGTGGAGTCTGCAGGTGTGTTGGGGAGCCTGGGAGGCAGCCTACTTCAGAGGCTCTAGCGAAGGTCAAGAGCAGCTTCGAAAAAAGGGGCAGAGAGAGAGATGGATGGTGGCTTAGGGTATCTTGCTGGCCCTACGTTGGGGATGGTGTTTTCTGGGTAGGCCTTGAAGGACATGGGAAAGGGTGTTGTAGACAGAGGGTTCTGCAGGGAGCGCGTGTGCAACTCCTGCTCAGGCTGTGTTCCAGGAAGCCCAGGTGGTCGGCAGTGGGAAGTACTTGGGAGGAGGGGAGCGTAGGGGCATGGATGGTGGAGGCACCCCATCTGGGCTCCACCACATGGGCCTTGAATGCTCAACTGGGGAGCAAGTATTTTATGTTACATGCAGTCGGAGCTGTGGAAGGGAAGGGGAGAAGCCTGAGGACCTTTGGATTTGGAGAGGAAGGTTGGGATGAGCCTGCTGGAGAGAATCCATAGGATCCCAAGAATCAGACAGACATGGTTATGAGTTTCAGGCCTCACCAGTTACAGCTGGGTGACTTTGGATAAACCACTTAGCTGCACGGAGCCTCAGTTTCCCCCGTTGTGAAAGGGGGAGAATAGAGTTTCCCTTGCATCAGCGTTTCCCACCCGTGACACTATTAACAATTGGATTGTTGAGCCTTTATCCTGGGAGCTATCTCGTGCACTGCAGGGTGTGTAGCAGCAGCCCCCGCCGCCACCCCCAAGACCCGACCCCCCAAGTTTTGCTGCCCAAAATGTCTCCAGACAGTGCCAGCGTCCCCTGCCGGGGCAGAACCCACCCCACCGTCCCTGCCCCAAGCCATGGCTTCTGCCTTCCAGGGCTGGAAGGTGGGACACAACACAAGTCACGTGCCTGGTGCAGAGCTGAGCACTGAGACACTGAGCTGATGAGTACACGGTTGGCACAGGGGAGACCCTTCGGGAGTCTCACTGTCCTCGTCCGGGTGAGACCAGGGACCAGAATCCAGGCTTCTGGAGACATCAAGGGAGTAGACTCCGCAGGGTTCCGCCACCAACAGGAGCGCAGGAACCTCCCAAGGTCTCACACCTGGCTGGCTGCGTGGCAGAGCTTTGCCCCTCGGGACAGGGTCCCGTTTAGGACTTAGAGGTCTGGCCCAGCCCAGGCAGCAGGTGGTCGTCGAGGGGACCTCTGCTCCCCAGAGCAGCAGGAGAAGTGTGTCCAGAGCTCCAGGGAGGCGCGCTCTGCCCCTCCCCGCGGTGCCTACGCCCCCTGAATCCCAGAGGCTGATGCACCCAAGGCCACGTACGGGTCTGGGGAGGAAACTCGAATCTGAGGCACGAGAGAGGAAATAAAGACAAGGAGTGGGCCTGCTGATCAGGCATCCCAGGCTTCCGAGGCCACTGTACAGGGAGGTTCTCTCAAAGAGCCTCTTGGGAACTGGACCAGCGATGGATTTTCCTCTCGGGCTGTTCTGTAGAGAATAGGCCGGCACCCCCGGGGTCGTCAGGCTGCCGGAGCCAAGGGAGAGCCCCCCCTCCGCCCAGCGCCCAGCATCTCTGCAGGCCATGATGTGGGGTGGACGCTGGAGGGCCTGAAGTTCTTGGCTGGGTCAGCTGGCCCCACCCCAGGGGCCCACACAGGGAGGCATGCGTGTGTGTTCCGGGGGCAGTGGGGGGGTCAGCTGGTGCATCTTACCTGCTGAGGGAGAAGGTCTTCAAGAGCATGAGTTCTAGCTGCAGCTGCTCATGTGGCTAGGTGGCATGTTTTAGTACCTAAAACATGTTTCCTAAGAAATAACAGACCACTCGTCGGACACCCCCTTTCGTCCCTCCCTCGACTTCAAAAGAGGACCACCAAAAAAAAAAAAAGAGAAACACCTGAGAGACCAAATAGAAGCCTCACACCCTCACCCACCCTGTGCCCCGGAGGAGAGGACCCCATCCTGCATCTTCTACCGGGAGCGCCGGCTCTCAGCAGCGAGCTGGCGTGGCCGCGCAGGGGAGCGTGTGTCTGTGTGTGATGTGCCTTCATGCGTCACTCTATTTATGTTGTTCGCAGCCCAACGGTAGCGGCCAGGGCAAAGTCCCGGGGTCATTTTTGCTACCGCCGCCGCCTCCAGTGGCCAGACCTGTGCCCCTTCCTATGCCTGATTCCAAATCCACCAGCACTGCCCCAGACGGCGCCGCCTTGACTCCTCCATCACCTTGTAAGTGGACGATGAAACCGAAACCACAACGCCCAGCATCCCTGGCCCATCCAAACAGCCTCCACTGCAAAAAGAAAGACCCCTGCCCCGCCCACCGCCAAAGCACCCCGGCCCAGAGTGCCATGGAGCCTCCCCCCCCCAACCCCGGACAAGAGCAGAGCTGAGCCCCTCCGTCACGGCCTCCTGGGCCTCAGTTGCACCAGCCAGCACCCCATGAGCCCCCCCCCCGCCCACCCGCTGCTCCCAGCCGGGGCCCCTGGCCCAGGCCCCTCCGGGGGGCGGGAGGGGGAGCACAGTGGGCACGCAGGCCGGGGGCGCTGGCCAGGGTTGGGGGGGCGGGGAGGCACAGCCATGCCATCTCCATGCCTGATTGCTGTTGTTTTTCATTTTTCGTTTTTTTCTTTTTTTTTTGATTTTTGTTGTTTCGTTGTGCCCCGCTACACCAAAGAAATTAAATGTGACCACAAGGCGACGCCACCACCATCCCCTTTTGGCCTTGCCCCCTCACCGCCATTCGGGGCCCTTGGGCCTCCAGCAGTACAGCAAGCCAGCCCCTGACCGCCTCCCCTTCAGTCTCACATTTGGTTTCTCGTTGTTCCTCTTTTTTTTTTTTCCCCCTTCCCATCCTTTTCCCTTCCCCAGGTTGAATGTTCCAAGGACGAGGGCGGGCTCTGGGCCTCAGCTGATTTCATCTCTCTCTCTCTCTCTCTCTCTTTCTCTCTCTCTCTCTTAACCAATGACAAATTTTGTCAAAGGGAAAAGAAAAATCTGAGTTGAGAGGCCCGAGGTAGACCCGACGCGTGAAGGACAGGAGAGGTGGAGGGTGGGCGGCGTGCCGTCTTCGGGCAGCGGGGTGGGTGGCGCGGGCGCCCTGTGGGCCGGCAGGACTTCCTGGTCAGCAGTGGGGCGGGGGGGGGGGCGGCCCATCTCACTTTCCTCCGTCTCGCGCTCTCTGTTGCCTTCTTTCCCGTGGTTTGAGTTCTTTTCCCCTCTCCATCCTCTTCATGCCATCTTCCCATCTACATCCGCCATAAGACACGAAGTCATGGTCATGGTCATTGGAGGTGGGCAGGGTGGGGGACGAGGCACCAGGCTGCAGGGTGGCAAGGGGGCGCCCTGGACAGAATCTGGTGAGCACGAAGTCCCTGGGGTGTGTCTGGTAGAGGGCGTGGGGGGGGGGTCCCTGGCAGTCTGTGACACTCCTTGTCCCTTCTGGGGACATCCCCTCTAGTGGGGCTGCAGGACCCATTCCCTCCCGTGGGGCTCCAGCCAGAAGACCTGAGGAGAGCGCAGGGGTGTTTGGCTGCCCCTTTGCGCCCTCAGGCTCCAGAACAGCCGCCCCTGGGCGCCGAGGCCCGAGGGCACTGGCAGGCCCTCCAGCCTCCTCCTCTGGCGCCCCGGGCCCACACCCACCAGAGGACGAGAGGGCCGGCTGCGCCTGAGCCTTGCCACCTTTGGGGTCCCAGCTGGCAGCCAGCTCCTCTCTCTGACCCTGTCCCACCCCGCGTAGCCCTCCGGTGGCCCCTTCAGCTTCCCTGAGCCATCAGCCCCATCCTTGGGCCCGCCCGGTGTGGCTAAGTGGTGCAGCACCCATGTAGGGGCTCTGGTTGGAGAGCGGGCATGGCTGAGGCGCCCTTCCTGGAGCAGGGTGGGGCCAGCCCGCCGGAGCTCCCACCCTCCTGCCCTCCCGGGCTCCCTCTTTCCAGGCCCGGGAGGGACAGCGGGAAAATAAGGGGACCTTACTTCAATGAGGGCTGTCCTCAGCCCTGCTCGGTGCCTGGTTAGGTAACAGAACAGGGTCTGTGGGACCTCGCTAACGCCTCTGGGGCCCCCCCTCACCCTGGGCCAGGAGAGAGGACGGCTGGCTGAGGCGGAGCGCTGGGGGTGGGGGACGGTGTGTGCTCCTGGTCAGTGAGAGGACGATGGGACCCCTCCGGCCTGGCCTTCCCACTGCCGGCCTACGCCCTGGCAGCATGGTCTAATCCAGTCTCTCCCTCTCTCAGCAGCCCCAAAGGGCAGTGCCCGGCAGGCCCTAAGGCCTCACGGGGTCTCTCCCTCTCTCCCCTGCTCCCCACAGCATTCGCAACGACAGGCGCCTCCTCTGCCAACCGGTTTGTCAGCATCGGACCCCGGGACGGCAACTTTCTGAACATCCCACAGCAGTCTCAGGTAGGAGGCCCCACCCACGCTGTGGATGCGGGCAGGGGGCAGGGGGTGGGGGGCATAGGCAGCGGCGGGGGCATCTGGGGGAGAGCCCGCTTCCTTGGGGCCGATCCGGGAGAAGGGGCTAGTGCAGGGCTGCAGCGCCCGGGCTTCGGCGTGCCCAGCTGAGCCTGCCTCCCCAGGCAGCCCCCAGGTCCTCTGGCTAATCAGCTAATTGGATAATTAGCTCTGACAGCCCCGGCCCTGGGGAAGGCGGCCAAAGACCCGAGGCTAGAGGCGCTCTGGGCCAGGCCTGGTGGAAGCCCGAGGCCCCGTAGGGAAGGGGACAGCGTCTGCCTGTTGCTCTCCTCCCGCCCCAGCTGGGAGCCCTGGCCCCCAGCCCTCCTTTCTTCCTTGGCTTTGGGTGGGCTGGGCGAGGGCTGGAGGAGGGGCAGAGCCGTCCTGCTGGGCTGCACGCCCAGAGACTCTGGCACCCAGGGCAGGGCAGGGCCTGTTGCCACCCTGGAGGCCCCTCCCGCAAGTCCCCGGGAGTCCCGTCAGAGGGGAGGCTGGGCTGCTGGGGCCTCCAGTCGAGCCCCCCCTCCCCAGTCTGTCCCCAGTCCTCACAAGGAGACCTCCAGTCCCCCTGCTGGGGTCTCCTGGATCCGCCTTCGTACACGCATCCGTGCACATGCATGCATGTGGACCCCCTCCACCCTGTGCCTGCTGCCCGCCCTAAGGCTGGGAATAGCCCCCCGGAGCCCAGGGCCCTAGGGTGCAGGGTGGACCCACCTCGGGAGCAGGGCAGAGGCTGCTTGTACAGTGTGGGGCTTCTCGGAAAAGAACATGCAAGTATCTTTCTTTTTCACGGATTACAAAAAAACAGCACCCTGTGAGCCCCAGGCGGTGGAGGCTTTCGCGGCCCCAGGAAACCCACCTCAGCCCAGGGCCCCAGGGCCACCTCTTTTGGCTCCTGCTGCTTTAGTGCTCTGAGGCCTGAGTCCAGAGAAAGTTGGTGGATGGAAGTTTTGTGTGTGTGGTTTGAGGTTTTGTTTTTTTTCCCTTTTCCTTTCCCTCCCTCAAAAAAAAAAAAAAAAAAAAAGCCAAAAAACTTTGTCAAACTTCAAACTTCAGAGCTCCCTAGTGGCAAGGAGGGGAGGGGAGGGGAACTTCAACCCCCTCCAGCTTCCCACCCCCTTTCCCCAGAGTCACGTCTGACCCGTCTGGTTTCCAGGAGCAACCAGACATGATGTAACACCCAGATGAACTTGAACTTGGGGGTGTTGAGAAGAAAAACAATGGCTCCGAGCAGGGGCTGGAGCCAGCCCCCTCCGCTGCTCTGTGCCAGGGAGGCCGAGAGAGCCCTGCTGGCAGAGGGCGGGAGGGGGTGCCAGGGGAAGGGACAGCAGGCGGGCCTCCCCTCCTGGCTGTGGGCTGGCACCAGGCAGCGGGGCTCCATCGCACTCGCGCCCGCCCTCCCTCCCTCCGCCCCAGCCGCCTAGAGCTCTGGCTGTGTCCCCTGCTCACTCTTGGGGACCACTGCTGGAGTCCTCCCCCCACTCAGCCTGTTTCCGCCTCCGTGTGCTTTCCCTCCTTCACTCGCTCTGCACTTTGCTTAGACTTTGGGGCCAAGTCAGAGTTTGAAGCAAGTTTGGGAAATGGTTTTTCTTCCTCTTGTGTGGCAAGGGGCCTGGGCCCCCGGGCCTCAGCAGGCAGGTGTGTCCGGGGGTGACGCTGGGGGAGACTGGAGCCGGACAAGCCCAGCCCAGCCGAGAGAGAGAGCCCTTGGGCCTGGGGGCAGGCAGGCGGCTGCAGCGGGCGCAGGGGGTACAGTGGGGGGCGGTTTCCACAGTAACCAGTGACTTTAGCTGACCTCCGGAGCACCAGATGGAGAGAGAACAATAGAATGAGGGAAGAAAAGAGAATTTTAGCAATTTTGTCATTCCCTGGGCAGCGCTTTTTACTTAGTTTTAATCAATTTTGGACCTGGCTCGGAGCAGAAAGGGTGAGCAGAACAAGTCACTTTGTGCTTGGCAGCAGATGCCCCCCCTTTCCTGGGCTCCGTGAGGAGGCCCTGGGGAGCTTTCCTGGAACTGCCTCCGTCCCTCACTCTGGGACTGGAACCGGAGTCTTCCTCTGGGGGGTGGGCTCCCCCATCTGACCACTGGTGGTTGTCCCCCCTGCTGTGCAGCTCGGGGTGGGGGTGGGGGCCCAAGGGGGCCAGCCTGGGGTCTGGGCTTGGTCTGACAAAGCCAGGGGCCACGCAGGCCCTCCATGTCCCTCTGCCTCGTCCCTCACAGGGAGGGTGAGGACCAGGCTCACACAGCCGTGGCAGAAGGGTTCCGGCATGGTCTCCCCTGGGGAAGGGCATTCCAGAGAACACTGAGGCCTGAGACTACAGTGACAGGTCACTCAGGCAGCTCCCTGCCCACCGCCTCATGCCAGGATCGGAGCCCCAGGGGCTAGCTGCCGACTCCGGCCCCGCCAACAACCCCGGGGGTGCCTTGGGCCTGGGTCTCCCCCATGTAGTGCCAAGTATGCCGTGAGCCTCCCTGTGGCCTTCCGACAGTGGCTGGGGCCGGACTCTGGGCAGATCCTCTGGGAGCCCCGCTGTCGGGGGGCGGGGGGGAGCAGGTCTCCTCCATGCGTGCCATCCAGCAAATGCCAGCAGCACCCCGATCCTGCGGCAGCCCCAGACCCCCATGTTGCCAAATACCCTCCGTCCACACCATCCCTTATGGCAGCCACTGACCACGTGTGGTTGTTGAAGTTTACATTAAATAACTAACTAGAGGAGACTTTAGTCCCTCAGTCCCACTAGCCACATGTCAATTGCTTAGGAGCCACGTGTGGCTACTGGCTACCAGACTGGATAGAGCAACCAGAATGTTTCCGTCGTTGCAGGAGGTTCTCGGGGACCTTCCAGGCCCCTTCCAGCACTGCGGCTCGATTTGTTTGTCTCACAGTAGAGGGTAACCTGTGGTCCCAAACCAGAGCCTGCGGGGCAGCCCGGCTCGCAGCATAATCTGTGTGTCTGAAACAAGTGGCTTTAAACATTGACAACTTTCACATGAAATTGTCTGGGCTTTTGGCTTCTTTGGGAAAGCTGGCCGATTTGGCCACCGCAGGCCCTCACTCCAGTGTGGCAGCCTTGGCCCTAGGCTCCCGGTGAGCGTGGCGCAGGTAGCAGTTAGGAGCATTGGCTCTGAACCGTGCCCGGCGTTCGAGTCCTGGCGAGGCCAAGCGCTGGGCTGCGTAGCCTCAGGCCGATCAGCCATCCTCTTCATCTGGCTTCCGGGTGGGGTTGGAGCCGGGGAAGACTGGGGCTCTACCCAGCGCACGCTCTGTTAGCTCGGCCTGGCCCCTGCAGAGCTGAGTCTGTGACCCAGAGCCCCACGGGGGCCCCGAAATACATTTTCAGGGACCCCTTTTTTGCCCCGAGGGTACTGCCAGGCCTACCCAGGTGCTGCAGACCATAGAGAACACCTCCCCGTTCCAAACCTCCCCCACTGCCCCTTGGCCACAAGGTGGGGCCAGAGCCTTTGGTGGAGGGCAGCGCTGGCTGCCTGGCCTCCGGGTCAGGTGTATTTTGTGATCAGTAGCCACCAAGGCTCGTTTGTGGGGACGTGGCTCCCCCTGCTGGCATCCTTAGGGAAGCCAGTCCTGCCCCAGGGAGCCTTGGGCCCTGCCCCAGCGCCAGGTGCCCTGAGGATAGAGGATCAAGCACAGTGGGCTACAGAGCCCCTCCCCCAAGCCTGGTACCGCTAGGGACTGAAGCCATGTGGCGTCCCCCCTCCCTCCGCAGCCTTTCAGCCTGTGGGACCTTGGCTGGGGGAGTACAGACGGGAATTTCTGCTTTTAATCCAAAGAGACAGAAAGAAAACTCAGCAAGAAGCTGTGCCACCCCCACCCCACTCCCAAAACCCCTCTGGGGACAAAAGCGCCAGCCTGGCATCCTCCCCACCCTCCAGGACCCGCACAAAAACCTAAACAATTGGAAACATGGCCAGATCCCAGGTCTGTGCCTGTGCCAGCTTCAGCCACGGGGGTCCCACCCGCTGGGCACAGTGCCCACGGGAAGGCCAGCTGGACTCTAGCACTGGGGGGCAGGGTCTCTTGGGAGCGGCGGGATTCCCATCGGAGGTGCCGACAGAATGGGGATGTACCTCTCCATGGGGTGCTGGTGTCCTTGGCTCTGCTGGAGCCGGGGCCGTCCCGGGGGGCCTTGGGCACCGGCCTGCGGTCGGCGTGCCAGGCGGGAGCGAGAAGAGACCTGGGCCTGTTCTTCTCAACATCGCTTCTTTTTTGTCCCGTTTCAGTCCTGGTTCCTCTGATAAGATCGACAAAAGAAAAGACAAAATGTAAAGAAGAGGTTCCTCAAACGGGGGGAGAAGAAAATTTTGAGACGTGGAAAAATCCCCCAGCCCAGCCCCACCGAAAAGCAAAAATTAGACGTCGTCAGCCACTCAGCCCTTCTCTCCTCCAGCCCGGGGACCCCTGCAGGCCCCCAGAAGCAGCCCAGTTCTCGGAGAGCCCTCGGAAGAGGCCTCGGTGGAGCTGTGCACCAGCAGCCAAGCAGAAAGAAACATGCAAAACGGACTCTGTTAAGTAGAGGACAGAAAGAAAGAAAGGATGCAACAGAACTGCCTTTCTCCCCTCCCCACCCCACCCCTCCTTCCGGGGAAGGAACGAAATCACCCCAACAAAGCGACCAGCACGGTTCTAAAGGGGCCTGTCCTCCACCCGCACCCGTCCCAGGGGAGCCCCACCCCCAGCTCGGGCCGAGCTTCACTAGGGAGCTCGGAGGACAAGCCTGTACAAATGATGGGGTGCAGATCCGAGGTTCTCCCTCCAGACTCTGCCTCCTCCCTGCCTGGCCCCGCCTCCCCCAGCACCTCCCCCCCCACTGCCTTGGCCTCTGGCTACCCCCACCCCGCCCCCCTCCCCAGCTGCTCTGGACTAGGTGAGGCAAGGTGGCTTCCAGGTTCCCCTGCCCTACCTTTGGGCCAGAACCCCCCCCCCCCGCCGGGGTGGCCAGGAAGCTGGTGTCCTGCTCCTGGAAGGGAGGGTGTCCTGCCCCTCCACCCCGCGGTTTCAGGGCCCCAGACTCCTCTGTACAGTCGGTAGGAAAACGTCGGAATGCTACAACGACGGCCCGGCCCGGGACAGGCGCCCTCTTCCCTCCTCTCTGCAGGCCAGGAAAATCACTCTCGCGCCACGGGCAAGTGAGGGGAGGCGGGCCCTCGATCGCCTCCACACCCCAGCCCTGCATGCAGGTGCCCTCGCTCCGCCCCACTGGTCCCTGCCCCTGCCCCTCACGCAGACAGCCCTGCTGTGGCCGGGCCGGAGAGTGGAGCAGAAAGGGGACCCCGGAGCCGAGCGAGGAGGACGAGGCAGCCGCCACTGCCACTGGCTAAGCCGCCACCTGCGCTAGGTAGGCGTCCTGCTCGCCGACTTTCAGTTCCTTTGGAGGGTGTTGGGTGTCGTCCTTTTTCAAAAGTGTTTTGGAGCTTTCTCTGTCCCCCCCCCAACCCCACTTTCTCCACCACTCGGGCCTCCTGGCCACTTCTCTCTGGATTTCAGCTGTAATGTCTTTACTCTTTATTTAGGGGTGGGGCATTCATTGTTTGGGTCTTTGCTGTTGCAATTGGGAACTCCTCCATCTGAGCAACTTGGGAACAATTTGGTAACACACCACAGGAAGTAGCTCTCCTCTCCCCCTCCCTGCAGCCCCTTCCTCCCCCCCAAGGGATGGATGGGGGCCTGTCCAGAGGGTCTTCAGAAGCCCCCCCCCTCGGAGGGAGGGAAGCAAGAGCATGCCCAGCTCCCCTTCGGGGTGTGACTTGGCCCCTCTGGCTTGTCTTTCTGTGCCTTACTCCCTCCTCCCTGCCTCTCCCTTCCTCGGCCCCCTTCCCCCCTTCTCGAGTCCTTGTGCCTCTCTCTCTTTCTTAACTGTATGAAAACACAAAGCACAGGTCAGGATCCTCGGAAAGTCAGTCAACCCAACATTGCACCGCAGGGGTGGGTTGTGGGCTTTATTTATTGTGAATCTAGTTGGTGAGGCTGTGGCCCCAGCAGGGAGGGAGGGGAGCAGGGGGAGGGAGCTGGCTGGGGAGGAAGGGGGGCCCTTACCTGGGGCCGCAGGGGCCGCTAGCGGTGCAGTCCTCAACTGGAAGCCACAAGGTGGCTGGCCCCAGGGGTGGCTTTTGTTGGGAGTTGAGCGAAGGCCCTCCCCGGTCCGCGTGCAGCCCTCGGGGAAGACCGGGACTGAGAAGCAGGGGACAGGGGATCCCCCGGGAGCCTGGGGTGGGGGGCGTGGGGAGTAGGGCGGGGGGTGGGGGGCCGGGTGGGCCGGGCGTGACGCGCGGTCAAAGTGCAATGATTTTTCAGTTTGGTTGGCTAAACAGGGTCAGAGCTGAGAGGGGAGCGGAAGGGACCCCCTGCCCGGCTGCATGCGCCCCTTCCCTCGAAGACAATCGGGGCCGCGGGCGCGGTGGGCCCTCGGGAGCTGGGGTCGGCGGGGCGCCCGCCCGGGCGAGGTCGGAAGCTGCAGGCCAGCTGGGCCCGGGGCCGGAGCGTACCCGGTGGGGCTGCCCGGGCAGGGCAGGGGGGTGGGGGGCCGCTCCTTTCCCAAGTGTCGTTGTGAGGGGCAGGCGAGGGGCTACGAGGGCGACAGGAGATGTGGGGACGTGTTAGAAGAGAAAAAAAACCCACAAAAAATATATATGGGGAAAATGAACTTTTTTTTTCATTGAACCAAGTGCAATGCATCAGAGAGTTTTCCTATCTTTGTATGTTAAGAGATTGTTAAGAAAAATTCTATTTTTGTTGTAATGTCCTCGCGGCTCCGGGGACGCTAAAAGAACTGGGCCTGCCCCGCCCTGCGCGGGGATAACGAAAGCTGAGTGTTTTTTCCTTTTTTTTTTTTTTTTTTGTTCGTTTTCAGTTGTTTTTTTTTTTAAGTCGTTTTCCTGCGTTGACGAGGATGATCTGGGGTTTTTATTTGTTTCGTCGTTCGTTCTCGGTTTCGGTGGGAGGGCTGAAGGAAACGTTCACATTTTAGAGTTTAAGAAAAAAACACCTCGACATTAAAAAAAACAACAACCAAGATCAAAAAGGAAAAGGACGAGAGAAAATTATTTTTAAGATAATTCAACATAAAAACCCTGGTGCTTCTTACATTATAAAGTACGTTTAAAAAAACCCACAAACTATTATACATAAGTTTATGAATCAATTAAATATCCTGCACTTGTTAGGAACACGCATATCCCTTCTTTGTTGAGTTTAACGGAACGGGACAGCGGCATAAGCCCGGCGGCTGGGCTGCTCTGGCCGCGGGTCTCCCCGGGCGCCCCCTCCCCAGGGCCCAGCGTCCCCTCCTCGCCCCATCCCCGTCCGGGCACGGGGGCGCGGCGGGGGGATCCCCAGCCCCTCCCCCGCAGAGGTCAATGCCAACGAACAAATGTCCCCTCCCTCCCTCCCTCCCCCTCTCCTCCCCGAGCGCCCTTCTTTGAGCCAGACGCCAACTTGACCCTCACCAGCATTATCAGGAGCGCGCTCAGCAAGTTGGTAGTTACCCTCTCTTTTCCCCGGCGCCCCCAACTCAACATCATTCCTCCGGCCCCCCCACCCCCCCAGCCTGGTCACCCACCGGGGAGCACGAGGAAGGCTCGAAGCTCCAGGACAGGACCAGCCACGCTGACAGGTCGATTCGCCCAGGCCCGCGCCCGCACGCACGCACGCACACGGCCCCGCACACAGCCCCACCCCGCCCTGCAACCAGCCCCGTCGACTGCCTTACACACCCGCCCCCGCGCTGGCCGGCCGACCTAGTGCCTTGTTCTCACCCCCGTGCTGGCGGAGCGGACGCCGCGCTCTGGGTCCCAGAGGGGCCGGGTGGCTCAGACGACCCACCATTTCCTCACCCCGACCGTGCTGAACGGACCCCCCCCCCACATGAGAGAAAATAAAGGAGCAATAAAGTCACGAGAAATTTCGTCCCCCAATCGAGAGCCCGAGGGGCACCCCAGCCCCGCCTCTGCTCCCCCCACCCACCCACCCTCGGGGCGCCCCCCTCCCCCCCAAGCCAGCCTGGGCCAGCCCCGCTTCGGCCCCTCCCGGGAGATCCGTGCGCCCGACCAGCACCAGCATCGCGGACCGCAAAGGCCGCCCGTCCCGTCAAACAAGTTTCTTCTTAGGCTAAGAAACGCAGTATATACGAGTATCTATATATAGTACTAATGGATTTGGTGTGCTTCCCCCTTAGCGTCCCCTGTCCCTCCGCTCCTCCTCCTTCAGCCTGGTCTCCCCCTCTCTCTCTGCCCTCCACCCCCGTCTCTGCACTGAGATACATAAGAAACAAGGGTAGTTTACTGTCTGTTTTGTTTTCTGGGTTTTCAGTGTCCTAGCGGAATGCAAGTAGGCAGCCAGCCCGTATGTTCCCTCTCTGCCCCGCCCCGCCCCGCCCCGCCCCGCCCCCGTCACTGCGCTTCTGTTATACCATCTTTGCCTGACTCTCTCCGGCTTCTCCATTGAATGGCTAATGTGTATGTGAAATAAAGAAATAAAGAAAAACAAAAGTAAGAGCGCCCGAGCCTTTGCTAACTCCGTCGTGCGGGGCCGGTTCGGGATTGGGGGGGGAAGGGGGGGTGTCCCGGCGTCGATCCCGCGCCTCTCTCCGCGCACCTGGCGCGCCGCGGACGCGGTCCGGGAGCGCGTATCCACGAGTCTCCAGGAGGGGGCGCGGGTGAGAAGGGTAAAGACCAACCCCCCCCCCCACCCCGTCCCTCCCCACCTCTTTCGGTGACCCCAGCCTCGGGGGAGGGGGGGGAGAAAAAGGCACCACTTCAGTCCGTTGACCTATCTGCCATGTTGGTTCCTGAACCTCGTCCCCCGGAGGAAGACGCGGGAAAGGCCATTTCCAGCGGGCAGTGGGGGATAAAAAGGCCTAAAGGGCCCCTTCCAGATCCCCGGGCCCTTTTCCCCCGTCGGGAACGTCCTCACTGGTCCCTCTTCGGGGAAGTTTGCTCCAGAGCAGGCGCAGAGCATCGGCTGTCCCTTTCTCCACCGCCCTGGACTGAGTTCCCGGTGCCCCTTCGCTCCGAGGCAATGCCGCGGAGGTCACCGCACCTCAGGGCTCACGGCCGCTCGTTCCGTCTTGATGGGCCGGGCCGCCCCGTCGGGGCCGCCGTCGGGGCCGGCCCGGGGCGCGGGCTGCGAGCGCATCGCCGACTCGGCTCTGCGACAAGGCCCGCGGCGGGCGCCGTCGTTTGGGCCTCGGTGCGCTGGCCGTCTGCGGGGCCCGGGCGGGGCGGGGCCTGCGGCCAGGGCGGCCGCCTGGTCGCGCAGCAGCCGCACCAGGAAGCCGATGTATTTCATGGCCAGGCGGAGCACCTCGTTCTTGCTCAGCTTCCGGTCGGGCGGGTGCGTTGGCAGCAGCTTCCTGAGCTCTGCGAAGGCGCCGTTCACGTTCTGCTGCCGCCAGCGCTCCCGGCTGTTGGTGAACACGCGCCGGGCCACCTTTTGGGGCTGGTGCCCTGCGGCGAACAGGAGGGGCAGGTTCGGCGCCCGCCGAGGCGCAGGGGGCGCCCCCGCGGGCCTTCCCTTCAGCACCCAGAATCTTCCAGGGGACTCCCGCACAGGCGGTGGGCTGGGGCTCTTTCCATCCAAGGGCTCCACCAGTAGGATCCCTGGGCAGCTCCCCTGCTAGTGAGCAGCTCCTCCCCTCTCCCGCCTGGACCAGGACCCTCACCGGCCCAGGCTGCAGGCAGCCAAACGCGACTGTCCCACACTTTTATGTCAATGGCCCAGCTTCCCTAGGGAACTGTGCCTGCGTCCTCATTCTGACTCTTCCCCTGCACGTGGCTGGATGTGCACATGGCTCTGAGAGGTCCCCGGGCTGGACCGTGGTCCTGTGTCTCGGGTGGCTGTGTGAGCTCCCTGGACATCTCAGTGGTTGTGGTTGTGTATGATCGTTGCCAGGTGTCGTTGTGGTCGTGTGGCTGTGGTTCTGTGGCTGACTCTTGTGTGGCCGTGGTCCTAAGTGGCTGTGGTTGTGTGGCTGTCTCTGGTGTGGTGGTGGTTGTCCTGTGGCTGTTTCCTGCGTGGCTGTGCATTCGATTGGAGCTGTCATTTTGTGCCCCCCCCCACGCCATGGTACATTTTGCCATGACTCTCTGTGGCTTGGTGGCTGGGCTGTGGTTGTGTGGGACTGGCCGTGGGTCTGTGGTTTTGCACAGGAGTGCAGCCTGAGTCCTGGGCCCCTTTGTGTGCACCTGCCACATCACTCCCTGTGCAAGACATGAATCCCCACAGAGAGGGACACACACACACACACACACACACACACACTCACCCTCGGCCAGCTCCAGCTCACAGTGGCTGGGTCTCCGCTTCAGCCGGCTGCTGGGGAAGATGCCGAAAGGTCCTGCCGGCCCAATGTAGAGGCTGTAAGGGGTCGCGGGTCACTAATGCCTTGTGGGCAAGGACCCTGGCCCCAGATCCCCCCCAGGTCCCAGCCCCCCACTGACCTGTTGAGAAAGGGGTGAGGGTGGTAATGCAGGGCCAGGGGGGGCGGGACAGTTCCCAGGGTGGAGAGTTGCAGCAGGGGGGGCCTCAGGGCGCTCAGCTCCGTGGTGGCCATGGCTGCGCCCGGAGGCCTGGCGTGGCCCAGGCTGATCACTGGCACGCCAGGGGGCAGCCTGGGGGGGGAGGAGCCTCGGCGGCCCGCCTCCTTCACCTTTGGGGGCCCAGGTGAGGCAGGCTTGGGGGGCGGAGCGGGCGCTGGGCTGGGGGCACACACCATTTCCGCCTTCTCAGTCATGGTGGGGCCCACCTCTGCCTGGGCCTGGGGCGGGCACATGGACCCCGAGGGGGTGCTCACCTGTGGGAGGGAAGAATCAGCTGCCGCGCACTTTGCTTAGCGCAACAGAGCCCTCAGATGAGAGGGCAAGTGGGTCAGTGAGCAAGCAGGTGGGTCCTGAAACCGCCAGTACATGGGAGGGGGGTCTGACACAGGGCAGGACGTACCCAGTGAACCTCTGGGCAGCGTCGAGCTCGGCAGTGCCATCTCTGAGCCGTTTGTGACCCATGAGGGCCTCAGCTGCCCAGCTCCTGAGCAAATAAATCTCCCTCATCCCAGAATCCTTCTCACCTGGAGGCTGGAGCGAGGGGTGAGGCCAGGAACCCATGACAGATCCTGTGGCCCCCAGGATGGCCGTGTAACCTTCAGATCTGATCCTGAGACCCCTCACTGATAGTGTGTGACCTTAGAATCCCTCTACAGTTGACTCTGACCCTTCACTGATACCCCCCCCCCATCACCCTGCTGGCCATGTGGTCCTCAGCTATGACCCCGAGGCTCTTCTGAACGCCTCCATGTCACACCCTGAAAGTCCTCTATAATCGCTCCATTGACTCCTACCCCCACTGAAAATGTCCCCCTTACTAAGCCTGTGACCCCACTGCTGACATTACGATAAAAAACGCTGACCTGGGATCCCAAACACTGACCCCACTGCCCAGTACACAGTCATGTGCCAATCCTTCTCTGGCCCGATCAGATCAGCCGCCTCCCCCACCTCCCCCACCCCATCAGCGTCCGCTCCTTGGCAACCTGCTTAGATGTCCCTGTTCACTCCTGGCCCCATGGCTTGGAGTGTCCCAGCAACTTCTGGGCCTCCTGGCCTCTCTGTCCCGTCTTCCCTACCTAGGCCCTGGAGAAGCTGGCCTGGGCTCTCGCGTAATGACCCCCACCCCGCCATAAATGAATGAATGAAGCATGCAATGCATGAATACAGACGGTCCCAGGATACCCCCACCTTCAGGCGGACTCCGCTCTTACCCCGGCGCTGGTCCTGCTGCCTGATCAGAGCCCTGGCTCTGTCCTGCAGGGCCAGGATGCGGGTTCGGCTTCAGGCCAGGCTCCGTGGCCTCGATCCGGTCCGGCCTCGGCGTTCTGGGCCGCTGGGAGCTTGCCGCCCCCTCCCGGCAGCGACGTCGGGCTGCGCCTCTTCCCGGGCCCGCTGGGGCCACGGCGACCGCGGTGGCGGCGGCGTGGATCCCTCGAGGGAAAGTGAGCTGCTCCCGGCCGGCCCGCCCTCTCCCCGCCCCCGGCGGCCCAGTTTCCTCCCTCTCACCCCCGGCCGCGCCGGAGGATGCTGGGCCGGCACAGATAAGGGCCTGGCCGACTGGCCGCGCCTGATAAGGAGCCGGGCTGACCCCGGAGGAAACCGGCGGGCGGGGAGCTCCGAGCCGGGGCCTCACGGCCCCGCCCCCTGGCCGGCGACGGACAGGGCCGTCACCCCTCAGGGCCTCACCTTACCTCCTCCCAGGCACTGGAGTGGCCCAGGGCCTCTCCGGACCCGACCCAGCGCGCGGCTGGGAGTGAGGTATCCGGATGCACGCAGAGGGGAAACTGAGGCGGGGGGGGCGGCAGCCTCCAGTATCGCCTGGGTTTCGCCTCCGGCTTTGGACACCTCCTGCCCAAGTGTCCGCGCTGATGGCAGTGGAGGAGAGCCCTTTCCGGCAGTCTGGGGCCTCGTGACCCAGGGCCCCCTCCTGCTCCTCCTCTCCTCACCCTGCTTTGTTCCTCTTTTCACAGAACGCCTACCCGGCTTCGCGCCACCCCCACCCCAGACTGGGGCACTGGAGGGAGGGCAGTTCTGACAGTCTCCCCCCCGCGTGTCCTGCCTGGCCCAGTGTCCTGGGCCCCCAGGCCTGCTATCCACACCACCCTTTGGGGCTCAGGAGGGTAAGAGGAAGGGCCACGGCCGGGACGTACTTCCTAGGGAGCCGGGGCTGGCGGGACCTTACAATAGGCGCCCCCAGCCCGTCCTGTGGGGATGCGGACCCTCTAGGCCACGAGGCCACACAGCCCCAGCCTGATGGTCTCTGGCCCTCATCCCACATCACAGGCCACTTTGAGGTCGGTAATAAAGACGTGCTGGGCGAGTATCTTGCAGCCGTCGGGGTGCTCAACACGGGCTGGGCCTGCTGGAGGGGCGGGGCCCTGGGAACAGCCAGGCAGCAGGGACAAGACTATACCTTCGTCCAGGGCCCTCCCACCTGGGTGGATCACACTTTGCCTGCGGTGGACTGGTCCGGGGCACTGCCGGAGCCGCGCAGCACGGCTACGACTCCCCCACCCCCACCTCCCACTCCCCCGAGAATCTGGTGAAGCCCCAGGAGCCAGCCTGGCCTCCAACCGACCCACGGCCCCAGGGAAGCGAAGAGTTCAGCTCTGAGCCCGAGTTAGGGGATTACCCCTACCTACAAACTAGCTTCTAGGATTAGGTTCATTTCACAGGCGGGGAGGAAGCCAAGAGAAAGATGTTGGGGTGGGGGGGCAGCTACCACGTGGGGGTGGGGATTCTGCCCTAAGCCTCTCCGTTAACGTTGCTAACCCTCTGTCCTGGAGGGGAGGGGAAGCTGCAGGCCCGCCGGTGCCCGAGGGGCCGCGGAGCAGGAAGCACCTGGCCTGGAGCGGATGCACAAGGCGCCTGGTTCCGGTCCGGCTTCCGCCACCACGGCCCTGTGGGGAGCTCGGCCAGAGAAACCAGGCGGCGACGCGAGGCAGGGCAGGGGCTGGGTGACTGGAGGGCCCGCCTGTGTCTGGGAGCACGCCAGCGGGGGTTGGGGGCTGGGCGCTGGGGGTGGAGGGGAGGGCCCACGGACACGAGCACACGGCTGCCGCCCCGTGGCCAACCCGGGAACTGCAGGCACCAGCGATGGGGGTGGCGGAGCACCTGGCGGCGAGGAAAGACAGACCACCCCGCTGGCGGATGGTCAGCTCCCACAGCCCCATACAGACAGAACACTCCAGACAGAGATACGGACAACACTTCATGCAGGCAGGGACAAGCAAACCTCCAGATGCACAGAGCTTCCCCAGGGAGTTTAAAAAAAAAAAAGGTGGACAGAGGAGCGCAGACTCCGGACATGGAGCCAGAGGGATGGACAGAGCCCCTCAGGCAGATGGACAGACAGACCACAGGCAGCCTCCCCACTCAGACAAATGGCAGTCGGCAAGGTGACACGTCTTTATTGGCTCAGTCTACACCTGGACCAGTGGCAATGCCAGACCTAGGTGGGTTCTGGGAAGAGGTCTCTGGAAGGTCAGGGGAGGCAGCTGCGGTGGCGTCCTCAGGGGCTGGGGGGCCGTGGGAGTAGCAGCACTGGTCCCCGCGTTGACAGGTGCCCTGGTGGGAGGACAGTGGGTGTGAACCCTGGCCCGGAGCCCAGCGGCCTCTGCTGAGTCCCTCTCCTAGACCGGGAGCTCTCCCCATGCCCTGCCTGCCCCCCTGAGGGGTGGAGGTGCCTCACCTCCTTGAATCTTTTACAGGGAAAGGTCTTGAGCCGGGCGGCCCGCTGGACCGGGTCGTCAGGTGGCTCCTTTCTCTTATTCTGGTGCAGCTTGCGTCTCTCCTCCATAGCGTCACCTGCTGCCTTGCCCCTGTGCAGCGGGAGGAGGAGCTGGGACCCCGTCCTGGCCCGGATGAGCCCCCCCACCCCCTGCCACCCGCCACTCACTCACCCTGGCCGCGCACGCGGCCGGGGACCCCAGTTGGCCTCGGGGTTCGCCTGGAAGCGCTTGAGTCCCCGCTGGCGCGAGCTGGGGTTGGCATCATCCCTGACCGTGAAGTTGGCCTGCAGCCTGGGGGCGTGGCAGAGGGGGCCTGAGGGCCAGGTGCCCTACAGGTGCGCACCGACCCCCTGCCAACCTCCCTGTGGCTCCACGTGCCTTGCGTTGCCTGCCCAGGTCAAAATTCTCATCGGGTTCACGAACATGTATCCAGTGCCCACCGTGAGCCCGAAACTGGCGGCAGGCGAGGCCGGCGCAGGAGACAGTGGGGCGAGTCAGAGGGAAGTTCGCTGCGTTGTGTTAGGATGTGAGTGAGAATTTTGAGAAAAACGGAGCAGGACAAAGGGAAGGGGGAGACGGGGAAGGGGAGCAGGACAGGATGGACAGAGGCAAGGGAAGAGCCACTGGACCGGACCGGGTGCCCTAGGCACAGGGGACAGCGCTGTGCCTGGGGAGTGGGAGGGAGAAGGCCCCGTGTGGAGAGAGGGAGGGAGCATGGGGGGAGGGGGGAAGGGAGAGGCCAGGGAGATGGTGCATAGCTTGCAGGCAGAACTTGGGTTTCTAGCGAGTGACGTGGGAGTTACAGAAGGTCCTAAACAGAGGGCAGACGTGCCTGACTCCAGTCCTCACCGGTGTGCTGTGGCTACCGCGGGGAGGTGGGGGAAGGACTGGGACAGGAGACAGACAGCAGCCAGTGCTGGGCAGTGATGGGGCCAGACCGGGGCGGGGGGCGGGGGGGGAGGCAGAGCAGAGGGGAAGTGGGAAGATTCTGGGTCTCACTTGAAGAGCATGTGTCTGTGTAGGGAAGTATCTGTGGCAACTTGCGCACACACCCGAGCCCCCCACGCCTACGGGCAGCCACCCCAGTGCTCGTACCTGGGCTCCACGCTGAGAATACGGAACGCAGGGCTGGCCTCTGACAGCCGCTCCCGCTTCACCGGACACTCCTTTTCCTGGGAGGCAAAGTTCAAAGGTCAAGGGGACGCCGGGCCTGACCGTGTCCTGCCCTCGCTCGCCCATCGGGTCAGGCCGGCCCTCACCCAGCAGCGCATGATGTCCCAGAGGGCTGAGGAGGGGGCATCCGTCTTCACAGCATTCTTACAGGCGTGGGAGAGTGAGACCCGGAAGCCAGCATGGAGGAGGGCCGACCTGGGAACCAAGGGGGGCCATGGGTGGGGGGCTGGCCCCCAAAGCCAGCGCTGATCCGTGCCGGTGTGAGCCACCTGGACAGCTGCACATCTCATGGTGACTGCACGGCCCAGGGAGCGCCAGTGACCATATTAGGGAGACAGGCCCCTCACCAAGTGGCCCCCGACTCTTTTCTGAGCACCTGCACGCAGGCATGCTGGAGAACTATTTTACCCCAGACACTGGCCTTGAGGGTGGCCTTGCCCTAGGGCACCCGGAGGGCAGGCACAGACCCCCCCTCCCCCCCCCCGCCCCGCCCCACCGGGCCCTCACCGCAGCTGCAGGAGGCTGGGTGTGCTGCAGCGGATGGCGCTGCTCAGCTGGTCCAGCGTGTAGTAGAGAGGCACATCCGGGAGCTCCTGCAGGAGGTGGGGATGGGGGGGGACAGGATGGGTGTGGGCTGGGTGGGGGAAGGATGGCCCCACACAGGTGGGAGGGCCCCCTCCCCCTCCCAGCGCGGCCCCCACCTCGGTGATGACGCTCAGGACCCCTTGGATTCGTGGGGAGGTGTGGAAACGGCTGGGATTGGTGCTCACAGCCTCCAGGACACGCCCCACGAAGTCCAGGTCGTGGATAGGCTCCGCCCACAGGGGACCGCCGAGCTAGGGACACAGGAGGGGGCGTGGTGGGTGGGCAGGGGGCAAGAGAGGCAGAACCCCAGTGTCCCCCTGATTTCCCCTGCCCTGCCTCACCTGGTGTCGCTGCCCACAGTGCTCACACTCAGGGCTGACCGGGGGACCACAGGCCGCAGAGAACTTGACCCTGCGGAGAGTGGGGTAGCTAGGAGGCGGTGACCCTGGGACACCTCCTTCACCTTCCTCCCGGGCTCACCCTTGCTCACCGGCCGCCAGAGGCTCCTGCCGCTTTGCCAAGGCGCTGAAGGTGGAAGGTCCCGCAACCCACACACTGGAACACCAGCGCCTGCTTGCTGGGGTGGGGGTGGGGGGGGCGCACAGGGGATAAGCTCCCAGACTGATCGCCGCACCCCAACTCCTCCCCATTAGGAGCCCCGTTTCCTCCCAGACCCCAAAAGGCCCTGCTGCCTCCCTCTGTCCGTCAGCCTTGCTTGCCCCAGACTGACCTGGCTGACGCCTTGACTTTGGCCTGGCCGGTGAAGACACGGACGAAAACGCGCACGTAGAAGTCGGCGCTGACGCTGAGCAGGGGCACCACGAAGCGCTGGTAGCAGTTGGCCCGGAGGTCCAGGCTGTGCAGGACGATCCTCAGGGCCTGGGGGGTGGGATGTGGGGCTCAGCCAGCAGCCCGGCCACCCCAGGGCCGCACGTGGTGCCCACAAGCCCAGGCTCAGGGTCCTGTGGTCCAAGCCCAGTCCCAAGCGTCCTGCTGCGTGACCCCTGCCAAGGGGATGCCTCAGTGCCCTCGTCTGTGAAATCACAACAGTCTGTGTCTCTTTAAGGCCCTCCTGGGGCTACCACGTGGTTAAGGGGCACACAGGCCCACTATCCCGGCTGGCACCTTCCGGGCGCCCCGCGCGATGCGATGTGCTCCAAAGACCTGTGTTCCGGTTTGCCCCACGGACCTGATGACAGGGCCCTCACGGAACAAAGTCAAAGCCAAAGCCCCTGCCCTGTTGAATCCCCACGGCAATTCGTCATCCTGCTAGAACTCGGCTGGTTGGAGACATGCTTTGCTTTAACATCTTGGGATGGATGTGGCCCTGGCTGCCTGGAGGAAGGAAGCGGGTCTGCGGGGAGGAAGGGCTGGGGAGAGGGGGGCCCTCACCATCTCGTGGCAGGCCCGGCTCTTGAGGGCCATGGCCCCGTACTTGCTGTAGCAGGTCTCTCCGCTGTTCCCCGCCAGCACTGCCATGTCGGTGCAGGTGACACACAGCAGACCTGCAAGGAAGGCCTGAGCGGCGGGGACCCTCTGGCAACCCCAGCCCCTCCCCGCCCCGCCCAGTGCCCATGTGGGCGTGGCCTCACCTCCCTCACTCACGGCCTGTACCGCGGCGTCCAGGAAGGGGGCAGGGCTGCCATAGGGGTCCAGGTCGATGACGTCAAACCGCTCCGATGCCTTCTGGTGCTGGTACATCAGTGTCCTGGGAGCAAGGGGGCCCGGACCTCAGCCCCCTGCGCCGGGGACCTGCTCTGTCCCCTACACATGTTCACTCATTCGGTGTGACAGTTTTGGCCTCCGGCTGCCTAGGCTCGGACCCTTGCCGGGCCCTCTGCGAACCCCATGACTTTTCTTCCTTGGACCTCCGCGTACTCACGTCTGACAGTGGCAATAGTAATGGGGAACGCTGATGGGACATATATACGCCTGGGGACGTTCCAGGCAGTTTATGGATGAACTCATTTAATCAAATAACCTTCAGGGCAAATCTATGCATTTGGAATGAGGATGGTTCCCTCTGCAGGTGAGGAAATGCAAAGGCTACCTTCTCCAAGTAGCCTACCCTGCCGGTGTTGTTTAACATTGCAACCTGGGGCGCCTGGGGGGCTCAGGCGGTTGAACATCCATCTGACTCTTGACTTTGGCTCAGGTGGTGATCTCACAGTTCAGGAGCTAGAGCCTGCTGGGGACTCTCTCTCCCTGTCTCTCTCTGCCCCTCCCCCGCTCCTGTTTTCTCCCTCCCTCCTCCCCCCTCTCTCTTTCTCAAAATAAATTCTTAAAAACTTAAAAAATAAAATAAAACAAAATTGGGGCGCCTGGGTGGCTCAGTTAAGCGTCTGACTTCGGCTCAGGTCATGATCTCCTGATCTGAGGGTTCCAGCAGCACATTGGGCTCTGTGCTGACAGCTCAGAGCCTGGAGCCTGCTTCCAGATTCTGTGTCTCCTTCTCTCTCCCCGCCTCCCCCGCTCATGGTCTGTCTCAGTCTCTCTCTCAAAAATAAATATTAAAAAAAACTTTTAGGGGCACCTGGGTGGCTCAGTCGGTTAAGCATCTGACTTCGGTTCAGGTCATGATCTCACGGTTCCTGGGTTCGAGCCCCGTGTCGAGCTCTGTGTTGACAGCTAACTCAGAGCCTGGAGCCTGCTTTGGATTCTGTATCTCCCTCTCTCTCTGACCCTCCCCTGCTCACACTGCCTCTCTCTCTCTCTCAGAAATAAATAAAACATTAAAAAAATTTTTTAAACCAAACCACATAAAATAAAACAAAACAAAATAAATAAAATTGCAACCCACCCACCACCTTCCTCCATCCTCTCCAACCTTCAATTTTTTTTCCCAGAGCACTTTTCACCTCTAGTTCACTATATAGTTTGCTCATTTATCTGGCTGTCCCTGACTTTGTTTCCTATCAGGCTCTAATAGAGTCCAGAAAGCAAATACTTTTCATAGCAAAAACTTTTTGTTTATTTGTGCTCCGTAAAAAGTCAGAGAGTAAGTATTTTAGGCTTTGTGGGCCGCAAATGGTGCCTTTTAAAAAACCCTTTAAAAATGCAAAAAAAAAAGCATGGGATGCCAGGCTCAGCTGGTGGAGGACTCTTGATTTTGACTCAGGTCATGATCCCAAGGTCATGGGATGGAGCCTCTCACTGGGCTCTGCGCTGAGCGTGCAGCCTGCTTGGGATTCTCTCTCTCCTACTCCCTCTGCCCCTCTCCCCACAATCTCTTTCTAAAAAAAAAAAAAAAAAAGAAAGAAAGAAAGAAAGAAAAGAAAAAAAATGTAAAAAACATTCTTCCCTGGTGAACCCAAAAAAACCAAACCAAAACCCCAAGATCTGGCCTCCCAGGGGGCCTCCCAGGCAGTTGTGTGCTAGATCCCTGCATTAGAATGTGAATGCCACAAGGTCAGGGATTTTGTCAGGACTCTGTTTTGTTTACTACCAGATATGTGCTGCCTTATTTGAATGTATAAAAGTACTGATGGAAACCGTAGCAAAACAATCAACGAGATTCATCACATCAATAAAAGAAAGAATACACCCGCAAGATCCTCTCAATAGCTGCAGAGAGAGCATCTGACAAAACACAGCATCCTTTCTTGATAAAAACCCTCAAGAAAGTAGAGACAGAAGGATCATACCTCCGAGATCATAAAAGCCATGGATGAAAGACCCACGGCTAATGTCATCCTCAATGAGGAAAAACTGAGAGCTTTCATCTGATGGCCACTCTCTCGCCACTGTTCTCCAACATAGTATCGGAAGTCCTGGCCTTAGCAGTCATACAACACAAAGGAATAAAAGGCATCCAAATCAGCCAGGAGAAAGTAAAACTTTCCTCTTCGCAGACGACATGATACTCTATATGGAAAATGCAAAAGATTCCACCAAAAAACTGCTAGAACTGATCCATGAATTCAGCAAAGTCGAAGATATAAAAATCAATGCACAGAAATCAGTTGCATTCCTATACACCAATAACGAAGCAACAGAAAGAGAAATCAAGGAATCGATCCCATTTACAATTGTACCAAAACCCATAAAATACCTAGGAATAAACCTATCCACAGAGATGAAAAATCTATATGCTGGAAAGTATAGAAAGCTTATGAAAGAAATCGAAGAGACGCACAAAAAAGGAAAAATACTGGGGTGCCTGGGTGGCTTAGTCGGTTAAGCGTCCGACTTTCGCTTAGGTCATGATCTCGCGGTTCGTGGGTTCAAGCCCCGTGTCGGGCTCTGTGCTGACTGCCAGCTCAGAGCTTGGAGCCTATTTCGGAGTCTGTGTCTCCCTCTCTCTCTGACCCTCCCCTGCTCACGCTGTCTCTCTCTCCCTCCTAGAAATAAATAAAAATATTTAAAAAAAAAAAAAAAGGAAAAATACTCCGTGCTCCTGGATTGGAAGAATATTGTTAAAATGTTGATACACCCCAAGCAATCGACATATTCAGTGCAATGCCTATCAAAATAACACCAGTATTCTTCACAATCCTAAAATCTGTATGGAAGAACCAGAAAAGACCCCGAAGAGCCAGAGCAATCCTAAAAAAAAAAAAAAAAAAAAAAAATCCAAAAAATAAAAAATAAAGCTGGAGGCATCACAATTCCAGACTTCAAGCTGTATTACAAAGCTGTAATCATCAAGACGGTATGGAACTGGCACAAAAACAGACATACTCAGATCGATGGAACAGAATAGAGAACCCAGAAATGGACCCACAAACTATGGCCAACTAATCGTTGACAAAGAAGGAATGAATATCCAATTGAATAAAGACAGTCTCTTCAGCAAGTGGTGCTGGGGAAACTGGACAGCGACATGCAGAAGAATGAACCCGGACCACTTTCTTACACCAGACACGAAAATAAACTCAAAATGGATGAAAGGCCAAACTGTAAGACAGGAAGCCATCAATATCCTCATGGAGAAAGCAGGTAAAAACCTCTCTGCCCTCAGCTGCAGCAACATCTTACTCAGCACATCTCCGGAGGCGAGGGAAACAAAAGCAAATATCAACTACTGGGACCTCATCAAGATAAAAAGCTTCTGCACAACGAAGGAAACAGCAAAACGAAAAGGCACCCAAGGGAACGGGAGAAGATATTTGCAAATGACACATCAGATAAAGGGTTAGTACCCAAAATCTATAAGGAGATTATCAAATTCAACAACCAGAAAACAGATAATCCAGTGAAGAAATGGGCAAAAGACATGAACAAACACTTCTCCAGAGAAGACATCCAGATGGCCAACGAACACATGAAAAAATGCTCAACGTCACTCATCATCAGGCAGATACAAATCAAAACGACAAGGAGATACCACCTCATACTCGTCAGAATGGCTAAAGCTAACAACTCAGGCAACAACAGATATTGCCAAGGCTGCAGGGAAAGAGGCTCTCTTTTGCACTGCTGGTGGGGATGCAAACTGGTGCAGCCCCTCTGGAAAACAGTACGGGAATTCCTCAAAAAACTAAAAATACAACTACCCTACGACCCGGCAATTGCACCACTAGGTATTTATCCAAGGGATACAGGTGTGCTGATTCAAAGGGGAACATGCACCTCAACATTTATAGCAGTGCTATCGACAACAGCCAAAGTATGGAAAGGGCCCAAATGTCCATTGACGGATGAGTGGATAAAGAAGATGGGGTATGTTAATACAATAGAATATTACTCAGCAAGCAAGAAGAATGAAATCTTGCCATGTGCAACTACATGGATGGAACTTGAGGGTATTATGCTGAGCAAAAGGAGTCCGTCTGAGAAAGACAAATATCATATGACTTCTCATATATGGAATTTCAGATACAAAACAGATGAACATAAGGGAAAGGAAGCAAAAATAATATGAAAACGAGGACGGGGACAAATCAGACTCTCAAATAAAGAGAACAAACGGGGTTTCTGGAGGGGCTGTGGGTGGGGGGATGGGCTAAATGGGGCAGGGGCGTTAGGGAAGGCGCTTGTTGGGCTGAGCACTGGGTGTCATACATAGGATATGAATCAGTGGAGTCTACTCCTGAAATCATTATTGCACTAGGTGCTAACTACCTTGGATGTAAATTAAAAAATAAATTCATTCATTCAAAAAAATAAAATGGAACCCATAGGGGAATCTGGGTGGGTCAGCTGGTTGGACCCCCCCCCAGTGACCTGTGACCAGCCTGGGTCATGTTCCTGAAGATCGTGGGACAGAGGCCTAGTCTACCCTTAGCACGAAGCCCACTTGAGATTCTCTCTCTTTCCCTCTGTCCTTCTCCCCATTCGTGCACTCTCTGTCTCATTTTTAAAATAAGAAAAATAAAATGGAAACCATAATGGTATTTATTTCTGGCTATCTAAGCACTCTGTCATTTGATCAGCAGCAACTTCTGTAATACTAACATTCTCATTTTATAGATAAGAAAATGGGGTGGGGGGTGCCTGCGTGGCTCAGTCGGTTAAGCATCCGACTTCAGCTCAGGTCATGATCTCACAGTTTCTGAGTTCAAGCCCCATGCCAGGCTCTGTGCTGACAGGTCGGAGCCTGGAGCCTGCTTCGGTTTCTGTGGCTCCTTCTCTCTCTGCCCCTCCTCCACCTGTGTTCTGTCTCTCAAATAAATAAATGCAGGGGCGCCTGGGTGGCTCAGTCAGTTAAGCATCCGACTTCAGCTCAGGTCATGACCTCTCGGTTTGTGGGTTCGAGCCCCGCGTCAGGCTCTATGCTGACAGCTAGAGCAGAGCCTGGAGCCTGTTTCAGATTCTGTGTCTCTCTCTCTCTCTCTCTGACCCTCCTCTGCTCACGCTCTCTCTCTCTCAGAAAATAAATAAAACATTAAAATTTTTTAAAAAATAAATAAATGTAAAAAAAGACTTTAAAAAAAAGAAAAAAGAAAAGAAAGCTGGGGCTCAGAGAGGCTAAGGCACTCTCCCAAGGTCACACAGCAAGACTATGGTAGGATTTGAGCCCAGGCAGCCTTGCTCTAGCACGTGCCTCCCAGCCATCCGGCTCCTCTGCCCCAAACCTACCGGGCGTCTGCCTGCCTCGGATGCACCAGGTGGGCCACACCGTTGAGCTGCACGTTCCGGCACATGAGATCCACCGCACGGGCAGAGGCATCATTGGCAACCACAGACTGGAGTCCAGGCACCTCTCGTGCAAAGCGAATGGAACGGAGGCCGGAGGCTGCCAGACCCTCCAGCACCCGAAGGCCTTCCTGTTGGGAGTAATCAGGGAGCCCCACTCACGTGGACACCTCCATCCTCTGCTGGGCCCCCAAGGAGCCCCCCCCCCCCACTTCCTATAGCTCTCCCACCCCAGGAGCCTCCCTTCCTCCATTACTGGAGGACTCCAGGGCTCCGGCCTCCTCCTACGTCGGGGTCCCACCTCGCAGATCTCCCCAACGCCAGCTGTTCGAGGTTGGTCTCCGGGGGCCAGGGGTGCACCCTCTTTCAGTTCAGCCTTTTCCTCCTCTTGCTCTGACAAGTCCACGACCACCTTCTGCACGTCCTTCTCACCTGGCACCTTGACTGCGGCCACCCGGAAGCACAAGTTAGGGGATCTCAAAGCTCCCTCTGGGAGACCGCCCCGTCTTCCTCAGTATAATAACATTGATGGGAGAACATCTCCCTCTAAGCCCCTGGGGAAAGCCTGAAGGAAATCAACCCAGGGCCTGCTACGTGGCTGGAGCCTTTTCCAACTTTAAGGAAAAGGGGGCGGGGCATGGGGAGAGAGCTCAGCGTGACCCTCCCCCACCCCCCACAAGTAGCCTGGATCTCAACTCACTCTGGATTCCTTTGGCCCCAAGCTGAATGCGAGCAAACTCGGTGATCACGGCACATCTGCGGGAGACGGACGGTTAGCTGACACTCCCTCAACCTTGCAGATCCGCTGCCCCTCTTGCCAAGCTGACCCCAGACCCCTGCTCACGTCAGGTCCCGGTTGAACTCTTGCACCGGGTTGTAGAAGACTTCGTTGGCGCTGGGGAAGGCTATCTTGGCGGCCCCCTCGGTGACCGTCGTCTCCTGGGCCTCGGATGCGCGCTCTTCTCCGCACGGCCCGGTGCCGTTCTCCATTTCGGCCGGATTCGGCGGCCCTTGCGGCTGCCCCTCCATAAACCCGGCTCTACAGAGGCTGCGGGTGGAGCGGAGAGTCCGACTTAGCCACAGAACGATCCTCGGACGGAGCATCCGCGGGAGCCCCTCCCTGCCGAGCCTGGTTTGGGGGGCGGGGGAGGACATAAGAAGAGCATCAGACCGCTGCGTCCCCCCCCCCCCCCCCCGCCCCGGCCGGGGAGCCTATACATCAACATCCGTAAAGATTAAGAAGACCCTGCGGCCTCGGTAAGCTGACATCTGGGTACCGGCCCCTGAGAAGCCAGAGCCCAGAAGCCCTCGAGCGGGCCGGACACTTGCCTGGATCCCTCCCCGCGTCGCCCACGCCCTTCTCACCTTAGCTCCCAGTGCCCAGGACCGAATTAGCCTGAGCGCACGTTTCCCGGATTAGGACCTGGGCGTCGCCATGTTGGCACAGTGGGAGGGCAGATCACATGATAGAATCTAGCCAGTCAGTGATGCTACCTACAGTGGGTGGCCGGGATCAAAATGCACGGCGGAAAGCTCGGAAAGTGTGGTGTGGAAAGCCTGCATCACGTCGGCTCCCCTGGGAGGGGACGCGTCGCTCGCCCCATTTCACGGATGAGGAAGGTGAGGCTCAGAAAAGGGGCGGCAAGCGGAGAAATCCAGCAATTACTGATCGGCTTCTGTGTACTGAGTGCTGTAAGCACATTATTTCGGGGCACTCTGCAGGAAGAATTAAGGCTCTGAAATCAGATTTACTGAGTTTGAATCGCAGTCCTATCACATGGTCTTGGCAAGTTACTTAACCTCGCTGGGCTTCACTTTCCTTACCTGTTAAATAAGAATGCTAACTTCCAATATAGAGCAAAGGTGAAGGAACAGAATGCCTGGAAAGTGTGCAAACCATCCCATCTTACGCAGTAAATTCTCAGTAGGTTCTAACTGGTGTAGGACTGGAGGAGAGCATAGTGGCCCGCACCGCCTGGATTCCAGTCCCAGCTCGCCTCGCTATTTGCTATTCTCTCTCTCTCTGCTTAAGTTTGCCCATTTGCGAAATAGACATAACTTTTTAACATTCGTTTTTGGGTTGTGGGAAGTTTTAACCGACTTCGTGCAGGTTAAATGTTTAGAACAGAATCGGGTGTGGCGTTTTATCGTCGATTCTTGATTCCGGGTTTGAATCCTGGCACCCTCTATCACGTACTTGCTGGTAATCTTGAGCAGGTTTTTCATCGCTGTGTGCCTACCTTTATTTATTTTTTTAAATGTTTTTATTTATTTCTGAGAGGGAGAGAGACAGTGTGAGCAGGGGAGGGTCAGAGAGGGAGAGGGAGACAGAATCCGAAACAGGCTCCAGGCTCTGAACTGGCAGTCAGCACAGAGCCCGACGCGGGGCTCGAACCCACGAATCGTGAGATCATGACCTGAGCCGAAGTCGGACGCTTAACCGACTGCGCCACCCAGGCGCCCCTGTGTGCCTCCCTTCCTACGAAGTGTGTATACGGATGTAGTAATTTTCTACTGAAACATGTTAGAGTGACGTTTAGACGAGAGAATTCCCATAAAGTGCCTAAAACAGTGCCTGGCACAATAAATAGAGGTCCTTGTTTTCGTTTTACAGGAAACGAATGATCCAAAAGGCGAAGAGACTGGTCCAAGGTCGCGGAACTAGGAAGTGCCAGGGTCGGGAGTCGAATTCTCCTGCAGAGCCAAGGTACGGGGTTGGGGGGAACCCTGGGGGGCGAAGGGGCGCGCTCGGCGCTCAGCTGGCCTCGTCTCGGGGGCGGGGCCCAGGGCGGGCCGGGGGGCGGGGCCGCGGCCGCTCCTCCCCGGCCGGGTTGCGGCGGCGGCGCGGCTTGCGCTCGCTCGGCGCTCGGCTGGGGCGGCCTGGCCCACAATGAATGGCCGCCGCGGCTGCCGCTGCTGCTGAGGCGGAGGCCGCGGAGGCCGCGGAGGCGGAGGCCGAGGCCCCGGCGCAGGGGGGCGCGCCCCGGGCCCAGGCCCGGCCCCAGCCGCCGCTGCGGAGCCCGCTGGGAGCCCCCGGAGCGCGGCCACGGCGCAGGTGAGGCGGCCCGCCCCAGGCCCGGTTCCGGCCTCCTCTCGCCGGGGCGGCCCGAGGGCGTCCGAGGGCCGGCTGAGGGCTGAGCGGGGAGGGCCGGGGGCCCGCCTCCGACGGAAAAGGAACCGGGGCCGCAGCGTGCACTGTGCCCGGGCCGGCGAGTGCGGAGAGGCCCGGCCCTCACGAGCGGCCTTGAGTGTCCAGTCCCGGGCCGCGCCGTGGGGCTCGGGGGTGGCGGGATCGGGCCCACACCTCCCCCACCCTCATTCTCGGCGACTGGGGGGCGCGAGGCTGGGCCGGGGCAGGTGCCGGAGGCCCGGGAAGTTGGAGGGCCCGAGGAGGAAAAGTGAGGAGGCGGCCGGGGAGACCGGGGGGGGGGGTGTCGGGGGGAGGAGTCGGGTTTGGGGCCGGCCGAGTGGGGGAGGAGGGGAGAGCGGCGCGGCCGGAGGGAAACGGCCCGGAGGGTGGGGGGGGGGCGGGGAGGGGCCGACCCGCAGGTAGTGTCCGGGCGCCGGAGGAGGTGGGTGGGTCAGGTTACAGGCCTGGGGGCGGCTGAGGAGAAGCCCAGGAAGTGGGGCAGGGTGGGTGTGGGCGGAGTTAGCTCGGGTGGGGGCGGATAGGAGATCCCTGAGCTGTTTGCTGGGGTCATATGAGGTTAGGGCTTGGAGGGATGGGCCAGGGGTGGGAGGCCAGATCCGGGGGCCATCAGGTAGGTTGAGGAAGTCCTGCGGGAGCTTTGGGAGACGGGGGTTAGCAGCGCCCTGGGGCTCGGCTAGTGGAGGTGCGGGGCGTCCCAAAAAACTAGTGCGAGCCAAAGGCACATGCCACCCCTTCCCCCGCGCCAGGTGTTAGCTCTGGGCCAGACCTGGGGTGCTTCCTCCTTTCCTCACCCCTATCAGGCTCTGGGTCCCCGCGCTGTCCTTTGAGCAAGCCTCTGCTGGCCTTTCCACGGCGCTAGACCACCGGGTGCGTGTTTTGTGTGTAGAGCTTGGGAGGGTCTGGAACACCTAGCCCGGCGTATATATCTGCGGCGAGGGCCTCGGCTGCCGTTACCTGATCTCGGGGCGCTAGATTCTTTCCCCACTTTTTGTGAGCAGAGCCTCGGGGCTGGGACCTCGCAGCCACCATCTTATCCCCGGGCACCAGCTCCGCAGAGGTGAAGAACTGGGCCCTCTGTGAGCCTCCTGATGGGGCGAAGGCAGGCTGCTGACATCGAGTCTGGTATCTCCACCCTGGCCCAGGCCTTTGGGGCTCCTGGCCTCGGGGCTCTGGCTGTGGGGTGCTCTCCCGGACCCAGCCCTGGGGTGCTCACCAGCACTGGGTCAGTGTCGGACGGCTTGCTCCAGGTCACTCTAGAGCAGTGGCAGATTGGGATTGACTGGCCCTCGGCGCAAACACACGGCCTCTCGAGCTGGCTTTGAGGGGCCTGGCTGGGGGAGCTTCCGCTGTTGGGGTTCCCCGGGGGGAATTCTGTGCCCCGGGCCTTTGCTCCCGTCCATCCCAGGGAGGGGGTCGGTACCCTTGCGGACAGAGCTGTCCTGCTGTTCCAGGGGACCGGTCACACCTTCCCCGGCCCCAGTCAGGGAGCCCGAGGTCAGGAGTCTGGCTGTTGAGGGGAGGCCCCAGAGCCGCATCCCCCTTTGCTGGCCTGGCTTGTCTTTCCCCCTCTCTGGTCCCTGGTCAGACTTCCACAGCGTTCGTTCCTCTCTCTGGGCTGATTGTTAGCAGCGCGTGTTCTGGGATCTTCCACACCTGAAGCCAGGAGCCACGGACGGCTGGGTGGAATGGTGATCAGCTGGGCCTGGGTTTTCTGATGGCCTGTCACCCTCCTTCCCTGCCTGCAGCTCCCAGAACTGATCCCACCTGGGCCCTGCCCTCCTCTCCCCTGCTAGCCTCCAGGTTCTGGTAGGGGGAGGAACTGGGCCGGCAGCCCCGGTTAAAGGTGCCTTTCCCCTGCCTGGTCGGGCCGAGGCCGGCTGCTGTGGCACACACTGGGGCTCAGGGCTGGGTACTGAGGCCGGGGGGTGGCTGCCTCTGGTCACATGGCTGGAATGGGGCCCGAGACTGGCGGGGGCTGGCCATGGTGTGTGGATGGCAGAGGAGGGCAGTGACTCTGGGCTGCGTCTGGAGCTGGAGAAGGTCCCCAAAAGCTGCTTTTCTGTGCGGACTTTGGGGCTCGCGGACCTGGGGTGCCGGAGGCGGCTAGGATAGCAAGGACAGCAAGTAAGGGGACTCTTGGGACAGTTTTATTTCACTAGGGTGGCAACTGCCTGCTGGGGTGGAGGGGGGAGCAGACTTGAATAACAGATCCTGTGGCGGGGGGAGTGGAGAATCTCAGATTGGGTGGTCAGGGCCGGGAGAGCTGAGCCCTGAATGAGAAGAAGTGGGCCTGGTGAGGGAAGCCAGGGCAGGGGAGGAGCGAATGTTCTGGGCAGAGGGGACAGCACAGTGAAAGCCTTTATTGAGCATGTGCCAGCCTCCTGCTAAGTACTCCAAATATCTTGTCCTCGTGAGAGAAGGACTGAGGGGTGACCCCAGTGTGAAGATGGAGACCCTTTGTGCCGTTTGCAGAAAAGCCACCCCCCCACCCCCGGCCCCAGGTCACAGGATCTCCTGGGTCTCCCCACTGCCCCCAGATGAAAGTCTGGACCCCTTGGCCTGCATCCAGGCCTTTTAAAGTCTGGGGCCCTGGCCAGCCCGTGGGGAGCCCCGGCGAACAAGGCTGTGCGGACAGCTGATTCTGTCCGTCTCACAGGATCTGTCGTTGGGGTCAGCCTGCAGGCCCTGGTCTGAAGCGGGTTGGGGGTCAGTCCAGCCAGGTCCACTCGGGGTTCATCAGTGTCGGTGCCAGACCAAGTCGACAGAGGAGGGAGCCCGTGTTGGAGGCGATGACGAGCCCCTTTGAGGACTGGAGGGTGAGGCGGCGGTGCTTGAACAGCCTGTGCCCCCTCGCGGGGTCCTCCGTGCTCCTCGTCACCCCCCACCCCTTTCCCCCTTCCCCAGGCCCTCGGTGCCCGTCGCGCCTGGCAGGGGTGTGCGGGCCCCTCTCCCTGCCTCTGCTCCTGGGCCCCCTGGGCTGAGCACGGCAGCCCTCCGCCTCTGCCGAGAGCCCTCTGAGCTGCAGACGCCCTGAAGTGAAGTGGGTCTGGTCCGGTGGCCGTTACAGGTCGTGCTGGGTGTCTGCTTGTGATTCTCCTCCCATGTCACTATCCTCCGAGACCCAGGGGCCTCTGTGAGGACCGTGACTCTTCTCTGAGTTAGGCAGAGGGTGGGTCAAGGCGAGCACACAGGTCTAGTGGAGAGTCTGATCCCCTGAGACCCTGGGCGAAGGTGGTGACCTCGGCACGTCCTGTGTCCTCCTCTGGTGCGTGGGGGCGAGCAGGTATATACCTGTGCGTCAGTGGTTCTCCGTGAGGAATGAGCCTCCCCCCCCTTAAGGGCTGCTTGGGAAATGGCTGGAGACGCGGTTGGGTGGGTGTCACGGCCATGGGGTTGGTTCTGGCCTCTGGTGAGCGCAGAGGTCCTGGGGGTGCTGCTCTGCACCTGTGTGACGTACAGGGTGCCCCCCCCCCCAAGAGTGACCCGGGCCCAGTGGCCACAGTGCCAAGGTCGGGGCATCCTCACCGTGTTGTTACCGTGAGGAGCACGGAGGTTGGTGTCTGGGGTGTTTGAAGGCGCTGGGAAGACACTGGGAGGGGACAAGTACAGCTCAATTTCTCAGGAAATGGCAGGAGGTTCTGGGGGTGTGGGTTGGGGCCACTGCTGTCTTTCCTGCAGGGGGCTTGGGAGGAGCAGAAGGGGACGTGCCTGGTGACAGCAGCTGGTGTTCCTGGGTCCCAGTCGCCACCTTGCTGGTTCCATCCTCAAACGGCCGTGTGAGGGGGCTGCTGCTGCTATCGGCCCATTTTAGAGTTGGAAAGACTGGCTTCCCAGGCAGTCAGCGCTGCTGCAGGGCGATGTTTTCTGGCGGTGCAGAGGAAGGGAAGCACGGTTCTAAGCAGGAAGCTTTGCACTTTGTGTAAAATAACAAGATTCGGATTCCTGAGCCCTGCCAGGCCCCTTTCAGCAAGTCCCGTCTCAGGAACCCCCTGCCCTCCAGCCCTGCGGGCCTCCTGCCTTAGCTGCACCAGCGCCACCCCAGGGCCTTAGCGCGTGACACTCCCTCCACCACCCTTTGTGTGGCTGCCACTGGTGGTCCCTCAAGTGTGAAGGCACATGGGGATTAGGGTGTAACTCTGAAAGGCGGGCTCGGGGTGGGGGGTAGGGCTGCTGCCCATCTCCTTCGCTCCGGCCTCTCTGAGCCCCAGTGTTCCCATCCACAGGATGGGTCTAGTCACGGTGGCTGCGCACCTCGGGGAGCGAGCGGACCATGCAGGGCGCGAGCTTGGCATGGGCCCGCCATGGTGAGGAAGCCCCTGCCGCTGTTGCCTCCGTTCTGGGACAGGAGCCAGAGGGCCTGGGTGCCATCCTGGGCCTCGCTCTCCTGCCCCGGATAATGGCGGGAAGAGTTGTTTCTTCAAAAACTAGCGAGAAGTAGAACACAGCCCTTGACCCGCGCCGGTGGTTGCGCAGTAGGGGCAAATGTAAATGCTAATTGTCAGCCATCATCCTGTCACCCACCGTGAATATAATGGCAGCTTTTGGGGAGGGGAATATGCACGCACTTTAAAAATGCCAACGGTAGGGGAGCGCCTGGCTGGCCGCAACTCTTAATTTTGGGGTCGTGAGTTCGAGCCGCACGTTGGGCATAGGGATTACTAAAAAATAATAGAAAATGTTTTTGTTAATGCCAGCCTCAGGGATTCGTGCAGTCAGGTGACAAACAGTTCTTCACTTGCAAATGTTTGCCTCTGTGGCCAAGAGGGGCAGAATGGCTCCCAGGAAGGCCCCTCCTCCTGGGGGTGTATCCCCACCCCACCCCCACCTTACTCTGACCTCCTACTGAGCTGCTTGAAGTCCTGGGGGGCTTTCCAAGGGCCTCTGGTCCTTTCACTTGGGATTGGCGCTTTCCCGTAACTGGTTTCCCCGGGAAAATCAGCTGGAAAGACTGGTCCATTGCCGGTGATGGCACACAGCTGCCCCTAGCACCTGCTGCCTGGGGCATTTGCAGCTCCCTTTGCTTTTAAAAAAAATTTTTTTTAAGATTTTTTTTTTTTAATGTTTATTTATTTCTGGAAGAGAGAGAAGGAGACACAGAATCTGAAACAGGCTCCAGGCTCTAAGCTGGCTGTCAGCACAGAGCCCAACACGGGGCTCGAACCCACAAACGGTGAGATCATGGCCTGAGCCGAAATCAGGCACTTAAGTGACTGAGCCTCCCAGGTGCCCCTGGAGCTCCCTTTCCAAATCCCTGCCCGTTTCTGCTCCCAGGAGCCACCCTGCCACCCAGGCTCTGGCGGTTTGAGCCTGCTGTGCGCCCCAACTCGATCAGGCAGTCGTGTGAATGGCTGGTGGGAATCCAGAACTCAGTCCCACTGAGCCCAGAGCGGGGCACCTGTCTGCACGGCCCCCTCCACGCTGACTTTGGGGACTCCCACTCTGTTTTGGTCACATTCACATGGAACAAAAACAGGAGTTAGGTTGAAAGTACCGGAAATAATTTTTGGTTCCACAGACAACTAGTGAGCACCCACTGTGTGCCTTTCTGGTCTCAGGGGAGTGGCGAACCTTGCAGTACAAACCAGATAGGCAGGCACCTTGCCCTGGTGGAACCGACACAAAGCCAAGGACACATTCAGCTAGCTGGACGGCAGGAAGCACCAAGGAGGCGAAGTCAGGCAGGAGAAGCGGAGGAATTGGGATTGGGAGAGGTTCCATCTTTGGAAGTTCGAGATAAGTGACTGGGCAGGTATGACTAGCTGTGGCCATCTCGGGACAGCATTCTAGGAAGTACCAAGGGCAGGTGGTCAGAACCGGTTTTGAAAGAGTTTGGGGCCAAATCTGAGGGTGTTGACCTGAGCGAGGAAGGCTGGAGCTGGTGAGGGCTTTGGCCGGCCGGGGCGGGGGTGGGGGTTTGGTTGTGGTATGTTGAATTAGTGGCTGGGACACAGGCGCGTCTGGCACCCACAGGAAGCCTAGGACAGGGGCTCCGTGGGGGAGTGGTGGGGGAGTGGACGCTACTTCAAGCCTGTCTTGAGTCACCTTACCATAGAACATGCCAGAGACGGGGCAGCTGCAACAACAGACTAGACTCACACTTGAGGCTGGAAGGCCAGGGTCAGGTGTGCCCGTGTGGCCTTGGTGTGTGCACTTGCAAAGTGAGAAATCTCTGGCCAGTCCTGCCACATCAGGGCCCCAGTGTCAGGCCCTAGTTTAGTCTTAATTACCTCCTAAAGACTGTACCTCCAAATACAGACGTGTTGGGGGTTAGGATTTCAACACATGAACCGGGGCGAGCGGGCATAGTTGGGTCCAGCGCAGAGCCCTCAGCCTGAGTTCAATCCTGGGAGGAGAGAAACTAACCAAGGATTGGGCCCAGCACCAGCCTTTGTTGACCTTCACTTTCTGGAAGGATCCTGCCTGCTTCTCTCTGAGGCCTCTGCACGACTTCTTGTACGTTGAGGGCTGTGCTCCCACCCTGCCACCGCCTCATTAGATCTGCCGCCCCCCATGCCCCGGCACCCCCGCCCCAAGATATCTGCTCTGTTAGAGGCCCATGCATGCAGCATGTTGATCTGTGGGACTCTGGATGGGTGGCCTGTTCCCTGTTGGACCATGAGCCCTGGAGGCGGGCCTTGTCTCCGTCCTGGCCTGCCCCAGGCTCCCAGCCACTTTGTGCCCCCAGGCAGGCGCTTGGCAAATATTTGTTGAGTGGCTTGGGAGGTCATGGAAACGGTGTGCCGGGCCCCGGCATCTCACCGGGAGACCTGCTCGTGTTTGTGGCCAGGATGCCAGCAATGCTGGGCGGGTCCTTCTGGCCCCACGCAGGGCTGGGGGCTGCCCCTTCCTTCCAGGGGAGTCTGGGGACCCCAGAAGATGCTCAGGCTGATATGTCACAGTGTGAGGGTTTCTGCTGTTAGAGAAGAAGAGCCCATGGTCACGTGGGACTTAGTTTTCTCAGAGGTGAGCATTAGTGTGCCATGGTGGGGAGAGGGTGCAGAAGAGGGGCTCTTCTCCAGTCTGGAGAATTCTCAGAGCCAGGCGGTACCTGAGAGGGAGAGGAAGATGTGGGCAGTGGGAGGCGAAGGGTTCTCCGGGCCGGCGCACAGCTTGGATGAAGGCCTGGCCGGGGTGGGAGAGCCACGTGGTGTGCTCGGTGGGGACCGGACCGCCTGTGGTGTAGAAGCCCTCGACTGCCGGCTCCATCACATCACTGCTTAGGCAGCGGGTTTTCTGTGTTTTCTGGGAGCAAATCGTGGCTCCGCGGTCCCTCCTGTCACAGGGCAGCTGTTTGTTCAGAGTCCACAGGACGGGGTTGGGACGGTTGCCCAGGGACGGAAGGAGGGGAGTCTGGGGGTGACCTGTCCTCTGTTTCTGAAGCCAGCCAAGTCCTGGCCTTCCCCTGCCTTTGCAGGGACAGCAAGGCCACGCAGGGCCTCTGCCTCTCGAGACCTGCCACCTCCCCTCCACCAAATGGTTAAGACTTCAAAACCCTGGGTGCCAGGCTCCAAGGCTGGGGTTCACAGGGCCCAGGGGACCCCCGCCTGAATGTCCGGTTGGCTCTCGGCCTTGAGAGCACCTCCCTGTATGTGTTCCCACTGTCGTCAGGTCCAGCGGGGCCCCACGAGGGAGGGGCAGGGCCACCGTCAGTCCCCCGCCCCCCAGCAGCTGCCCGGCCCAGAGTGGCGGTGCTCCCTCCTCCTAGCTGCTCACTCCTGAGTCTTAGCTTCCTCTCCGTCCCTGCCGCTGCCACCGCCCCAGCACTGCTCCAGCCTCTCCGTGTCCCCCGTTTTGGCTCTCCATGCGTCACTGCGAGTTCTCCCTGAGGTGGTCTGGGCCCGCAGCTCCCTTGCTCCAGGCGTCCCACTGCTCCCGGGAAGTCACCAGCCTGGGGCCCCCCTGTCCCACCCTTTGCCCAGCAGCCCTGTGGCCCCTGCGCTCCCCTCAAGCCGCCCCTGGCCTCCTGGAGGTCTTCTGCCAGCACCTCACTCCTTCCTACCTGAGACTTGGTTGCTCTCTGTCATTGTCGTTTCCCCGCCCCCCCCCATCTTCTCATTCCCAGAGTCAGCCCCTCAGTGACACACCCCCACGGTAATTGTATCCCTCCCTGCGTCTGCCCCCCAGACAGCTGCCTGTGGAAACAGCCAATCTCCTTTAGGCCTGTGTCCCTCATGCCTTGTAGTTTATCAGGGTGGGTTGGGTGAGTGAGTCCCCATTTTGCAGATGAACAAACTGAGGCACAGAGGTGAAGGCCTGGCAGCTGAACCCAGGGATGCTCTGACTCCACTGCATGCCTCTCCTGCCGTGGGCCTTCCCTTTAGGGAGTGGGCCTTCCAGACTGGGGGGTCTGGTGTTGAGGGATTGGGAGCTAGCCTCACCCTTGACACCCTGGGCTCTGGTCACTTGGGCCCCAGTACCTGGAGTGGCTTCATTCTGGCAGCCTTGGGAACTGGGTCTGGGCTGCCAGGCCCCTGGAGCCGGCTCTCTGGGCTCTGTCCTTTGCTCCCACTTGGTGCCTCAGTTTCTTCTATCCACATACACAGAGCCAGCTCTTGGCCCATCTGGCACTGAGTTTGAACTCCTAGAAGGAATGTGCTGCCTTCTAACAGGGAAGTTCCTATCCCCGGCTCCCCCTCGATTGCCCTAAATTGTTCTCCCTGGGGGTGACCGTGATTTTGATGCAGACAAGGAAGCGGAGGGCATAGCCAAGGGAAACCACAAGTGTCCGTGCCAGCAAAGACCCTGGTTTGAATGTGTCCCTACTGTTTACTCAGCAGTGACGTTGAGACCATTGTTAACTCCCCCCACCTCATGGCCTTAGTTTTCCCGTCTGAGAATCTGGAGTATGAACTCAGCCCCGTGGGTTTGCTAAGAGGATTCAGAGAACTCTGTAAGTCACCAGCTGCCAGCCCTTTGGTAGCCGGGGTGCCGGGAGGGACAGGGCCTGCGGTGTCTCCCTCAGCACCCACCACCGGCAGCAGCTTCGTGAGTACACACTGGGTTTGCACAGTCAGGTAGGCCTCGCCATTGTGTTTCCACGTGGGGAAGCAGAGGTTTGGCTGCTTCTGTCATCCTCGAGGTACCTGGTGTTACCAGGTTTCCCCTGTGTCCCAGTGCTCGGCCCGTGCAGGCGGCCCAGGATGGACTCGCTAGCGAATGAAAAACGTGAAAGATGGCGCGAGCGCCAATCTGAGAATGAGGCGAAACCACCGAGGGCTCCAGTTGGTACCTGCCCCAGGGCCTTAGCAGACCTACTTTCTTCTTTTTCACCAGCTGGCCTTCTCATACCCACCCAGCCCATTCAGGACCACCGCCTTCCATATTCCACAGAGTGCAGGGGACTCCCTTTTGCCGCGGGTACAGCTGTAAAGCCGCCCTGTCCTTCAAAGCCCTTTTATGAGTGCCCTCAGAGTGCTGGCCATGCCCATCCCACCCGGCCGGTTCTGGGCGGGAATGTGCACTGAGGGGATAGGCTGTGATGCAGAAGTTCCCCCGGAGCAGGGCCGCACAGATAGTCCCTTACATTGGCATTTCTACCCGCCGCTAGCACTTTGGGGCTAATTTTCACAAATTACACGTGTACGATACGATTTCACACGTTGTATGTATTTTAAAATAGTACCTATTTTTGTAAGCAAGCGCAATACGACCGCCCGGGTCCAAATTCAAGACTCGAGAGTATTCGTGGCAAGTCCCTCATGTCTTCTGCCCAGAAGACACCGGTCCTGTGGAGTCTTTCCTTTTTCCTCCGCCTCACTGAGATGCACATACCACGAAGTTCATTTAAAGTGAACAACCCCAACGGTTCTCAGTGCAGTTGACCCTTGAACAACGAGTTGAGTTGGGGGCATGTAGAGTCGAAAGCCCACACATAACCTTTGACTTCCCCAAAACTTAATAGCCTACACCTGACCAAAAGCCTTCCTGATAATGTTAACACGTATTTTGCATGTTAATCTGCATTCTATACAGCGTTGGGGTGTTTTTGTTTTTATATTTTTATTTCTAGGAGAGAGAGCGTGAGCAGGGGAGGGTCAGAGAGAGAGGGAGTCACAGACTGAAACAGGCTCCAGGCTCTGAGCTGGCAGTCAGCACAGAGCCCGACGCGGGGCTCGAACCCACGAACCGCGAGATCATGACCTAAGTGAAAGTCGGACGCTTAACCGACTAAGCCACCCAGGCGCCCCTTTGTTTTGTTTTTTTTAATTTTTATTTTTGAGAGAGAGACAGCGTGAGCAGGGGAGGGTCAGAGAGAGAGGGAGACAGAGAATGTGAAGCAGCCTCCAGGCTCTGAGCTAGCTGTCAGCACAGAGCCCGACGCAGGGTCGAACCCACGAACGCAAGATCATGACCTGAGCTGAGCTCGAACACTTCACTGGCTGAGCCACCCAGGCGTGCCCCTACTGTGTTACAATAGAGTGAGCTAGAGGGAAAACGTTGCTAAGAAAATCATAGTGAAGAGGCGCTTGGCTGGCTCTGTCAGAAACGTCAGAGGATAGGACTCATGATCTCAGGGTCCAGAGTCTGAGCGATTACTTTAAAAGAAAAAAGAAAGAAATTAGAAGGAAGAGAAAAATACGTTTACGGTACTAAACTGTATTGAAAAAGTTCTGTGTATAAATGGACCCACAAGTTCAGACCTGTTTTATTCACAGGTCAGTTGTCTGTTCAGGGCTGTACATGCATCGCCATAGCCGTAGACCCTTTCACATTCCGGCAAGAAGAAACGCTGCGTTCTGCTCACCAACCCCCACCTGGCCAGCCCTGGATTCACCTGTTTTCGACACTTTAACGTGCATGGGATCATATAAGTGTGCTGGCCTGGCTCAGTCGGTAGAGCCGGTGACTCTTGATCTCAGTTTTGTGGGTTCCAGCCCCACATTGGGTGTAGAGACGACTTAAAGTCTTTTAATTAAATAAGTAAATGAAAGCATCCATCCATACATAAAATCACTAATACCTGGGTCTTATGTCTGCCTTCTTGTATTTAGCATTATGGTTGTTTGGTTTTTTTAAATGTTTATTTTTGAGAGAGAGTGAGATGGGAAGGGGCAGAGAGGGAGGGAGACATAGAATCTGAAGCAGGCTCCAGGCTCTCAGCTGTCAGCACAGAGCCCGACTTGGGGCTTAAACCCACAGGCTGGGGGATCACGACCTGAGCCTAAGTCAGACACTTCACTGACTGAGCCACCCAGGCGCCCCTAGCATAATGTTTTCAAGGGTCACCAATATTGTAGCCTTTGTCCGTGTTCGTTCCTTTATATGGCTGAATAACATTCCAGTGTGTGACTGGACCATACTTTATTTATCCACTCCTCGGTTGATGGACATTTGGGTCGTTTCTACCTTGTCGGCGGTTGTGAATGGTGCTGTGGATGTTCGTGTCCGGGTTTTTCTGTAGATCTCGGTGTTGTTTCTCTTGGGTGTCCTTCTAAGGAATGGGGTTGCAGGGTCATATGGTAACTTCATGTTTAATCGTTTGAGGAGCTGCCAGACTTTTCCATAGCAACGCACCATTTTGCATCCCCACCAGCAGCGTAGGAGGATCCCGATCTCATCCTTGCCAACACTTGTCTGTCTTTTTTATTCCACCGCAGCTTTGTTGGTATGAAACGGTGTCTCACGGTGGTTTGGGGCTCACATTTCCCTGACGACTAGTGCTGCTCTCGTGCAATTCCAGGGTTTCTGGAGTAGGTCCATCACCAGACAGTGATTGGGGGTCATGTGCCCAGCCCTGTGGACGCCGCGTGGAAAATCAGACAACCTGGCCCCTCGGGGTTTCGATGCCGGCACCCTTCGCGAGGGGTTGCCCTGTCTGATGCATGTGCTGGCGATAGGTAGTGCTCACCCATTGCCAATTCAGGCATGTACGTGTAAGCACGTGTTTGCCCTCCTGTCTGTGAGGGACAGCCCGCCCCCCTGCCCCCCGGGCCTGTAGATGACAGGACTGATCGGATGGTCTGTCCCAGAGGCAAGTCCGCCCCGGGACTGGAGGCGTGGGTGGCACCCGGTGACTCTCAGGAATCCAGCAGAGCACACCAGGTGGATGTCTGCTCCCACGGGCCTCCCTGCAGCGGGGGAGGTGCGCGCGGGAGGTGGGCGCTGGGCCTGCTGCCTGACCGGGTCCCTCCGTCCGTGTCTCCCTGTCCCCTGCGCAGCTGCCGCCATGGCCCAGACCCTGCAGATGGAGATCCCGAACTTCGGCAACAGCATTCTGGAATGTCTGAACGAGCAGCGGCTGCAGGGCCTGTACTGTGATGTGTCTGTGGTGGTCAAGGGCCACGCCTTTAAGGCCCACCGTGCCGTGCTGGCCGCCAGCAGCTCCTACTTCCGGGACCTATTCAACAGCAGCCGGAGCGCCGTGGTGGAGCTGCCGGCCGCCGTGCAGCCGCAGTCCTTCCAACGGATCCTCAGCTTCTGCTACACGGGCCGGCTGAGCATGAATGTGGGCGACCAGTTCCTGCTCATGTACACGGCCGGCTTCCTGCAGATTCAGGAGATCATGGAGAAGGGCACCGAGTTCTTCCTCAAGGTGAGCTCCCCCAGCTGCGACTCACAGGGCCTGCACGCCGAGGAGGCCCCGTCGTCCGAGCCCCAGAGCCCCGTGGCCCAGACGTCAAGCTGGCCGGCCTGCGGCACCCCGCTGCCCCTCGTGTCCCGTGTCAAGACGGAGCAGCAGGAGTCGGACTCCGTGCAGTGCACGCCCGTGGCCAAGCGGCTGTGGGACAGCGGCGGCGGCGGCAGCAGCAACGGCAGCCGCAAGATGGCCAAGTTCTCCACACCAGACCTGGCTGCCAACCGGCCGCCCCAGCAGGCTCCGGTGGTGGCGGCGGCACAGCCCGCCGGGGTGGCCGTGGCAGCGGCAGCGGCGGTGGCGGCGGCGGGGGCCGGCACCGGGCAGCCGGCTGGGGGGGCGGCAGCCGCGGCGGCAGGGGGCGTGGTGAGCGGGCCCAGCACGTCGGAGCGGACCAGCCCGGGCACCTCGAGTGCCTATACCAGTGACAGCCCCGGCTCCTATCACAACGAGGAGGATGAGGAGGAGGATGCAGGCGAGGAAGGCACGGACGAGCAGTACCGGCAGATCTGCAATATGTACACCATGTACAGCATGATGAATGTCGGCCAGACAGGTGAGGTGCCCGCCCTCCCCGCCCCCCTCCCCAGACCCTCCCCCCCACCTCTCAGCCCCTGTCCCCGACACGTGCTGCTCTCTGCCCCCAAAGCCGAGAAGGTGGAGGCCCTCCCCGAGCAGGTGGCCCCCGAGTCCCGGAATCGCATCCGGGTGCGGCAAGACTTGGCATCTCTCCCGGCCGAGCTCATCAACCAGATCGGCAACCGCTGCCACCCCAAGCTCTACGATGAGGGGGACCCCTCTGAGAAGCTGGAGCTGGTGACAGGTGGGCCGGCGTCTCTTCCTTCCCGAGTTCCCCCTTGGCGGCCTCCAGGTCTCTGCCCCAGCGGCTGGAAGAACTGTTGCTCAGCACCGGGGGCCATGCGGGGAGAGCAGCGGCTTCACAGGGCGGTGTGGGGGTTACTGGTGCTTAAGAATCCTGGAGTCGGGGGGTCTGGGCGTGAGCTTCCACTGCCTGTTCTTTTTGATGCCCAGGTGGTTGTGTGGGCAAAAGCCCCCGTGTGCGAGCAGGGCCTGGCATGGCGTAGGTGGCCCTGCGCACGGCCACACCGCCATCTGGCCTTTCCTGACCGCTGACGAGGCCGTGCCGGGGCGAGTTGTCAGGGAGTGGCTTGGCCAGGCCCAGGCTAGGGCCCGGCCAAGTAGGGAACGTGGCAGTTTGGGGTCCCCCGGCCACCCTCCTGCTCCCCACTGCAGGCACCAACGTATACATCACAAGGGCGCAGCTCATGAACTGTCACGTCAGCGCGGGCACGCGGCACAAGGTCTTGCTGCGGCGCCTCTTGGCCTCCTTCTTTGACCGGTGAGGCCCTCGCAGAGCTGGGAGGGGGGGCACCCTGTACCCCCTGCCACGGGGAGGGCCTGACTCCCCTCCTCCATGCCCCCCACCCCAGGAACACGCTGGCTAACAGCTGTGGCACTGGCATCCGCTCGTCCTCCAACAACCCCAGCCGCAAACCGCTCGACAGTCGCGTCCTTCACGCGGTCAAGTGTGAGTGTCTGGTGGGGAGGGGTCTGGGGCGGGCGGATAGATGGTCCTCTTTGGTGACGGCCCTGATGGATGGATGGGGCTCGGCATGAAGAAGATTCGGAGGTTCAATCTAGGCTTGTTGGGAAGAGGGCTGTGATTAGGTAGAGATTTTGCCGCGGGGTGGGGGCACTGGAGGTAAGCCTGTGTCCGATGTGGGGGGCGGGGGAGTGTCCTTGGGGAGTCCCGGGAGCAGTGAAGCGGCCAGTCCCCAGCCAGCAGTCAGGAAAGAAGTTCAGGTTTTCACGTAGGGTCTCCCGGTTCCTAAATTCTGGCAAATGACCCAGATTTTTCAAGAGCCCTGGGTCCCCCTCTCAGACCCCATACCCTGCAGAGCTCAGTCAGGCCCGGGGCCAACTGATGTCCTGGCTAACGAGTTCCTCGTTCTGCTGCCTTGGAGGGGGGTTTAGGGCTGCCGTGTGTGTGTGTGTGTGTGTGTGTGTGTTTGTGTCTGTGTCTGTGTGTGTGCCATCTGGCTGCGTATTTGTGGGCGGGGTGAGCGGCCGGGGCCACACCTGACCATGCTCGCCCGTGCCCTCACAGACTACTGCCAGAACTTTGCTCCCAACTTCAAGGAGAGTGAGATGAACGCCATCGCAGCCGACATGTGCACCAACGCCCGCCGCGTCGTGCGGAAAAGCTGGATCCCCAAGCTCAAGGTGCTCATGGCCGAGGGCGACGCCTATACCACTTTCATCAGCGACACGGGCAAGATTGAGCCGGACATGATGGGCGTGGAGCACAGCTTCGAGACGGCCAGCCACGATGGCGAGGCCGGCCCCTCGGCCGAGGCCCTCCAGTAACTACCACCGGACCCTCCCCGCGGGGCCGTCACACTCCCTTCCCTCCCCCCCCACCACGCCCCCCCCATCTTGGTCACGAGCTACTGTCTGTCCCCTCCCCAGGACCTGTGGGGGGCTCTGCATGCTCCCAGCCCCTCTGCCTCCCCATCCCACTCTCCAACCCCAATCCGAGCGGGCTGGGAGAGGGGGGCGGCCGGTGCGAGCTCTGCACTGCCTTCCCTGGCACACTCGGGCGCCGTCGGGGAGCGTCCGCTGCCCCTCTCCTAACCCCTCGCAGTGGTCTCCCCACTCACCAGGCCAGGTGGGGAGGGGTCGGCCTGGGGGGGCTCAGGAAGGCTCCCTCCCCAGGCCCGGGGCCCCTTGCTGCCGCCTCTTGGGACTTGCAGGGGCCCCCGGGGTTCTCAGGACCCCTTCTGCCACCGCCTCCCAGTGCTTCCGTGTTTCCAAAAGCGCCTTCCTGTCTCCCTCGTCCGTCTGTCCCTGCGCCTGGGGGCTGGGGTAGGCGAGGCTGAGGGGACTGCCCATTTCACAGCTGAGGAAACTGAGGCTCAGAGAAACTCCACAACTGACCTAAGGTGGTGGGCGGTGGCGGGCCACGTGCCCTTCCCTCCCCCCACACCCGGTGCCCACCTCTGTTGCCCCCACCTTTCCCCTTGGGCCTGAGTGGGGCAGGTCCTGAGTGGGAGGCTCTTGGGGACAGACTGAGGGTCTCTGCGAATAGAACGAGAGGTTTCCTGGGCTCACAGAAGTGTGTGCGTGCGTGTGCGTGCGTGCGTGTGTGTGTGTGTGTGTGTGTGTGTGTGTGTAGTTTTGCTTTTCACCAGATGGACCCAAGAGGCAGTAGGGCTAGAAGCCAGGGGAGCAGGCTGGGGGGCTGCCCCCCACCCCATGCTGCCCCCCCCACAACCCCATGCTGCCCCCACCCCCTGTACATACTTTTTAAAGCATTTTTTTAGCTAATGAAATATTGAAGTATAAGATTCCTTTTATTTTTCAAACCAACGGGACTGTCTGATGTCCCCTTCGGTCCCCGGGGGGCCGCGGCAGGCAGGATGGGGTGGGGGTGAGGGCAGGCTGAATGCGTGCGAGAGTGTGGAGTGTGGGTGCGCATTTCTGAGGTGGGGACCCGGCCGGGCCTCTGATCAGGCTCCTGTGGTTCTGACCGGCTCCCCCTTCGCTCCTCTGCTCCCCAGCAGGGCTCCATTGGGGGGGGGGCCTGGCCTTGGCCTCTTGGCCGAGCCCAGCGTCTGGGGTTGAGGCGGGGCCTGCTTCCATTGTTAGCAGTTTGCAGACTTTTCTCTAACCATTCCTTTCTCTGTCCTCGCCCAGCGCGAGGGGGTTGTGTTTTTGAGTTTTACACGTGAACTCTGTGGAGGGTTCTTTTTTTTACTCCCTGTCCCCCACACTGGGTGCCCCTTATAGTTTCACCTTTTCCGCTAGCCCTGTCCTCACTGCCTCTCGTCTCCTCCCCAATCTGACCAGCCCAGTGCACCCAGTGCTCCCGGCAGCCTCTCCAGAAGCGGGGGGATTATGGGAGGTGGAGTGGGGGTCGGCCCTGACCCTTGGAATCTGACTCAGAGGTCTCCCCCCACCTTCTCCAGCAGCCCCCACCAGTCTGGGAAGGGGTTCCCCCCGATATCTTGGGGTGGGGGTGTCTGGTCTGGCTGGGGTCCCGACACCCCACTTTCCTGGCCTGGCCCCTGCACCTTAGCCCTCAACTGGCCCAGTGTGTACGGGGGGAGTCGACACCCCAGCTAAAGCACAAGCACCTTAGTCGCACCTCCCCCACGCCCCCTCCTGGCCTTGCTGTCCCACCCCAGCATCTATCCCAAAGCACAATATCCTGGTCACTGGGCAAGCTGCCGGGCCGGCCAAGGCCGAGGGGCGGGGCTCCAGCCAAACCCCACGAGGAAGGAGCCCCCAGGCGCTCCCCTCCTTCCAGGCCTTAGCAGGGGCCAGCTCTCTGGGACTGGGGTCTTCTCCCTCCCCACCCCTTCGTCCTGGACAGGCCCCTGCCCAGCCCCTCCCTGCCTTGTCCTCGGGTGGGGCTTGCCCCGTCCCTCCTCCAAGCCCCTGCAGCACTGGGTTGGGTGGCAGAGCCCCTTCATTTCAGGGACCCCAGGAGGTGCCCCCCTGGCTCCCGGGACTGTGTTGGAGGGGGGAGGGGCCGGGCAGGGGTGCAGGGGAGGAAACTCCTCACCAGGAGAGCCAAAGACAGGGTTGTGCCTTACCCCAGGAGCCACCCCTGCGCCCCTCCCGCCCTGCCCTACCCCACCTCCTGGGCGGCCTGCTGCTTTTCCTTCTCTCCCTCCCCTCCCTTCCCCTGCCCTGCCCTGAGCTGCATGGTCCCCCCCACCCCGGGCAGCCCAGGGAGGAGCACGAATGGAGAACCACCAACCAACGCAAAAAAAAAAAAAAAAAAAAGACTGTGGGCCCCCCCTCCCGCCTCCCCCGGCCGCCCACTCACCCGCCTCTTTCACGCAGGACAGACCGCCCGCCCTGTCCGTGTGAAGTGCCAACGCCCTCCCCGCCCTGGGCCGACCCCCCACTCCCCGGGCCCGTAAGTGAGATTGCACATTAACTACTGTAAGGAGAGGAGCCGCCCTGGGAAATGTGAACCAGGAGAATATCAGTGACACTGATGAGCAGAATAAACTAAACGCCTTTGTAACAGGCCTGCTGCATGCTGCTCTCTGGGGGCGCCGGGCCTGGGAAGGGACGGACAGTTGCTGCTCACTGGGGTGCAGGGTGCTTGGGAACAGCCGCTCCAGATGTCACACCTCAGAGCCTCGCTGCGAGGGGGAGGGGCAGTGTGCCCCTTTCGGGTGGGGAAACAGAGGCTCAAACCCAAGCTGCCGGTACCTTCCGCTTACTGTGGGGTGCCTGGCTGGCTCAGTGGGCAGAGCATGGGGTTCTTGATCTCAGGGTCAGGAGTCAAGCCCCACGTTGGGGATGGAGCATACTTAAAAGTAGCTTCCACTTAAAGTGTCCTTCTGGCCACTCTCATGTATACAGACGCTAGGGCATATACACGTCCCCGTAGAGCGCGTGAGCCCCAGGTCCTACGTCGGTGTCCCCGCGAGATTGCCCCCCCCCGCCCCGTTGAGCTGGCTGCACAACAGACCCACTGGCTCGCCCCCCCATTCTGTGGTCCATTTGACACCCCCAGCCTGCCCCAGAGACACCCTGAACACCCCCGCACCCTTCGCGGCACCCACACACGCATCAGAGGGAACACAGAGGTTGAGGTGGCGGGCCCCGTCCAGCAGGCATCCTTGAAATGACCTTGAAGAGCCAGCCGTAGGTTCTGAGGACACGAAGCCAAAATGTTCTCCCGGATCAGGTGGGAAAGACACGGATGTGTGCTAAGGTCTCCCTGGCTCAGAAAGGCTTCTAGTAGCAGAGGTTAGGGATCCCATCTGGTCAGAAGGTGTTTGCCTTGAGGCGGAAAAGGAAGCTTCGTCCCTGCCCGGGGCCAGGTCCGTCCCCTCGGTCGTAAGGAGCGAGAGCCTCCAGACATCACAGGGAGACAGTCGAGTGGGGTCTCGGTTCCCAGGGGCAGTTCGGGTGTGGGTCAGGGAGACCGGCCCCGGCCCCGGCCGCCAGAAGGTCGGGTTCCCACAGCACCACCGCCACCACCAAACCAGAGGCGACTGACCCAGTCACCTCCAGTAACGGGAAGTCTCGTCCTCCGTCTTGACATGTGGGTGACCCCAGGGATGTGCAAACACCACCCCCTCCCAGAAGTGTGCCTTTTAACCTCAGGAAGACCTGGACCATAGTATAGAAGGATCAAGAGACCCCAAATCAGCCTAACAGCACCACACCCTCATAACGGGCAGCACTTCGCGGCGTGTAAAGGAGCAGCTAAGATGCGTGACTGTGTCATGCGCAGAATGGAAACATCTGAGTTGGCGATCTAAGGTTCTAAGGTTCGTGGCACCTACAAGTTTTCCTGGCTCACAGGAGTCAGTCGGGCAGGCTCTGGCAAAGCCCTGGAATTTACCAACGCTGCCTTGCTAGTGACCGGGTGGACAGTGGCGCCTGGTGCCACTCAGGGCTCCTCAAAAGTGAAGGGCTTGCCAACAACAAGCAGGAGATGCTGAAACTAAACTTCAAACGCTCGAGGGAGAATCAGAGTTGGGGGTGTTCAACCTTCTCCATCGTGAAACCAAGAAACAAACTGGACCCGTCTCTTCTGCACCAAATCCTGGCCACCAATATCCCTAATAGGCTCACGCACGCGAACCTACGTACACACCAGCGTGTGCAAGCAAGGGGCTCACAATGGGAGTCCCATTAAGGGGAGTCCCATTAAGGGGGCAGGCACGAGCTAACGAGCCACAACACACAGTATGATATGAATGTGTATTTAAAAAAAAAAAAAAGGCTGGGATTTTATTTCCAAGTTGGCACGCGCGGAAGGCACAGGAACAAACGGCTTCGGGGCACCAGAGTAGAAATGGGGAGGAGTGTGTCTGAGGTTTCCCTACCTCTACCACCTCCTAAGCGCACTTGAACTTGAGACAGGACCCGTGGCAGGGGCTCCGGCCCAGGGCCCCCGATGAGAACCTTGAGACCGCTCTCCAGGAAGGAGCCCCTTCTCCCAGGGGGCAGGGCCCTGCCAGCTGCCGCAGCTAGAGGGACCCGCGCCCTGGGGCGGGCCGGCGTCAGAGGGAGAAGAGCAGAACAAGAACCAGAAGAAGCACCCCCAGCAGCACGACGATGGCACACCATTGTCGGCGATCTGGGGGCGAGAGGGTCAGAGGTCACGGCGGGGGTTAGGGGAGTGGGACAAGGTACCACCTTTGCCCCCCGGCCCACCATCCCTGTGGGGACTTACCATTGGTCATGTGGGATACTTTGGCCATCTTCCTGAGGACTCCGTCCATCCGGGACTGGGTGTGGTCCATCTCATGAGCAAAGGCATCCAGCATGCTGTTGATACCAAGATGGCATTCGCCTCCAAAAGTTCTGGGCACATGAGCGCGGCCCGCTGAGGGCGCCCAGCCCGCCCCCCCCCCCCCCCCCTGTAGGCTACGCGCTGGGGGGGCCGTGTCTCTCTTGTTCGCAATGGTGTGTAGTCAGTGCTCGAAATAATCTTTGTTCACCGAACTGAATTTCCNCCCAGAATCCTGGCCTCACATGCCCTGTTCATCCAGCTCCTCCCCGACACGGCCCGACATGTGCTTCAGAACCCGGATGCTCCCAGACACCATTTCCAGCTGTTGATCCTGTTGGTCCATGATCAGCTGCAGGTTGGAGGCGTGGGAAATGCTGTCAGCAGGGAGGGGGATGGGGGGGCCTGAGCGGTTCCCCCAGCCTGGGATCCCCCAACCACCCGCACGAACCTGCTGTGTGGCCTGTTGTTCCTCAATGTAACGAGAGGTGGCTGAGGCCATGCTGGCGTCCAGCAGGTCGCCGGATGACTTTTGGGCAGCTGGCTTGCCCGTCAGCATCTATGGGGACACAACCACAGGTTCAGGGAGACAGGGCCTCTCACGGCAAAGCCAGACACAGACGGCAGTTACTCAAGAAGGTAGTCTCAGGAATGGGATAGCCTGGGTTCCCCAAGCCCACCACGTACTAACAAGGCGACCCCAAGGTCCTATCAACTGACCTCCCTATGCCTCAGTTTCCTCATCTGTAAAATGGGGAAATTGCTGGGGCTGGAATGCGGATTTCCCATATCCATGGTGGACTCATCATATAAAGAGATGTATTTAAGAATTTGGAATGCCATTCTCAGGGTAGCACACCTGGGAAGCCGGTGGGGACTGCTACAGGTCCCAGCTCCACCCCCCCCCCCGCCCACCCCCGCACCACCCTCCCAGTTCCCACACGGGGATCCCATGACGGGATGGAGACAGGCTGGACGGACACACAGAAGAACAAAAGTACCAACAGAGGCAGCTGGGGGATTGGACACAAAAGTCACGAGCAGGCACACCCACGGAGGGAAATAGCATGCAAGCCGGCTGCAGATGGAGATCTACTCAGAGGCCAAGTTCACAGGCTCAGAAGTGCCAGGTACAGACACAGAAAAAAAGGTAGGCATACATCCTGGAAACAGTAACACACCAAGAAAAAAAGGAGACAGGCGTATAGACCCACACCAGGAGGCAGAAAGGATTATGCACACAGAGGGGTCGGGGATGCGCCCCCAGAAAGGGCAGGCAGGTACACAGCCAGGAGCCAACTGCTCACAGAAGATGGGTACTGACACGCAAGGGACAGACCAAACGTGCAAGGGAGACAAGTGAACACACACAGAGGGGCTGGGCTTGGGCTCGGGCGTTGGGTCTGGATGCCTTACCTCTCTACTATTCCTCTCCATGAAGGCTATGGCTGCCGGGCTGACCATATGGTCCTTCATATCCTGGGGGTGAGGACGCGGTCAGAGAGTAAAGACCCTCCAACCTCCCCACACTGGAGCCACCGCCGGAAACTCTCCTCACCTGGACTGCCTCCCGCATCCGCTCCACGAACACCTTTCTCTCCTGCAGGTCTCCGGCCGCGAGCTTGAACTTTCCTGGGTTGGCTTCCACGATGCGTAAGTCGCGAGTCAAGGGTCAAGGCCAAAGCCAGACATGACCCCCTCCTCTGCCTCAAGCCCTCAACTCCTCCCAGGTGTGCGGCTCCCCCCCCCCCCCGCCACAGCAATAGGCTCTCCTAGGACGCCTTGCAACCCCCCAGGATATCGATGGTCTCCTCCAGGTCCTCGAGGTCCCACTCGATGCTGCGCAGGCCATTCCGCAGCTCATTGGTCGTCCAGTCCAGCTCCTCGCGTCCGACCCCCGCGTGCTCTTGCAGGAGCTCGCACCAGCGCTGGTACAGCCCGCGGGCCGTGTTCACCGCCTTCTGCACCTCGCTGCCGGGCAGGGGCACACACAGCAGTCACGGCTGGGGGCAGGCGGTCCTCCCCGCCGGCCACTGCGCCCGCAGACGAGTGAGGGCTCAGGACACCCTGAGCACCCATCCCACTCGGCCACGGATCGACCCTGGCCCGCGCACCCCGACGGCCGTGCCAAACTGCCCAGCACGCTCTGCCGGGCACGCGGGCACTAGCCAGCGGGGGGACCGAGCACCCTCTTCTCTCCCCCATTGCTGTCACTCACCCTCGGACAACAAAAAATGGGTCTTCGAGAGACATGTCACACACACCCCGCCCGAGGCCAAGCCCCCCTCCCCTCGGCTTTGGTAGAGGGTTCCCTCCCAGCAGAGGGGAAAGCGCCCCGCCACCCCCGCCCCCGTCACGTGATCCGTACCACCATCGAGAACCCGGACGACAGGGGAGAGAGAGAGGCCTCGGAGGCCCGCACTTCCGCCCTTTTCACAGCCATCTTTATTGTGGGCAGAGACAGCTTCGCGTTCTCCGAGCTCTCCGCGCCCGCCCCCAGCAGTGTCCCAGTTAAATCTGGGGGTCGGAGCTCGTCAACTCTCCGTTGGAGACCCAGCCCTTCGGGATCGTTGTTGCAGCAACCTCAGTTTCCCTTTTGGACAATGTGAATAATAATAACCTTCAAATCTGAGGAGGTTATGACTGGGGAAGGGGATCATTCGATTGGTAGATCCTCTTTTTTTTTTTTAATGTTTGTTTATTCTTGAGACAGCAAGAGCAGGGGAGGAGCAGAGAGTGATGGCGGGGACAGAGGATCCCAAGCGGGCTCCACGCTGACAGCAGAGAGCCCAACGCGGGGCTCGAGCCCCCGACCCGCCAAAACCACGACCCCAGCAGAAGTCTAATGTTTAACCGACTGAGCCACCCAGGCGCCCCCAATTTGTAGATGCTCTTAACAGACTTGCTGAGCCTGCACCTTGATCCTGTCCTAGGAGATCGTCCCAGCCCAGGGTTGGGAAGGGGTGGGGGGAAGAGGTGGTCCTCCCCTACTTTCCCCCAGGAGGTGGAGTGAGGTGCGAGCATTCTCCGGTGCAGAGTCTTGTTGGACTGCCCCTCCTCTTTTGTCCTACGGAGGAGGGCGCCCCAAGATCGCCCTGGGGCGGAGTGGCTGTTGAGTGGGAGCCCCAAGCGATGCTTCTGGGGTGTGGGCTCTTTCCGAGTGCGAGGCTAGCGGTCGGGAAAAGGGGGCGTGGTGGTGGCTCTGAGGATGCTGTATACAAGGAAGTTCTCGGTGTGTGGGGTCTCCGTCTGGGGAGGGGCCAGGAATGTCTGGAGACTTAGGGCGGACCCCTGTGTGACAGAGGCGCTCTGTCTGACAGAGTCTCCTCCGTTAAAGCAGTCTTTTTTGGGGGAAAGCCATCACCTGAGTGAAGTCCTGGTCTGTCTCTGGAGAAATCTGGGCAGGATGTGTGAAGTTCTTGAAGAGTCTATGTGCCCCTGCGTTTCGGAGTCGCTTCGCAGTCTCAGAGACAGCGCCTGGGCTGGGGATGTCCTTGTCGATTCGCCATGGGGGCCCCGGGGGAGATTGGGGCGTCCTCAGCGGGTCGCCGTCGTGTGCGGCATGATCGATGACTAGAGACAGTTTTTGGAGGGGTCTTTAAGAAAATAAAATAATTGTTGAGCCCTTAGGTGCAGGGGGTAGGGAGGCGGGGCGTGGGGTTCTCCAAGGGTGCATGATTGGGGGAGGAGAAGGAACACTTGGGAGAGAACCTGGTAGGGAGAAATAATTGTGTGGGTCTCCAATGGGGGAACAGGAACGAGTGGGTCCTCAGCGAATCGCCCCTTGCGTTAGCAAGGTCTTTGGGGAGGGTCTCTGGGCGATGGCGTCAGTGGAAGCCCAGAGATCGTCCCTACCTGCCGGCGGGGGGCTTCCCAGAGAGGCGCCACGCCTTCTGGGCCACCGGAGGGCAGGAAGCGAAACCTTCCCCTCCTTCCCCGCCCGCCCCGCTAAACTCTGGTCCGGAAGCCAGGGACTTAACAGCCATCCTTAGCGGCCGGGAGAGGGGGAGGGAAGGGAAGGGGGCGTGTTCCGAGGCCAAGTCACCGCCCCCGCCCGCCCGCCCGGAAGGAGGCTGCCACGGCTCAGAGTGGAGATCCCGGCCCCTGTCCTTATATGGGCAGCCGGAAGCGGCTCGCGCGCCTGCCCTACGTCATTATATCCAAATTTAGTCTGGCGCTTCCAGTGGCCGGAAGACTCTGCTCGCTGGTCGGCGCCGGGGGGAGGGGGAGAGACGAACCTGCCCTTAAAGGGCCCTTGCCACGAATGAATGGAGCTTTAAGAACAATTTTGCATCTTGTTTTGGAAGGACTGGAGCAATAAGGCGTAGCGGAGGGTGGGGCCGATGTTTTCTATCTATCACGCTCTCTCTGCGTTGCTCGGTTTACAGCTCCTACCCGAACCACGCTTCCTGGGCGCAGGGGCGGAGCAGGGCCGTGTTGCCTAAGGGGCGCAGCCACGTGTTCACCAGGACTGTCCTGTTGCCGGGTCCTCTGTCCTGCGAGCACGCAGGACACCCGTGGAGCTCGAGTGAGGGAAAGTGCGGGGGTGGGTGTTCGATGTGGAGCGCAGGAATGGCACGCCGGGCTGCGCTCGTGTCTGCAGACATCCGATGCACGTGGAGTGGGCAGCTCTGCCCCGGTGCCAGCCCTTGCTGCCCGCCTCCTTACTGCCTACAGAGAAGGGGAGTGAGGAGGGCTGGCTTACGCTAGAAAGACCCAAGAGCTGGAGCCCCCCAGTGGCCCCGTTTCGGGGCAGTGGAAATACTGGACAAGTCACTCTGTCTCGATTTCCCCAGCTGAAGAAATCAGGTATAGCATACCCTCCGCGGAGTGGAGGCGAGGCATCAAGCTGGTATTTAGTAAAGGAAAACCCTTAACAGCGCCCGACGGGTGGTAAGTGATTAGTAAGCGTTAGCACGGTTACTGATTCAAGAAATGTTAATTGGTTACCGATTCAAAAAGCATTAACTAGACACCTAGTAGCTCCTAGGAACTGTGCCCACGGGGGAAAGCACTGGTTCGAACCCCGGTCTTCCCCGGTGCGAAGGGAAACTTGCCACCTACAAACCACTGGGGCTTCAAACGCAAGCACGTGGGTGGACTCTGATCCCCATCCGCCACCCTGCTCTTCTGGGCCCGCGCGCCCGCGCATTGAGGGTCCTGAGAAAGGGGACCACCCGGAGAGCTCTGCGTGGACTAAGGAAGGCTCCTCAACGCCCCGACTCCCGTCCCTTCTCCCGCCTCGGTAAATTCCACCCTGTCGCTTTAAGGAGTCTCTCGCCGCGGTGCGTTGGGAAGCCCGGATGCGGCTCTCTGATTGGGCGGGGCGTCTCCGTGACTTCACTCCGGGTACAAAAGGGCCCGGGTGGCGGGCGCCGCGGTAGAGCGTCCGAGCAGTGTCACAGCGTGGGCTGGCGTGAGGGGAGAAGCGTGAACGAGCGCGTAGCCCGGAGTGCACCTGCTACCTGTCCTGCCCAGCCAGGGAGCCCCTGCCGTCTAGCCGCCATGGAGGTGCAGAAGGAGGCGCAACGTATCATGACCCTGTCGGTGTGGAAGATGTACCATTCGCGCATGCAGCGCGGTGGCCTGCGGCTGCACCGGAGTCTACAGTTGTCGCTGGTCATGCGCAGCGCGCGAGAGCTCTACCTCTCAGCCAAGGTGGAAGCCCACGAGTCCGAGGTGCCCTTGCCGCCCGTGCGCTCCCCTGATCCTCGCCTGCACCAGTTGCGGGAAGCGGAAGCTGTATCCGAGGCAGCGCCCCCCGACGGTGAGCAGCCTTCCCCGGAGCCCATGGACACGCGGGAGGCACCGCGAGCCGAGGAGACCCCAGCCCCCTGTGCCCCGCGCCCCACCAAAGTCAGCCGCAAGCGGCGGAGCAGCAGCCTAAGTGACGGCGGGGACGTCGGACTGGTCCCAAGCAAGAAAGCCCGTCTAGAAGGAGAGGAGGAGGAAGGAGCCTCTTCGGAGGTCCCCGATCGCCTGCAGCCACCTCCCGCGCAAGCGGAGGGCGCCTTCCCCAACCTGGCGCGCGTCCTACAGAGGCGCTTCTCTGGCCTCCTGAACTGCAGCCCCGCCGCCCCCCCGACGGCGCCGCCGGCATGCGAGACGAAGCCTGCCTGCCGCCCCGCGGACAGCATGCTGAACGTGCTCGTGCGGGCCGTGGTGGCCTTCTGAGGGTCCCCGAGCGGCGCTACGGGAGCCCAGAGCGCGGGCCGAACCGTCGGCCGGAGTGCGCACACCCGAGGCGGGGCCCACCCCCGGGGGAGCGCCCGCTGAAACCGTGGAGAGGAGCTGCCGCCCGGGCTGTTGAGAGGCCTGAAGAGGGACTCTGCCCCCGGGGAGCCGTCGCCGCCTGTGCCCAGCGGCGGCGCCGAGGAGCCTGAGCGGGGAGCGCGAGCGCCTTCCGCCGAGACCTGCTGCGCCCACAGGTGCTGTCTTAACGGACTGGGACGTGGACCTTTCCCTCTCCTTATGGGACTGGGAGCAGGGAGGCTTGGTTCTTTAAACTCCTCAGGGTCGGACTTTATTTTTTTACTGGGAGCTGTGCTGCCCTTTCAAGGTTTTTCAATAGTTGGTGTTTGCATTTCCAACCTCAGAGAATTCCAGGCAGCCGCTCCCTTCCCCCACCAGTGACATACTTGTGCAAGCGGTCATCGTTGCGTCATGGGGCAGACGTGGGGAGCTTCCTGTTGCCTTGCGTGGGTGTGGGGCCTGGGAGGAGGGTCTGGGGTGTGGACCGCCCTGGGGAATGGGAGGAGGGCGTCCTGAGTCACCTCGCCCCGCGCCCCTGCGCCTTCGGGTGTATAGCAGGGGCAAGGTGGGGGCCGATCTAATTTCAGGTTAAAATCTTCCTCGTCTGGGGCGTTCGAGGTGGTAATACGTTCACAGTCTCCAGCGTGACCGTCCCTCAGACTCACGGATCCTGGTCTGAATCACAAAACTGGGTGGGGGTGTTTGGGGGAACTGGGACCAGTTGCTGGTGAGACTGGGCCAGTTTGGGAAGGGGGAAGATTCTTGCCAGAGCGTGCTGAGGTCTGTTTACCTTTACTGTGGCGGATTCTGTTTAATTTCATCTATCTGGCTTCTCGCTAGAAACGCCAGATAGGAAAATAAAGACCATTTGAATAAAGCCTGTGCTGCCCGTCTGGTTTTCTTCCCTGGTGGGGGAGGGGCAGGGTTAAGGGGTCAGGCGCTGGCGGCGGCTCGCTGGGGCCCCAGAAACCGGTCTGACCGGCTATCACGTGGGCAGAGTGGGCGGGATGGGGCTGGGCCCCATTTTCTTTGCCAGAGCGTTTCCGTGCGGAGTTCTCTGCTGTTCTGGCTCCTTGAGCTCCCCCCATATTTGGTTCCATCAAAATCCCGCAGCTCGGGGCTGGCGGAGAAGGAGGGGCATCGGGGGCGGGGAGGGAAGAGGGTTTAACTAGTTCGGATGTTTGAGGGGAAATCTGATGGGTACAGTGCCCCAAGCGGACTTGGGAAGGCCACGCCTCCTTTGGAGGCATCGGAAGATCTCACACCCCCCACACTCCACTCAACCAACTGAACAGCTCTGGCGGGGTTCCCTGTGAGCTTTGGGGCGCCCTTTATTCCTTGTTCTTATCTCTGGCGGCATGATTTTGTGACTCAGACTGGGAGGGGAGTTCCCAGCCTCAGTTTCCCCATCTGTGAAGTGGGCCTCTAAACAGCGTCCCCGAAAGGCGGCTGTAGATTTAGAAATAACCCCCTGAGAGCCCAAGTTATTTGCGCTGGCTCCATCTCAGCTCCACTTTAGTCACCCCAGAGGGGAAAACGCTCATAATTTTATCTAATGCTGATTTAGGAGAGGGGCTGCGAGGCGTTGCCGCAGGGCGGGTGGCGGGGTGGCAGTTAGGAGGACAAAGGAGCCGCAGGTGCGGGCAGGGAGGGCGGCGGGAGGCGCCGGGAAAGCGGCCGCCCCGCCTCCAGCCGGCTGGCTCCGGCTCTGCGAGCTTCCCGCGACCCCGGGGGACCTGACCCCGAGGCCGCAGGGTGGAAGGAGGAGGGTGAGATGGAGGGGAGGCGGGCCCGCCCCAGAACTCCCGTCTCCGGCTCCCCTCCAGCCTCGTCCACCCGCCCCGCTCCCCGCCTCCCTCCGGGTTCCCCCAGGGGAATCCAGCCTCGCTCGCCTCCGCGGCCACCTGATTCTTTTCCTGGCACACAGGGGAGACTTTAGCGCCACCCACTCGGGGTCCTGACCCCTAACCCCCTAACTCCCCAGTGCGACGTCGGGGGGGGGGACTGGAGACCCACACCCCAGCGGCAGTTCAATGCGTCCGCGTGGGAGCAGCTCCCCTGAGAACCTGGCCCGCCCCGGGAAGTCCCCGGCGGCTGGGGAGGGGCCTCGCTGCGCTTCTAGTGGCAGGAACCTCCCGGCCCTTCCTTCCTCCCAGGAAGCGGTCAGGTCGATCTCCGCCCTGCCTCCCGGGGGCTTCCGGGCTGGAGGCTGGGGATGAGGTGGTGGGAGACAGGAGACGCCCCCCCCCCCCCCGCAACCCCACATACACACACCTCCCTTTAATATATCCCCCTTCCCAAGACCCCATGCCACCCTTTAAATAGGCAACGTTGAATGTTGGTCACAATAACCGACTCTGATGAGGTCTGGTGTTTTCACACCATTACATGGCATGGGATCATTGGGATAGGCCCTCTGGGGGAGTAATTCATGGAAAGATAGTTGTGACAACTAAAAATGTCACAGGTCCAATGTTCATAGCAGCACTCTACACAAGAGCTAAAACATGGAAAGAGCCTAAGTTTTCATCAATGGACGAATGGATCAAGAAGATGTGGATTATCTATACGATGGAATACTACATGGCAATGAGAAAGAATGACATCTGGCCACGTGTAGCAACATGGATGGATCTTGAGGGTGTTATGCTGAGCGAAATAAGTCAGGCAGAGAAGGACAAATATCATATGTTTGCACGTATAGGAGGATTAGGAGGAACTTAAGTGAGGAACAAGGGGGAGAAGAAGGGGGGAAATGGTGGGGGAAAGGGAGAGAGGCAAACCATGAGAGACTCTTGAATGCTGACAAAAACTGAAGACTGATGGATGTGGGGGGGAGGGGGGATGGGCATGGAAGAGGGCACTTGTGGGGATGAGCACTGGGTGTTATGTGGAAACTAATTTGACAATAAACTATTTGTAAAAAAAAAAAAAAATGTCACAGGTCCCTTGACCTGTGGATTCCCTGGGGAGCCTCAGGCCTGCAGCAGGAGGCTCCAGAAGGGTGTTCCCTAGAATGTTACCCATGGTACAGACTGGAAACATCCTACCTGCCCCTCTAACCTGACTGGTCTGGTAGCATCCGTGCGTCCCCAGAGAATAAATGGCCTGACCTGGGATGGATCTACACTCTTGGGCAACCCCGATGGCTCAGAACCATGATGCTGAGCGACCAAGGCCGGCGGCAGACTTTGTGGGGTCAGAACACAGATTCTGGAGCCAGACCACCAGCTCTACCTGCTTGCTGTGTAGCTGTGTCTGTACAGCCAGTTGCTTCGCCTCTCTGGGCCTCAGTTTCCCTGGCTGTAAACTGTGGACAATAATAGTCCCTACGACTCGGGTTCATGGCAAAGGTTAAGTGAGATAATACATATAAAATGCCTAGTGGGGGGCGCCTGGGTGGCTTAGTCGGTTAAGCGTCCGACTTTCGCTTAGGTCATGATCTCGCGGTTCATGGGTTCGAGCCCCGCGTCGGGCTCTGTGCTGACTGCCAGCTCGGAGCCTGGAGCCTATTTCAGTCTGTGACTCCCTCTTTCTCTGACCCTCCCCTGCTCACGCTGTCTCTCTCTCTCCTAGAAATAAATAAAACATTAAAAAAAAAATGCCTTGTGGGATGCCTGGCACACCGGGAGTGTGGTTATTTTATTATTGGTAGAACTCAGGTGCCGGCCATTTAAAAGCACGTACAGGGGCGCCTGGGTGGCTCAGCCGGTTACGCGTCTGATCTTGCGGTTTGTGAGTTTGAGCCCCGCGTCATATTGGAACCTGGAACCCACTTCAGATTCTGCGTTTCTCTCTCTGCCTCCGCCCTGCTCATTCTCTGTCTCAAAAATAAACATTAAAAAATAAAAGCACATACAGCAATACAGACATATATGGATGGGAATATGTGCACAGATTCTGTGCTAATCCCAGAGGGCTGGAAAAATAGTTCCTGTCTCCAATAGCTCGGTGTGAAGGAGGGTCAGCGTTCCGTCTCAGCTCGAGTTTGGTCTCATCCCAGTGATTTGATCGGGTTGACTCTTCCCTCCTCCAGGCCTCCACACTTCTGGCTTCTCCCCACCTCAAGCCCCTGGCCTCTCTCTGTCTCCTGGACCCCCTCCCCCACGCCCTGGCTTTCTGTCCAAGGCCCCTCCCCATGTCTCCTTGGTGGGAGACTCAGGTGTTCCAAACCAAACAGGACCTAAAGAGAAATCTTGCTGTTTCCCAGCTGCCTCCCATCTGAGGAATCTTCCCTGGATTCCTTTTCCTCCTCCCCTCCCATGGCACCCAGTCACAGGTTGCTGTCACCTTGACCTCTCATCGCACTCCACTTTCCCCAGCTTCTGGTTCCCATCTTCCTGTGAGCTGCTATTTCCTCTCACCTGGATGGGGGCGGTGGCTCAGCTCCCCTCCCGCCCCCGCTCTTGCCCCCACAATCTATCCTACGCGGCAGCCACACAGATCTTATAAAATGCCAGTTGGATAATTTCACTCTCCAGCTCCCCTCCCCTCCATCCACAGTGGCCTCTTTTCTGCTTGGAAAACAGGCCAGGCATGTTCCAGCCCAGGGCCTTTGCACGTGCTGTCCCTTCTGTTTGCAATGCTCTTCTCCCGAACATCCATTCGGATTTTGTTCAGATTTCTGTGGAAATGTCACTTCCTGGGAGAGGCCTTCTTTGGCCACCCGATCTAAAATAGCTCCCCACTCTGCCACTCAGCCCCTTGACCCCTCTTCTCAGCCTTCCTTAAAACACCACTCACTGTCTGAAAGGGTAAATGAATGTTCTAGTTAGCATCTGTGTCCTCATTCATATGTTCATTCCTTGCACAACCCCGGAGCCTGAAAGAGTGAACGAGGTTCTCTGGGGTAAGCAAGTGCTAAGTGCATAGTATTTACTGCCTTGTTTAATCAGTGGCTTCTTATGACTCTTAGAATAGAATTTCCCAATTTTCAGACAATTACTGGTCAGGAATTTTGTCATTATCTACATCACAGCTTTAGTATTATTTATCTAAAAATGTTTCTGACCGTAACCCACTTGTTAATCACTAACCACACTTAGAAGGTACCAGTTAATAAAAGTTACAGTGAAAACAAAGCAATGTCCCAAGATTCTGCTGAAACAATAGCCAGTATGAGGGTCCAGGTAGCTTTCCTAATTAGGGACAGAGATTAGCAAAGGTAGAGACAAAGTATTACCACAGGAGATAGAAAAAGGCCTATTTTTAGTCCGAAGACTCGGTGAAGGCTAAAAGCTGAAAAGAGAGACATTAAGGGATTCGTTCTTCTATTTAAATATCAGTGAATCACTCCGGCCACCTTTCCAGAGTTAGGAAAAATTCTGCTTCTGGAAGAGAGACAAAGCTACAAATGCCCTCTGTTTTGGCCCAAGATCTTTGTTTACTGACGCTGAGATCAAGAGCCCCCCCTCCCCAACATCACACTTGGAATTTTATATTCCTTTCTGGGTTTGTCTCCTCTTCTGGCCTGTGGTCGCCATGGGACTCTAGCAGGTGCTTACTAAGTGGTTTTTGTGAATGAATGATTCATTTGCAGCTCTCAGGTGAGACTGGTCCTTTTAACTCCACTTTTTACGGATCGGGGAACTGAGGCCAGAAAGGATTGCCCTGCAGGAGAGCAAGTAAGGGGCAGCTCTAGTCGTGCCGGCCATCCCAGACCCCCTCCACTCTCCCCTCCGCAGGACCTAAGGGACAGGCGCCCCGCTAAAGCCTCCGCAAAGCTGGGAAAGGGCCGGGCCACAGAAGTAGCACCCGGACCGGTTTACCCGGTTCCAGGAACTCCGGGCGAGGTCCGCGCGTCGGAGCCGGGAGGGCGCAGGCCTAGGGCGGCCGGGGCGGGGCCTTGATCTCCGCCAGGAAATTTGAGTCCTACGCAGGGAGTTCGAGGTCAGTGACTACCGCCACGCGGGGCGGAGCGACCTGGGTGTCAATCACAGACGGGGGCGGGACGGGCGGGTTCACCTCATCTCGCGCTCTTCCCCGGGTCCCGCCCCCTGCGCGCAGACCCGAGTGACTTCCAAGAACTCCCAGTGCAGTCAGTGGCCCGGGCCACGCCCCTCGACCCCCAAACCGGTCCCTTCCGGATTCCGCCCAGGCCCCCCGCCCCCCACCCCCAAGCAACGGCCCGCGGAAGGCTGAGGCCGCGCCGGGGCCTGTGGGGCTGGGGGCTCGCTCCGAATCAGGTAAATCGCGGAAGGAGCGGGAGGGAAATGGAGATCGCCAGGGTTTGAGGTTCATGCTACCCACCGTTGTCGTGGAGGCTGTGAAGCCCCCCGCGTGTCCAGAGGAGCCCAGAGTTCCCCGCCCCCGCTCCCCGGTGTCCACGGGTAACCAGAGCCCCCGCAGCAGCGTCTAGTGGAGCTCAGATCCACATACGCGTGTTCAGGGGAGCCCACACCTTCCCCCGCTGCGGCCACAATTGTCGCCTGGGGCATTTGATAGGTTTCCCGAGGCTCAGCCTAGGGGTTTATTCTGCCCATCTCTCTGTTAAGGGAAGCTTAGGTCGGCCTACGTTTGTGTCCTGGGGAGCGGAGTCCAACGCCCTCCGGCTACACATCCAGGCCTGAGAACTCTTGACGCCCACCCTTCTGCCTGACCGTTTTTAATGCAGCCCCTCTTCGCAGAAATCTCCCCGGTCCCCGCCTCCCGCGCTGCCTTCCAACGTCCCGGCCCAACCCGTCCAAGATCGAGCCCCTCTCCCCCAGCACGTTGTTGGCTCTCAGTTAAGAAATAACCTCAACATTCAGTGCCCACCCCCTCACCCCTTCAGTTTCCTCCCGCACCTGGGCCGCTCCCCTAGAGCCCCCCCCCCCACCTGCCTTTCCTCGCCTGCCACCGACTGGCACCAATTGATTTCCTCCTCGGCCCGCCCACCCACATCTGGTGGCCAGCTGCTGGCCCTGGCCCTGCCCGCCCCCAGAGTCTCCCTGGGAACTGCCAACAGCTCTCCTCCTCCTTGCGCCCCCCACCCCGACCCAGGACGCCCCACCAAAGCACTCGCTTCCTTCATCTCCCACCGGAGTCGGCTAATCAGAAAAAGCTGACAAGACCTGGAGAAGAGATCTGAAATCAGATGGAGGGAGGGTTGGGTGTGAAACTTTCTGCACCAGAGATGGGGGAGGAGTGGCGGCGGCGGGAGGGGGGAAACGGGTGGAGCGAGGCAGGAGCTTAAGTTGTACCTAAAGGCTCGAGATCAAAGCTTTCTGGCTTCCAGATGGGGACCGCAGGGAGGGCGCGCCCCCCCCCTCCGGGGGCAGGCTAGGCTGAGCACCCCCCTGTTTCCTCGGAAAGCCCCGGGGGACGTGGCGGTGACAGCTGTGCCCCAGCCCGCGCCCGGCGGGTTTCCTTTTCCTGTGCTCGCTCTCCCGACTAGCTGGCCAGCAGCCTGGAGACACCAGTCTGGCCCTTTTGAAGGAGCTCCCCAGAGGGTCTTCCTGGTCGAGGGGGAGGGGACCGACAGAACAATGGGCTTCTGTAGCTGGTGGACGCCAGGCGCTTCCTGTTAACTCTTCCCTTCCCTCGGGTGCCGCATCTCATCTGGGGGGGGGGGGGCCTGGACTGTGGAAGGGGACTGCGAGGGGATCGTGGACAAGGCTTGCGGACCAGCAGCTCTTTCTCTCCCGTCTCAGGTCTTGTTTTCACAAATGATCAGAAAGGACCAGGCGAATGCAGACCTTGCTGTCCTCAGTGGAGCCGTAGAGCCTGGTCCTTTGCTCCCCTTTGAGCTGAGGGGTTGTGCAGGGGTCGGGGTGTAGGTCGCCTGGGAGACTCCTCCACGCTGAGGGCTGGGACATCCCAGGATCTCTGGGGGTGGGCTTGGCTGTGCCGAGGGACCCAGGTGGATCCAAGGTCTGGCGACGTGTGCTGCTGTGACAGATTAGCTGGGGGTCACGGCCCCCTAGCCAGCTCACTCGCTGGTCTGGGCCTCAGTTTCCCTGTTTGGGAAAGCCTGGGGCCTGAGAGGAGTACAGCGTGGTCCTAACTGGCCAGAGCGACCCGCGCTGGGGGGCTTGGAAACCGTCTCTTGGAGCTCCGGGAAGCTGGGGAATTAGCTGTTGTGTTCATTGCAAATTCTCTTCTGTTTACAGAGCCAGCCTGAGAAGTTCACCCTCAGGAGAGTCTGTGAGTCTCCAGGAGCTTCTGAGCGCCCCTGGAGACTCAGCATCCGGCCCCGGAGGCTTTTGGGTAGTTACAGACCAGATAACACGCCCGTTCTAAGAAGAGACTGCACATGGTGGTGCCTCCCACCTAGCCAGGTGCTGTGCTTGGTCCTCACACATACTTAGTTATACATCACGGCAAGCCTAGGTCAGAATTAAAGTAGGCCTGGGCCCCCCTGGGTGGCGCAGTCGGTTGGCCAAGCATCCTACTCTTGATCTCAGCTCAGGTCATGATCTCACAGCTCATGGGTCCAAGCCTCACGTCGGGCTCTGCACTGATGGTGTGGAGCCTGCCTGGGATTCTGACTCTCCTTCTCTCTGCCCCTCCCCTACTTGTGCGCTTGCAACGCTCTCTTTCTAAATAAACTTAAAAAAAAAAGAAAGTAGGCACTTTCACTGTGCCCATTTTACAGATGAGGGAATTAAGGGACAGAGCAAACACAGGTCTAGGAAAACAGAGTCCATTGTTTTTCTTTCCTGGATTGGGGGGATGGGGTGGGGGGCGGGTTACCTGGGGACCTTGTCCACACCAGTGGACTTTTGCTCAAATATACCCAGCGGCTTATCTTCCATCCACTGATAAAGAAAGAGAGCTGGGGGGTGGGGTGAGAGCCACCTGGCCCGAGGTCTCCCGGACCACCGCTGGGCCTGGGCGGCCTTCTCCCTCTCCCCTTGCTTCCTCAGCCCACCGCCGACCAGGTTTGCCCACCAAATGCCCCCTTGAGCTTTTTCACACCCGCTTGCTGGGTGCCTCCGTACCATCTTTCCCCCCCTTTCCGACAGCAAAAACCTCCCCAAGGGCCCCTATGTGCGCATTCAACCCAAGGACTTGAGGATAAAGTTGGTCTTAGGGTTGTTTTTTGTTTGCGTGTTTGGGGGTTTTTGTTTGGTTGGTTCGTTTTTTTGTTTTGTAATCATTATTCAGTGAGCAAACCCAAACTTCTAGGCTGGAAAGTCGGCTGCCCGGCCCCCTTGCTGGTGTCTGGGACAGGAAGTGGCTCACTGCTTTGCCTTTCAGACCGGAGGGCAGGTGGGCGGGCAGGCAGGCGGGGAGGTGGGAGGGCCTGTTAGAGGCCCAGCAGCTGGGGGTTCGGGCCCCAGGCCAGCCTACCGCCAGCCAGCCTCCACCTGAGGCCGCCTTCCCCTCTCTCCCCTCCCTTCTGCGGCCCGCCCTTCCGGAATGAACCTTGTCCTGGCTTCTGGCCACCACCGCCGCCGCCGCCGCCACCACCGGGGAAGGCAGAGCAAGCCTGCAATTACTCACTGCTGAGTCCCTTGCAGGCAGCAACTTTCAGACTCCTGGGGTGGAGGGGGTGCCTTGAGACCCTTTCCCTCTCAGCTCTGTGTCGAAGCGGCCGCAGAGTATTCCCCAGCTACCCTCCAGCCCCCTGCAGACACTGCCTCATACACAGCCGCCGGAATTTGCCATGTTGTTTAGGCCAAGGCATTCCCTCCTGAGAGGGGTGGGTGCGAAGCCGGTTCTAGAGAAAACCGGGAAGCAGGCCCTGAGAATGGGCGTGCACTGGGACCCCCGAAGCTTTCCTTTCAGCCGGTGGAATGGGGGGATCTTCCCCTCTCCTGCTTTGCTTTGCATTTCTGTGGAGCCCAGGCTGCCACTTGCAAGGGAGGAGGGCCCTGGGGGACTCTGGGCATCAGAGGCCGCTTCTGTGTCTTCCGGTCCAGTGTCTTTCCCTGTGCCTCCTTCCTTTCTCCTCAGGCTTGGCCCGCTTTCTCGTGACTCTCCGTACACCGTGGGAGGGGTGTGGGCACATGCACAGTGTGATCTCGCACTAGTTCCACTGTGACTCAAGCCAGCCCTGTCCCCGAAGGCCGAGAAGGCCAGAGCGAGGAGCTTCCCCCAAGGCCATGTCCCAAGCTTGGACCTGGGTTTCTGGTCAGCTGGGGAGAGCGGGCTCAGCCCCTTTAATACCGTGAGTTGAGTCTAGGCCCAGTAGGTGCGCGCGCAGGCGCGCGCACAGACACACACACACACACACACACACACGGCTCCAGAGAAATCTTCTGCCCCCGATCATCCCAGGTTACCCTAATGTGCCTGTGCCCTGCTCTCAGTGACTTCCCCTCCTTGCAGCGGGCCTGTACGTTCTAGAAAGCTGGGGGAGGGGCGCCTGGGTGGCTCAGTTGGTTAAGCGTCCGACTTCAGCTCAGGTCATGATCTCATTGTTCGTGGGTTCAAGCCCTGCGTCGGGCTCTGTGCTGACAGCTCAGAGCCTGGAGCCTGCTTCCAATCTGTGTCTCCCTCTCTCTCCCTCCCCTGCTCACTCTCTGTCTCTCTCTCTCTAAAATAAACATTAAAAATTAAAAAAAAAAAAAGAAAGCTGGGGGCACTTCCTCGGCTAGAAGGCTCCTGCCAGCCACGCTCCAGGTTGGCCTGGCCTCACGCACGCACGGGGCCATATGCTTCCCGCGTGCTTCTTGTGGGCAGCGTGAATCCTCCCTGAAGCCTTCGCCTCCAACTCTCTTGCACCTGAGCCCATCCTGTCCCGTTGCCATGGCGTCCGTGGAACCCAGAAGCCAGATGGTCTTCTGTCCCCGCCTGCCCCTTCCAGGCTCCGGCACTTCTGAGCCCAGCGAGAGTTTACTCAGCACCCCTGTGTCCCCAGCGCACACTAAGGCTGTGTGCCTGGTAGCTCATCCACGGCCCCTGGTGACTCTGGAGAGAGGCAGTGACAGCAGTTGTCCAAATCCAGCAGATTAGTGTCAGGATTGGTTTTTGGTTTTTTGTCTTTTGTGGGTTTTGTGGGGTTGTGTTGTTTTGTTTTGGGGTGTGTGTATGTCTGTGTGGTTTGCTTATTTGTTTTTAGTAAGCTTTATGCCCAACGTGGGGCTTGAACTCACGACCGACCCCGAGATCAAGAGCTGCCTGCTCTACACACTGAGCCAGCCAGGGGACGATAACGACAAACGTCAGATTTGAATTCAAGTCTGTGGGACTTGGAGCCTGAGGTCTTAAGAATCACAGCGGGGGTGCCTGGCTGGCTCAGTCAGCACAGCATAGGATTCTGGATCCCAGGGTCGCAAGTTCGAGCGCCGCACTGGGCGTAGAAATTACTTAAAGGAAAACAAAATAAAAAAAGAGAATGACAACAATCACAGAAGTTAGTGCTTACTATGAAAGTGCCCCACTCACGGAGTCCTCACTCCTTGGTTTGTTATGGCCTTTTTCTCATTTCCCGTGGACGACGCTGAAGCACCACGGGGTTAGAGAGCTTTCCTCCTGCCTGTGGTCTTTACAGCTGAGAAGTGGGTAGCCTGGATTCGAACCTCGGCAGACGCCAGCGTTTCTGCACGTATTGCGGCCGCATCAGTCTCTGTGGCTGGGCTGCCTGGTGCATCAGAGGATGTCGAGCAACAGCCGTGGCCTCCACCCACTCGGTACCACAAGCGCCTCTTCCGGCAGTTGTGGCAACTGAAAAATGTCCCCCGATGGGGCTGAATGTTGAGGCGGAGACTCGCCACCCACCTTCCACTGCCCTGCCTCTCGGCACTGCGTGTCTTTCCCCAAATACAGGTGTGTAGTAAAACCCGGGGCCTTGGTGCCAGCCCTGGGCAGGGAGGTGATGGACAGCTACTGGCATCTTGGGGAGGGGCCGGCAGGGTGACCTTTCTAGGCCACACCCACTCCACCTGGAGAGGAGGCTGCCGGCTCCCCAGCCCCTGCTGGCAGGACTCGCCAGGCTTGAGTCCCAGGTGGGTGGCGACAGGCAGCCCTTCCTTCCTGGTTCCCAGGGGTGGGCGGAGGCGGCAGCGCTGCCCAGGAGCCATCGGGAGTTCGGAGCCCCAGCGTGGCCTCTGGATTTACTGAGTGGGAGCTGGGGCGTGTGCTCCCAGACCCAAGGCCCTTGTGGGCGTGGGGGAGAAACCAAGGCTAAAGTAGGTCTCCCCGCCCGCCGCGGCCGCCCTGACATCCCACCCAGCCCTGGCCCCGGGCCAGCGAATGCCGGGATGGTGACTCAAAACCGAGAGCAGTGTGCGGGGGTGGGGGTGTCCCCCTCATTCTCAGCTTTCCCAGCGTCCCCATCACGACCAGGACCCTTGAAGACACCTCTCAGACGGGTCACACTGGCTCGCTCCCTCCTCCTCCTCCTCTTCCTCTCCCTCCCCCTCCGTGCCTCCCCCCTCCAACCTTCAGCTGGATTTTTGTTCTTGGCTCCGTGTCAGGGCAGAAAGGCGGAAATGAGTGTGGGATGTGGAATGTCTCTGAGGTTGGAATATATTTAGGCCTGGACGGGAGACTGTGTGTGGTACAGAGCAGACCTCAGCGTCGGCCTGGCCTGGGGAGGGGTACACAAAAGGGGCTAGTGCACAGCGGCCTTCGGTCTTCTCTCTGCTTCCGGGTTTCCGCCCCGCCCACAGCCCTCGCCCCGCCCCGGAGTGGGAGGGGCCAGAGGAGGCCCTGGGCGTGGAGGCACGCCCTGCTCGGGCACCAGACCCGGATTATTTACAGCTGAAAACCCAAGGCCCAGAGAGGGTAATTGGCTTTCCCAGAGTTACTCAGCAAAGAAGTGAAGTGTTTCCAGCTGGCTGCAAACACCGGCGTCCCGTTGCCATTATTTGTGCATTCATCCATTCATTCCCATCATTCATTCATTCACTCATTCATGCATGCAGCAAGTCTGCGCCAGGCCCCAGACCTGCCAGGCCAGAGGCCCAAGGTGCAGGGCAAGCAAACTGGACCAGGGTCACCAAACCACAGGCCGTGGGCCGCACCCGCCGGTCCTCCGCACTGCCTTCCGGCTCAGAAGGGTTTTTACATTATTAAACAGATGAAAACAAGAGAAAAAGACTATTCCACGAAACGTTAAAAAAAAAAAAATCATCTTGGGGCACCTGGGTGGCTTAGTCGGTTAAGCGTCCGACTTTCGCTTAGGTCATGATCTCGCGGTTCGTGGGTTCGAGCCCCGCGTCGGGCTCTGTGCTGACTGCCAGCTCAGAGCCTGGAGCCTGTTTCAGTCTGTGACTCCCTCTCTCTCTGACCCTCCCCTGCTCACGCTGTCTCTCTCTCTCTCTCTCCTAGAAATAAATAAAACATTAAAAAAAAATAAAAAAAATTTAAAAAAAATCATCTGAAATTAGTTTCAGCAGGTGTAAATTATGCGTCCACAGTCATGCCCCCTCATGTCCATACTGTCTGCGGCCGGTTTGGTTGCTTTTTAATTGAGTGAAAATAACACATCACAGAAGATTTTACCACTTAGCCGTTTCTAAGGGTACAGATCAGTGACATGGAGTACATTCACACGGTTGTGCAGCCCTCCCCACCATCCGTCTCTAGAACTGTAATTCTCCAGCTCAGGCTCCGCTAAACGCTAACTCTCCCACCCCATGCCCCAGCCTCTGGCGCCCACAATTCGGTTTTCTGCCTCCATGAATTTGGCTCCTCTGGGGGCCTCATATAAAGTGGAATCAGACAGCATTTGTCTTTCTGTGTCTGGCTTATCTCACTCAGCAGAACAGTGGGGTTCACCCATGTTGTAGCCAGTGTCAGAATCTCCTTCCTTTTTAAGGCTGAGTACTATTCCCTTGTATGGATGGACCACATTTTGCTTACCCGTTCGTTCATTGATGGACACTTGGGTTGCTTCCACGGTGTAGCTATTGGAAATAATGTTTCTGTGGACATGGGTATACAAATCTCTCTCTCTCTCTCTTTTTAAGCGTTTATTCATCTTTGGGAGACAGAGACAGAGTGTGAGCGGAGGAGGGGCAGAGAGAGGGAGACCCAGAATCTAAGCAGGCTCTGGGCTGTGAGCTGTCAGCACAGAGCCCGACGCGGGGCTCGAACTCACCAACCTGAGCTGAAGTTGGATGCTTAACTGACTGAGCCACCCAGGCGCCCCTCCAGATATCTCTTGGAGACCCTGCTTTCCATTCTTTTGGGGTGTCTACCCAGAAGTGTCATGGCCGGGTCACTCAGTAATTCTAGTTTGGATTTTTTGAGGAACTGGCGTGCTGTTTTCCAGGGTTGCCGCACCTGGTTTACGTTCCCAGCAGCAGCGCACGGGGGCTCCCCTTTCTCCACATCCACACCAATGCCTGTTTGGGGTTTTTTGATGGTAGCCATCGTGATGGGCGTGGGGTGGTGTCTGGGGCCACCTCTGTCGTACAGGACAGAACACACTTATTGGAACAGAGATGCACAAAGACAAACACATTCCCTATCTGGCTCTTTACAGAAGTTTGTCAATCCCTGGACTGCACGGGGGGGGGGTCCCCATCTTTGGAGACCTTATTTTATTTCTTTTATTCATTCATTCGTTCATTCATTCATTCAGATATATTTAAGTCCAAGTTAGTTGACATATAGTGTAATAATGATTTCAAGATTTAGTGATTCATCACTTACAAATAACGCCCAGTGCCCTTCCCAGCAAGTGCCTCCTTAATGCCCATCGCCCATTTAAGCCGTCCCCTTACCCTACACTCTGCCAGCAACCCTCAGTGTGTTCTCTCTAGTTTAAGAGTCTCTTATGGAGCACCTGGGTGGCTCAGTCGGTTAAGCGTCCAATGTCGGCTCAGGTCATGTTCTCGCGGTTCATGAGTTCGAGCCCTGCGTGGGGCTCTGTGCTGACAGCTCGGAGCCTGGAACCTACTTCGGAGTCTCTCTCTTTCTGCCCCTCCGCTGCTCGTTCTGTCTCTCTCTCAAAAATAAATAATAAACATTAAAACAAAAATTTTTTTAAAAGAGTCTCTTATATTTTGTGGAGACCTTGTTTCCTCTCAGGGTTGTTGCAGCAAAGAGCCCTCATCTATTCTCTTCCAGCCTGTTTCTCCTGGGCGGTGGGGGGGTGGAGGGGGTCGGGGGTCTGCAAGTCCACAGGGGTCTCCAGGGACTGCTGCATCTCTCCACTGGTGGAGGCCCGGCTGGCTCAGGGTGGTGCCGGCGTGGGTGGCTTCTGCCTGTGGCTGTGACGGAGGGACATGTCTGAGCATTCCGGGCAGCATCTTGGGGCAGTTTGACCTGGAGATTTGGAAGGTGACAGGTGTATGGTGGGGGGGAGGAAGAGAAGAGGGAGGCTGTCCCCAGCCGATGACAGAGACTGAGGTGACCTGCCACCCTCCTCACTGCCACCCTGCGCTAAGAAGCCGGATGCGGGGCCAGGCTGGGCACAAAATCGTTTTCTCGACCCTTTTCCATGAGAGCTCATCGAAGGGCTTGTCCCATCCTGTCTGCTTCGCGTGCCTCTTCTTCCTGGGCCCTCCTAGCCCTGGCATCTGTTGGGTGGGCTGGGAGCAGGTGGCCGGCGGGGGGTGAGCCTTGGGGATGGCCGGCGGGCACCTCCTTGCTGGGAATGCCACCTCCGTGCTACAGGCTGACCTCACCTCCTGGGTTGTCTCCGGAGAACCCTGTTCCTCTATCCCTTAGAGCTGGGCTTTGCCTCTGGGACCTTTCCAGAAACCACTAGGTGTTCAGGAAGGAGTCTATATCCCTACCTGTGTTTCGCTGGGCTCCTCTGCCTTGGCACCCCTCTCCAAGTGGGGCATTTAAGGCTCTCCCCTCAGCCAGACAGCTTCTCAGGCACCAGAGCCGGCAGTGCTGCTGGAGGAAAGCTTCATCGAGACGTTGATTCATTCATTCATTCCACCCACATTGGCCAAACTCTCCATCACAGTGTTCTTGCTGTACTGTTGTGTGGGTTTGTTTTACTGTTTATTTATTTTTGAGAGCGCAAGCAGGGGAGGGGCAGAGAGAGAGGGACAGAGGATCTACAGTGGGCTCTGCGCTGACAGCAGCGAGCACACGACGCGGGGTTCGAACTCACGAACCTGGAGATCATGACCTGAGCCGAAGTCAAGCACTCAACCAACTGAGTCACCCGGGTGCCCCTATCCTTGCTGGCTGTTAAGCCAAAACTCAAGTCATCCTACCCTAAGGAATTCAAAACCGTTGCCCAAACACATCCTTGTATGCCTGTGTTTTCACAATTGCCTAAATGTGAGAGAACCCAAAGGTCCCTCAGTGAATGAATGGGTAGGGGCTCCTGGCTGGCTCAGTGGGTGGAGCATGTGACTTTTGATCTTGGGGTTGTGAGTTCAAGCCCCACGTTGGGTGTGGAGATTCCTTAAAAATAAGATCTTTGAAAAAATGTTTTATTTATTTATTTTGAGAGACAGAGAGAGACAGAGAGAGGGCAAGCAGCGGAGGGACAGAGAGAGGGAGAGAGAGAATCCCAAACAGACCCTGCACTGCCAGCACAGAGCCCGATGCGGGGCTCGAACTCACTAACCTAACTCAGGTGAGATCATGACCTGAGCCAAAATCAAGAGTCGGACACTTAACCTACTGAACCACCCTGGTACCCCAATATAAAATCTTAAAAAAAAAAAAAAAGAATGAATAGATAAACATATGTGGTCCATCCATACTATGGACTATTATTTGGCCATAAAAAGGAAAGGAATTCTGATACATGTTCTGACGTGGATGAACCTTGACACATTATGTTTGAGGTCAACCACAAGAGGCCATGTGTCATTAACGTCATTTATACGAAATACTCAGTATAGGCGACTCGACAGAGACAGAAAGTGGATTCGTGGTTGCCAGGGGCTAAGGAGGGGGAAATGCGGAGTGACTGCTTTTTTTTTTTAAGTTTATTTATTTTGAAAGAGCACCAGTGGGAAAGGGCAGAGAGAGAGGGAGAGAGAGAGAACCCCAAGCATTCCCGAGCCGTCAGCACAGAACCTGATGCAGGGCTCGAACTCCAGAACCATGAGATCAGGACCTGAGTGGAAACCAAGAGTTGGAACCCAAGAATCGATGCTCAATGGACTGAGTCACCCAGGCACCCCGGGGAGTGACTGCTTAATGGGTACAAATTCTTCTCTGGGGGGTGCTTGGGGGGGGCTGGACATATTCTAGAACTAGATAGTGGCCTCGGTTGCACAACACTGTGAAAGTACCACATGCGGCTGAATCATCCACTTTCCGATGGTTAAGGGTTAATTTTACGTTCTGTGAATTTTATCACAATTAAAAAACCAGAAGGAAGTCAGCAAGCGGAGAGCGCTTCGTGCTTCTGCTCTGGCTTCAAATTAAAGGGTTTACAGGGGTGTGTGGTGGGAGGCCGTGGGTGCAGGAGTGAGAGGAAGGAGCCTGCCTCGTGTTAAACCCCTGCTCATACAGGGGCGTGAGGCTTCCCTCCTCCCAGCCCTGTCTGGAGTGGAGGTGGCCTTGGCCTTGGGGCCGTGGGGAGGGCGTCTCCCCAATGCTAGGTCCTTGAAGCTCCTCTGAACCGAAATCTCAGGAGAGTGGGGAGAGCGGAGCCCCAACACGGAGCAGGTGGCCAACAGCGGTCACCCAGGCGGGAGGGGAGGCTGGGGGTGTGTGGAATGATGACAGGGGTGTCTGTGGAAATAGGCCTCTTGGTGTCCACAGAATGGGCCCTCCAAGTCTCTTACTTATTAAAATCCTCTGCTGATTGAGCGCCTGGGTAGCTCAGTCTGTTAAGCATCCGACTTCGGCTCAGGTCATGATCTCACGGTTTGTGGGTTTGAGCCCTGCATCGGGCTCTGTGCTGACAGCTCAGAGCCTGGAGCTGCTTCGGATTCTGTGTCTCCCTCTCTCTCTGCCCCTCCCCCACTCACGCTCTGTCTCTCTCTCTCTCAAGAATAAATAAACATTAAGAAATTTTTTAAAAAGATACCAGAGACCGGGTGACTTATAAACAACAGACATCTTATTTCTCACTATTCTGGAGGCCGGAAGTCCAGGGTCAAGGCACTGACGGATCTGATGTCTGGTGACAGCCTGCTTCCCAGTTCGCAGACCAGATTTTTTTTTTTTCTGTGTCCTCATGTGGTGGAAGGGATGAGGGAGCTCCCTGGGGCCTTTTTTTTTTTTTTTAATAAGAGCACTAATCTGTGCGTGGAGGCTCCAATGATCTCAGTGCCTCCCAAAGGCCCCACCTTCTTTCTATTTTATTTTTCAAGAAGGAGAGAGAGAGGGCGCAAGTGAGTGAGGGGCAGAGAGAGAATCCCACGAAGGGCAGAGAGAGAGAGGGAGAGAGAGGAAGAGAGCGGGAGAAAGAAGTGGGGCTTGAACTCACCTGATGCAGGGCCCAAGCTCGCCCCACGTGGGACTTGAACTCACAAACCATGAGTTCATCACCTGAGCTGAAGTCAGACGCTTACCCGACTGAGCCCCCCAGGCACCTCTCTATTATCTTCATAACACCATGTTTTTAAAACCCTGGTTATTAAAAGGAGCAGGTGTGGGTCAAGAGGTGGTGCTGGGAGCGTCCACAGCCCTCATTTGCTAAACGCAGCCGTCTGCCTGATTCTGCACAGCCTGCGAGCCAAGAATGGCCTTTTCATTTTTAAATGGTTGGGGAAAAAAAAAAAAACCCACCACGATGTGAAAATTATATGCAGTTCAAATTTCAGTAGCCAAGGGGCTTGGAGGGAGAGGACAGATGTTGTTTAAGAGTACAAACTGGCAATGAGTGGAAAATAAGTCCTGAAGAGCGAACGCTCTGCGGAGGGAATATATACAACACAATGCATCATAACCGTCCGACAGGCTAAGAGAATAGGACTCTGGACGATTCCAGCTTCTACGAGGAAATGATAATTACACGATGCGATCCAGGTGCTAATTATGGCTACGATGGCAATCTTATTACAATACATAAATGTACCAAATTGACCTGTCGTAGTCCTTGAATTCACACGGTGTGGCATGGCAAATCTACTTCAGTGGAATAATGCCGTGTCTGTAAATAAAGTTTTATTGATACACAGCTGTGTTCATTCATTCACCTTTCCTCTGTGGCCGCTTTTATTCTAAGTGGCAGGGTTGAATCATTGCAGCGGAGACGGCCCACAAAGCAGAAACTACTTCCTGTCTGGCCTTTCCGAGAAGTTTGCAGACCCCTGCTCTGCAGGGACTGAGCCCTGAGTGTCTCCCCCTGCCCCCCCACCCCCACCCCCAGTCCTCTGACTCAGGGCTTTCGGGATATTTCCTCTTTGAAGAGATGGGTGGGATTTGCAGACAAGTGGCTCGGGGACACAGTGTCCTCAAGGGGAGGGCCATCTGGGCCTTCAGAGTGGAGTGGGACTGAGCAGTGGGATGGGCGGGCTGGTGACGGGCACAGCTGGGATGCGCGGTCAGGGTTCTGGCTCCATCCCGGCAGCCATATCCCTACCTAGCCAGCCGCCGTGTCTCATCTACTGACCCAGTGTTGTCCCTTTTCCTCAGCCTTTCCCTCCCCCTACCTGCTGTCACCTCCCCTGCTGGGTGCTGTCAGCTGTCACTGCCTTGTATCAAGAGATGTGGCCAGTGTGGCCAGTGCGTTTGCCTGCCCTCCCCGCTCCCTCCTCCCTCCCTTCCCTTCTACTTTCTCCCTTCTTTCCTTTCCTTCCTCCCTCCCTCTTTCTTCCTTCCTTTCCCTTCCTTCTCTTCCTTCCTTCTTTCATTTCTTTTTCTTTCTTTCCACAAAACACATCAAGTGACATCAAGTTAACCTGTGTGTATGTATGTATGTATGTGAGCTCTACACCCAGCATGAGGCTTGAACTCACGACTCTGAGATCTGGAGTCTTGTGCTCTACTGACTAAGCCAGCAGGGTGCCCCTACTTGTTTTTAAATTTTTAAAAATGTTTTATTTATTTCTGAGAGAGGGAGAGAGACAGCATGAGCAGGGGAGGGGCAGAGAGAGGGAGACACAGAATCAGAAGCAGGCTCCAGGCCCTGAGCTGTCAGCACAGAGCCCGACGCGGGGCTCGAACTCAGGAACCGTGAGATCATGACCTGAGCTGAAGTCGGATGCTCAACTGACTGAGCCACCCGGGCGCCCCTAAGATTTACCATTTTAACCATTTCTCAGCGGTAGGTCAGTGGCTTTGCATACGTGCACCATCCCCACCATCCATCTCCAGAACGTTTTCATCTTCCCAAACTTCAACTCTTGTCCCCATTGAACCCTCACTCCCCATTCCCTCCCCGCCCCCTGGTAATCAATCACCGGAACCACTTTCTGTCTATAAGTCAGTGGAAGTCTGAGGATGCCAGTTCTCCTGAGCCTTCAGAGGCTCCCTATTGCCCTCAGGAAAAGACCAAATAGCCCCAAGGAGGATGCACCTTGCATCTTGGTCCTCTCAGTTCGCTCCCCTTCTGTCTCACAGACACGTTCCCTTTCCTTTCTGAGGAAGGTCAGCTTCTCTACAGGCCTCAGGATGCTTCCTCACAGCAGATACCCCGTGGTAATTCATTATTTCCATGCTTTTCCTTCTGGTCTGTTGGTGTACGTCTCTCTTTCTTTTTTTTAAATGTTTTATTTATTTCTGAGAGAGAGAGACAGCGTGAACAGAGGAGGGTCCGAGAGAGAGGGAGACACAGAATCCAGAACAGGCTCCAGGCTCTGAGCTGGCAGCACAGGACCCGACTCGGGGCTCGAACCTACGGACGTGAGATCATGACATGACCTGAGCCGAAGTCGGACGCTTCACTGACTGAGCCAGCCAGGCGCCCCTGGTGTAGGTCTCTTGATGTGCTTTCTGCCTCCTCCATTGGACTGTGAGCCTACGAGGGTACGCACAGTGCCCGTCTTACTCACCACTGCTCCGGGACCTGTGCTGGTCCCACAGCAGATGCTCAACATACATATAGTAGAAGGACCGACAGAAAGCAGGATATGCATGGACGTGGCAGGGCTGGCGGGGGGGGGGGGGGGGCCAGCTGCCCAGGGTCGTGGGCGGATGGAGGCGGGAGGTAGGGGCAAGATGTTCCGGGTGGGTGTGGGGCGCTCATGGGTGACAGGTTGGGGGGGCGGCGCATGCGCAGAGATGGCTGGGTGGGGGATGTCAAGGGCAAGTGGGAGGCGTGGACAGGTGGACCCCTCCCCAGGAAGTGCAGCCCAGAAGTGGGGTCTGGCAGAGGTGGGGCTGGGAGGGCACGTGGATGGTGCTGTCGCGCCCATGGCCACCTTGCATGTGGGCGGCCGGTCTGGGGCTGGAGCCCTTGTGGGACAGGCGGCCAGAACCAGGAGGCCCTGGGGTCCTCGGTGAGACACGTAAGCTCCTGGGGCAGGTTTGTCTCGCCTCGGCTCCGGGCATTCGCACAATCTGTAACTTCTTTCCTTTTATAACAAGATTTTTTTTTTCAGTTTTTTTATTTTTGAGAGAGAGAGAGAGTGAGCACGAGCTGGGGAGGGGCAGAGAGAGAGAGAGAGAGAGAGGGACACAGAGGATCCAAAGCAGGCTTTGTGCTCCCAGAACCACGAGATCATGACCTGAGCCAAAGTTAGACGCTCCAGCGACGGAGCCACCCAGGCGCCCCACAACTTGTCATTTCTAGGGCCCGGTGTGGGCCAAGGAGAGGGGCCTGGATAAAGTCAGACTTGGCGTTCCCCCAGCTGGCTGGCCTCCTTCTGCCTGACGCTAAATGCCGGCTTGTCACAGTGTCACACGCTGCACCCCTTGGGGGGGGTGTTTGCAGTGCTAAGGGGCTGGGGGGCTGGTGGTATCTCTTAGCAAGCCAGTGGCCATTCCCCACCCCTGCGCCCGCCCCCCCGGTTCTTTTTATATCTCACATTTAGAGAAAGCCGAAACATCTGAGACCAGGAGGGAAGGGGCGGCCAGGCAAGGAGGCGAGTGGGGGTGGGGAGAGCGCAGGGTGGGGGGTGATGTCTGAACCTAGTGCAGGGGGGAGGCTGGCTGGGTCAGGGGCGGCCACTGGCTTCCTTCCATCAGTCCTGAAGCATCAGATGGTGCTGAGCTATATTTAAAGGCTGCTTTCTCCGCCTCCACTGCGGGGTCCTCACCAGGATGTGTGAGTCAGAGGAAGGCCCGGTGTGGCCCCAGGGCCTGGCTGGACCTGCCCTGAGGAGCTGGGAACACCTCCCCAAGAAGCAATCCCGGCTGGGTCCCTGTTGCCCTGAGGTCTCCCTGCCTGGGCTGCCCTCTCCCATCCCTGCTGGGGCTCTGCAGCAGGGGAGGGGCCCCGTGGATGACCCCCCGACTCAGGGGAACCCCCAGGCCAGCAACGGCTCCCTGGTCTTACGCACTGGCCTCTGCCGCTGGCACCTCCTGCCAGGAACCACCCCCCCACCCCCGGAAGGCACACAGCCTCACTCTCTGGTTTCATAGCATCATCCCGTGCTCTCGTGGTTCACAACACGCACGTCCACACAGCCTTGCTCGTCCGCTCCTATCGTGTTGACTAGAAGGCTGAGGTCTGGGGTGCGGATAGATCTCCATCAGCGCCGCTGCTGTAACAAAACACCACAGACCGAGGGACTTAGGAACAACGGACACTTATTTCTCACAGTTCTGGAGGCGGGAAGTTCAAGATCAAGGCGCCAGCAGGTGAAGTGGCTGGTGGGAGCTCCCTCTCTGGTTCACAGATGGCGTCTGCTCACTGGCCAGAAGGGCCAAGGTGGGGGGGGCTCTGGGGTCTCCTTATAGGGGCCCGGTTCCCATTCATGAGGGCTCTCCTGACCTAAGCACCTCCCAGAGGCCCCCTCCTCATAGTACCGTCAACTTGGGGGTGAGGGCATCAACATATAAATGGGGGTGGGGGACAGACCTCCACAGCAGGACAGGTGTCTGTGTGGGTGAGAGGTGAGCAGTGGAACGGTAGCTGGAAGTGACAGAACAGGGATCGGAGGGCAGCCTGTCCCGCCCTAACGATGCCAGTGTCACCCGCTTACCCCGGCACCGAGCCCACAGATGGGGGGCATCCGGCATCCAGAACTGGACACTCTTGGACAGTGGCAGCACAGCAGAGCTCGGGAATGACCCCAGGAGGGAGGGCCCGCAGTCAGTTGAACGTCCGACTTTGGCTCAGGCCATGATCTCACAGTTCGTGGGTTCGAGCCCCGCATCGGGCTCTGTGCTGACAGCTCAGAGCCTGGAGCCTGCTTCTGATTCTGTCTCCCTTTCTGCTCCTCCCCTGGCTCTCACTCTCTCTCTCTCTCTCAAAAATAAATAAACATTAAATACAAAATGATCCCAGGAAGCTCAGGCCACACCTGTGCTGTCTAGGACAGTCCCCACCAGCCACAGTGGCTATCGAGCACTGTGGAAGTGTGGCCGGTCCAAATCGAGATGTGCTCTGGGCAAGAAAAGCACACGTTGGGTTGCAAAATCTTACTAGGGAAAAAATGTAGGAGATGACCCTAATATTTATATGGGTTACCTGTTGAAATATCATATGCTTTATGATTTGCATATGATTTTGCATTAACTGACTGTATTATTCAAAATAATTTCACCTTCCTCGAAGGGCTAACATAGCTGTCATAGGACCCAGAAATTTCATTCCTATCCCCCCCAAATTGTAAACAGGCGTTCAAATAAATACCTGCACACAGGAGCATTGGTCACAATAGGCACAAGTGAGAAGCATCCCAACTGTCCCTCAGCAGATGAAGGGATACACAAAATGTAGGGAATAGTATCGTCCTGATACACGCCACAGCATGGGTGCACCTTGAAGGCATCATGCTCAGCGAAGAAGCTAGACTAAAAAGTCACGTGTTGTATGATCCCATCCATGTGAAAAACTCAGAATAAGAAAGTAGATTAGGGGCATCCAGGGGAGCCTGGGTGGCTCAGTCAGTTAAACGTCCTACTTCGGCTCAGGTCATGATCTCACGATCCGTGGGTTCGAGCCCCACGTCGGGCTCTGTGCTGACAGCTCAGAGCCTGGGGCCTGCTTCGGAGGCTGTGTCTCCCTCTAGCTCTCTGCCTCTTCCCTGCTCATGCTCTGTCTCCCAAAAATAAATGAAAATGTTAAAAAAAAGAAAGAAAGTATATTAGTGGTTGTAAGAGGCTGAGAGAGGGGGAAATAGGGAGCAGCTGCTCATGGGGACAGGGTTCATTCTGAAACCAGACAGAGGTGATGACGGCATAATATTGTGGAGGTACTAAGTGCCATGGAATTGAACACTTTATTTTTATTTATTTATTGGATTTTAAAGGTTTGTTTATTTTTGAGAGTGGGGGAGGGGCAGAGAGAGCAGGGGACAGAGGATCCAAAGTGGGCTCTGCACTGACTGCAGCAAGCCTGATGTGGGGCTCGAACTCATGGACCATGAGATCACGACCGGAGCCAAAGTCGACGCTCAACCGACTGAGCCGCCCAGGTGCCCCGGAATTGAGCACTTTAAATGGTTCATTTTACGTTACGTGAGTTTCACCTCAACTTGAAAAACCTGATAAAACCCCCCACCTGTTCTTTTTTTTTTTTTTTTTACTTTTTTCAATGTGGCAACTAGAAGATTGAAATGTGACTGCCTTCGGCTTGCTGCTGGGTGATGCTGGTCTAGACCCCTGTGCGTCCAGGGGAATCCCGCCACATCTGAGTCCCCGGCTGACCCAGAGCAGGACCCGGACCGGTTGTAGCCCCTGGGGGCTGAGGTAGGGAGCGGAAACTCTCATCCACCAGAGGGTTTTTGATTGTCGTCTGTTCCTGAGGCCGCAGGACCGGGCTGTTCCTGCAGGGGGAGCGGGGGGGGGGGGGGGGGGGGGGGGCGGATAGAGACTGGTGCAATGCCTTGAGCCACCTTGGACTTTTGGCCACCTGAAGTTCAAAGACCTGAAGGCTGTTGTTCTCGGCTGGTGGGTTAGCAGTTTGCACCCTCCGTGATCCTGGTGGCAGGGAGACAGCACTTGTGAGAGGTTTTGGATGAGAAGACGTGAGTCCTGGGAAAGGGGGCCCGGCAGGATGGACTGATGGACAGGAGGTCAGTAGTGCCAGCCGGGAGGGGTGTGTCCGCGCCCTCTGGGAGGCCAAAGGGCTGACGGGACGGAAACCAGCGGGGTGTACGTTTACGGTTCACCGCCCCCTCCCCCACCACGTGACTTTGGGCGAGATCTTGGACCAGCGGTGGAACCCTTCTGACCCTTAGTTTTCTAACTCGCAGGCGCCTTCCTCAGCTTCTCCTCCTCTTAGCCCGCCCCTCCCTGCGCCGCCCTCCCGCCCCAGCTGGGCTCTTCCTGAGAAAGCGGAGGCAGAAACAAGGAGGCTCACAGGGCCTCCAGCTCCAGCCAGCCTCTCTGGCTCCTAAACGCCAGGTGGTTCCTGAGCCATCTACTCTGTTCCACGCCGGGCATTTACATCCGTGTTGTCCCTGCTGGTCCAGCCTCTGTCTCTGGAGCCTGGAGTGGGGGTACTGTTACGGCCCTCGCTCCCACTCCTGCCTCCACCCCCAGGTTAGTGCCTCCACTCCCAGATTCCGAGTTTACCCCATCACGCCTTGGCCATTCACCGATTGGCCTCTAGGTGGCGCTGCCTATCTGGTGCACCTGCCTTGGGGGCGCGTGCAACCTCATCTCAACCAAAGGCTCCCCTGGGCCTTCTTGGGGGCCAGGAGCTGGGGCTGGAGATGGGGACACGACCTTGAACAAGGCCCGGACTTTAGTTTTGGGGGGCTCTGAGTCTCATTTGGCTGTCCAATGGATCGATTATTATAATACAGTCTTTGGTCTTACAGGGAAATGTGAGGTCCGGAACTCTTTTTTTTTTTTTTTTTTTTTTTTTGAGAAGAAGGCACCTGGGTGCCTTTAAAAACTGTTTCCCCACTGCAAAAGCAGTCATAAATTTTGGAGAATTAATTCGGTACAGTACCAAAGTCTACACAGCCATCCGTGATGCATCTTCCCAGCCCCCTGCACCCCCGGAAGGGGCCACTGTCCGCAGCGGGCTGTGTGTCCCTCCAGATCACTTTTTACAGGAGAAATGTAGTCGTGGAGGCAGTTGTGCCTGCTGAGGCCTTCTTCATGTTTAAGGGCTGGAGCACGGCAGGGAGGGAGCGCTGGGCCTGGGCCGACCACTGCGTGGGAGGCTGGGGTGGGGGTGGGGCTGGAGCTCCGGGAAGCCGCCTGGCCCAACGTGGTGGGCACGTTGGGTGGACTGCAGAGGGGCTCGGGCTGCTATTCCGGGCAGGGACGGGAGGCCAGATGGAACGTGGGTGTCACGTTTAGCAGATGGGGCTGTCACGGCGGATCAGGGCAGGGGTGGAACGAGAGCGGCTCCCTGTCCACCCCCTCTGAGGACGCTACTTGGGCCAAGAACCCTCTCTGCTCAGCCTCCGGGGCCATGTCCACTGGGCCTTCAGCAGGTGTTTGGCCATCTTCGTCGGTTTGGGCCGCTCTGACGGAATGCCACCGACTGGGGGCTTTTATAAACCACAGGGAGTTATTGCTCACAGTTCTGGAGGCTGAAGTCCAAGATTAAGGCACCAGCGGATTCAGTGTCTGGTGGGTCCTGCTTGCCTCTTAATTCGCAGACACTGTCTTCTAGCTTTTCCTCACCTGCTGGAAGAGTGAGAGCTCTACGGGGTCTCCTTTATAAGGGCACCAATTTCACCGGGCGCTTGGGGGGCTCAGCCGGTTAAACATCTCACTCTCCATTTTGGCTCAGGTCATGATCTCATGGTATGTGGGATCGAGCCCTGAATCAGCCTCTGCACTGACAGCGTGGAGCCTGCTTGGGATTCTCTCTCTCTCTCTCTCTCTCTCTCTCTCTCTCTCTGCCCTTCCCACACTTGTGCACATGTGTGCACACTCTTTCTCTTTCTCAAAATAAATAAACATTTAAATAACATAAAATCTTGGGGCACCTGGGTGGCTCAGTTGGTTGAGCGTCCAACTTCAGCTCAGGTCATGATCTTGTGGTTCATGAGTTCAAGCCCTGCATCGGACTCTGTGCTGACAGCTCAGCCTGGAGCCTGTTTCAGATTCTGTGTCTCCCCCTCTCTCTGCCCCTACCCCGCTCATACTCTCTCTCTGTCTCGAAAACAAACATTAAAAATTGAAAAAAAAAAAGTTTATTGAGAGAGAGAGCGAGCATGAGCTGGAGAAGGGCAGAGAGAGAGAATCCCAGGCAGGCTCCCCGTGGTCAGCCATGTTGGAGCTCGACACAGGGCTCGAATTTATGAACTGTGAAATCATGACCGGAGGTGAAATCAAGAGTCAGATGCTTAACCGACTGAGCCACCCAGGCGCCCCTTTCTTTGCTTGTATGTTTCATCCCTCTAAGCACCAGTCTCTAAGATACTGACTTTGCTGTGTTGCTGAGGCTTTTTCAAATGCATGGTGACAAGACACAGGCTGAGTGTCGGGTCCTCATTCTCCTTCCGGTTGCTTCCCTAAAATCAGGGCTTTACCTCCACGCCGCACAGCATTCCTGAGGAGCCAGTGGTCCCCATCATGGGGTGCTCTGGTTGGCACCCACACACAGATCTGACTTTCCCACAAGTCTTCCAGCCAGGCGCTGTCACCCATCCACACCCCGCCAGTCCTTTGATGGCCACTGATGGGGGTCAGATCTGCCGCACCGCTAAATATGCCACTTTAGCAAAAGGGTTATTTTGAGCTGAAGGCAAGTGAGACGAAGAAGAGTTCACTGTCCTCCCCCCTTCCGCCTAAAAGCGGGGCATGAATTTCCTCTTAAGAAGGTGACATGCATTTCCCTTTTTGAAGGTGTCCCCTTTTCTCATGTGTCAGGAAGAGAAGAGTGACTCATCACTGAAGATGGCGAGGCACCAAGCTGAGTCTGTATAAACAAACTTGATGAAACCTTATGAAAATAATCCTTATCTTCCATTAGTTTCCACTATATATTTCCTAGTCACTTCGCTCCTAAGTTATCAACCTTGGAATCCCAAGCTCCCTTTTCTTTGCTAAAATGGTATTTAAACCCGAATCGAATCACTTTTTTGAATTTCACTGCTTTTCTGTGCACGTAAATATTAATTAAAATTGTCCTTTTTTACTATTAATATGTTATTTTCTTAATTTTTTTTAATGTTTATTTTTGAGAGATAGAGGGAGACAGTGAGAGCAAGGGAGAGGCAGAGAAAGAGGGAGACATTGAATCCGAAGCAGGCTCCAAGCTCTGAGCTGTCAGCATGGAGCCCAACATGGGACTCAAACCCAAGAACAGTGAGATCATGACGGGAGCCGAAGTCAGACGCTCAACCAGCTGAGCCACCCAGGTGCCTCTGTCATTTCTTAGTTTAATTCACATGCCTCAGTGACTGAATCTAAGAGGGTAGAGGAAATGTTTTGCCTCCCTGACACAGCAGAAGGCCCCCATTTCACAGACAGAACATTGAGGCTCAGAGTGATAACAATGGGGAGCTTTAGATTATAGGGAAACAGTTCCTTTTAGCCCTGAGGACACATCTGTAATAAGCCTGGGTCTCTCAGATTATTGTCCCCAGTAGGGAGCTGTCCAGGGCATTTGCATGGCATACTTGGCTTGTAGAGTCTCCATTTCCTTCCCCTTCTTCAGCCTTCCCGATGATGTGGCTAAGGCTGGAGACTGAGGGGATGGGAGACCAGGGCTTAAGCCAAGCCCCCCTCTAACTCTCCCTCTCCTGGGCAGCTGACATTTACTCCTGTCTGAAGGTGTGGGTGACGGAGGCCTGGGGTCCAGCCCTCCCTGCACTCAGCCACAGGTTCGGCCTTTGGGTCTGGGGGCTGGGCGGGGGGGCGGTCGCTCTGACTTGTTCCCTTGTGGACAGATGGCTGCAGGCTCCAGAGGGAATTGCACAGGACAAATGTGCTGTCCAACGGCTTCAGCCCCTCCGGAGGTGAGCCTTAGCCAGCAGCCGGCCCCGCCTTGGTCGGGCGGCTGCCCCAGACATCTGCGGGACTTGTGATTGGCTAAGCTACCTAGTTAGGAAGTTCAAACCGTCTTTAGCTTTTTGTTAGACGGTCGCTTCCCATCCCTCGGTATTATAGACGGAGCTCTGTTTGCCTTGCCCTTTGGAGTCTCTCAGCCTTCTTTGCCCAAGGTAAGCTCAAGGGTTGAGGTCTGGAGGGCAGACCTGTCGAACTTTCTGCTTTGGTGCTATGGTAATAATGGCTCACGGAGCGACGGGGGTGACATTCTGAGAACAGCAGATCTCAAAGGGGTCCAGGCCCCTGGGGGGGTGGGGTTATTGAGATCGTTCCAGAGGGCCCATAAGGCCAAACTATTTTTATAATAATAAGGTGTCCTGTGTCTTTAATACTTTCGTTCTCTCACATGTGTACTGTCCGGCTTCCAGAATGTAGCCGATATTGCAACAAGTTGGATGCAGAGGTGGGTAGATAGGAGAATGTAGCTGTCTTCTGTAAGCAGACATGAATCAGATGCAAAAATGTAAAACAAAGGCTCTCTTTTCGCGGATTTTCGTTGTTGAAAAGTGTGGTTATTTCTCATCCTAAATATGATTGTGTTTTAAAAACGAATACATAGTTTTTAAAAATTCCGTTTTAATTTCTAAATGGTAAATATCAGTAACTATAACCCAAATAAATAGACATGCTTTGGAGTCCTCAATAATTTTTTAAAAATGTTTTATTTATTTCTGAGAGAGAGAGAGATCGACAGTGTGAACAGGGGAGGGTCAGAGAGAGAGGGAGATACAGAATCCAAAACAGGCTCCTGGCTCTGAGCTGTCAGCACAGAGCCCGACGCAGGGCTTGAACCCATGAACCGTGAGATCATGACCTGAGCCGAAGTCGGACGCTTAACCAACTGAGCCATCCAGGCATCCCCTCAATAATTTTCTTAAGAATGTAAAGGGGTGTTGACACCAAACAGGTTGGGAACCGCTTATGTAGGATAAAGGCCCCAATCTGGCTCACTGCCTGCCTGTATTTATAAATAAAGTTTTATTGGAACATGGCCACATTCACTTGTTAGCATGTTATCTCTGGCTGCTTTCCTGGTGCAACGGCAGAGTTGAAGAGTTGCAATAGAGACTACCTGGGTCTCAAAGCTGAAAATATTACTCTCTGATCCTTGAAGAAAAAGTTCGCTGGTGGCTGATGTAAAATAATGCATTTAATTTTCATAGTCTCATTATCATTTTGGTTTTACAGATGGAAACAGAGGCACAGAGAGGTTGTCACTTTCTGAGGTCACACAGCCAGTGAGGCTAGAGCTGAGTTGGAAGTGGTTCTAGGGAGCCTGGTGGAGACAAGCTTCCCAGGGTTCAATGACTGACCCGGAAGTGGGGGTGTGGTAGATGTTGGTGATTAGTCTCCCCCCACCTGGCCTCTGATTTTCCTTCTTCTGGTGTCCTGGTGTTTCCTGAGGACCATCCCCCCTCCTGGCCTGCAGGCTTCATGGGATTCTCAGCAGCCCTTTCTAGGGAGAACGAGGAGCTGCCTTTCCGCTCAACTTGAACAAGGGGCTATAACTGTCTTTTGCTCTCCTGAATCAACACAGCCCTCTGCCTGCCTAATCTCACTGTCATAGTTGTGTGGCTATTGCTCATATTTACAGGAGCATTCACAGAATAGGCAAGGAGAGTTCCTGAAGATGGGGGGCAAGGTGGGAGTCTTCTACCATCTTCATTCTGTTAGGCTGCAGTCCGAGTGTACAGGCAGGTGCATTGGGTGGGTTTGCCTGGCGGGAGGCCAGGCCGTAGGCCCCTTTGTAAGTACCCCACCTTTTTTTTTTAAAAAAAAACGTTTTATTTATTTTTGAGAGAGAGATAGAGACAGCATGAGCAGAGGAGGGTCAGAGAGAGACACACAGAATCAGAAGACAGGCTCCAGGCTCTGAGCTAGCTGTCAGCACAGAGCCTGACGCGGGGCTCGAACCCACAAACTGTGAGACCATGACCTGACCCGAAGTCGGATGCTTAACCGACTGAGCCACCCAGGCGCCCTATGTAAGAACTCCACCTTGACCTGTACTTCTGATTTGCTCAGCATCTTGAGCCCCCAATGGGGGGGGGCTGCTCTGCCCTTTGACCTTTAGGACGCCCCACCAGCTGCCCAGGTGTTTCTCATAGAAGTTTTGCTAATGTTCGGGGCCTCACAGGGGCTCCCTGGGACCCCATCCTGCAGGATGGTCATTCAAGATGATTTATTTCCCAGGTTGGCTGCTTTTAGGTCGAACCTTATTGAGGGCAGACTGCGGGAGATCTGGGTGTCTGAGGGCCGAGGTGTGGGGTGCACTGCTCGGTCTTCCAGCCGGGACCTGGGTAGTACCGTTGGCCATGGCCTTCCTGCACTTGTTCAGGTAGCCCGGATTTCTAGGGCTCTGGCCACTAAGCCTTGTGAGGAACAAGGTCTGTGTCTGACTTGTTCTTTGCTACTTTCCAACACTTTCAAAGGGCTTCCTTCACCGGTCCCCCAAAGAGACCCTGGGAGCACTTTGCAGAGGGATAAAGACAAGTCCGATCCGAAAGCCCTTTGATTCAACTTTTTTTTTATTTTTTTTTTTCTTTTTGAATGTCATGCAGTAATTCACAGTCCCAAGCCCACAGTTTTCAAACAAGGTAGGAAAAAGGAAAAAAGAAGCAAAGGAACTCGGTGGTGGTGGTGGTGGTGGTTTTTTTTTTTTTCTTTGTTATTTCAAGCAGGACCAAATGTCAGAAAAAAATGCTTCTTTTCTCAATCATTAATTTTTTTGTCCTTTTTAAAATTGTTTGTTTTTTTTAAATTGATTTCTGCAGGCAGTAATAGTAGGGTTTGGTATAACCAGCAAGCACTCCTGTGTGGGTCTGAGAACGCGGGTGGGGTATGACTGTCCGGTGGAGGGCTCGTGTGGGTCGCTGGGTTTCCGCTTCGCTTCCGGCTTCTCCGCCACACACGGGCCACCAGCTCGCGCTCACCAGGGAAAGGAAAGATTCAATTGAGATGATAAAACTCATCAATAGAAGCGATTTTTTTTCTCCCCGTTTTTCTTTTAAAAATGTTTTTTTGTTTTTTTAAATTTCCATTTTCCCCAAGGTTCTCCAAAAATGGCTGAGTTAATTCGAATCCCTTGGCTGTGTGGTTTGTCTGTCTCCCCACCACCCCTGCCCAGGGGCCCCCCCCCGTCGAGGGGGGCGGGTTGGGTTGGGTGGTTGGGGGGGGCGCTCATCGCCGCCGGCCCCCCACCCCTCCGGGGAGCGGCTTTTCTGGCCGAGGGTCTTGGCGGGCCACCCTGGTGTGTCCGGGTCCTGGGGACTCCCTCCAGAGTCCGGGGCCGTCCCGGGGGGGCCCCCCACCCCCCGTGTGTGCTGGGCAGGCGGCAGCGAGGTGGGCCCGCGGCCCCGTGCGCGGCTCCTCCCCGCGGGGCGTGTGCGTGGGGTGCGTGGGGGGGGCCGGGCGGGCGCGGGGGCCACCTCGCCCGGGCTTAGCACCAGTCGTCGTCGTCGGTCTCGCTGTAGGCTTCGTGCAGGCCTCTCCGGGGGCCCGGCCCGCGCGGCCGTGCCGGGCCGTGTGCCAGGTAGTAGCCGTTGGGGAGTCGCCGGCCGTGCCGGGAAGGCGAGGCGCACGCCGGACCCGGGGCCCGGGGAGTCCTGGGCGAGCACGCGCGGCGCGCAGGGGGGGGCGCGTCGTACGCCGCGGCCCGGGGCTCGTCCCCGCCGCCGCCGCCGCCGCCGCCCGGGCCGTCGGCCTCGTCGTAGTCGGAGCCCCTGTAGTAGCCGTGGTGCCGGGGCCCGGGGGGCCCCTCGGACGCCGGCCACCGCGCCCCGCCGTGGCGACACGCCCTGGGGGACTCGCTCCGGACCGCGCCCGGGCCCCGCCGCTCCATCGCGGGCGAGCGGCTGCTGCCGTGGCCCCCCGCGGGCGGCCGCTCCCCGGCCAGAGGCTCGGCCGCGGGGCCCGGGTACCTCCGCGGGCCGCTGGGGGCCGCCCGGCCCGGCCGCGCCGGCTGCTGCTGCTGCTGCTGCTGCTGCTGCTGCTGCTGCTGCTGCTGCGGGGGCCCCGAGCCGCCGGCCTTACGGATCACGGGGGAATAGGACACGTGTGGCCGGGGGGTGGAGGGGGTCTGGGGGAGCTGGCGGCGTCCCCGCCGCGGAGTGCTGGTACCAGATGTTGAGGGGGCTGGGCTTCCACTTACGGAACTACTGCCCTACACGAAAATTGAAACAAAGGAAATCAAAAAAAAAGATACAACAAAATCAACCAGAAGGAGACGGAGGAGACACAGAGGGCGGGGAGGGAGAGAGGGAGGGGAGCAAAGGAGAACCAAAGGGGACCGGGGAGGGGCCGGGAGGAGGAGGTGGGGGAGGGGGGCACAGGACATTTGAATGGAAAAAAAGGAGAAAAGCAACAGCCACAGGGAGGAGGAGGGGGGGAGGGGAGGAGGAGGGAGAGACAAGGAGGGAGGGGGAAGTCGAAAACCAACACAACAAAGTGAAAAGAGAAATGAGAAATGGAGTTTTGTAAGTTTCGGGGTTAAAGAGCAGAAGTTTCAAAAATTACTCACAGGCGTCCAGAGGACAGAAATCATAATCGAAACAAAAACGGAAGCCGGGTTAAAGGAAAGCAAAAGGCAGCAGGCAGCCAGCGGGGAGGGGGGGCATGAGTCGTTAAGGACCACGCTGGCCAGAAACTCAAACGGTGATCCACAACCAAAGAGGAAGCAGCTGTGGGGCAGGGGAGGGGGCGGCAGGCGTGCAGGAGGGCTGGGGGGTGCAGAGTGGGGAGCCCGAGTGGCTCCCCGCCCCCCCCCCCCCGGGGGCTTGGGGATCCCAGTGGTGGGCAGGGTCAGGGGTCACAGTTGGGGAACACGGAGACCCTGCCTAGAGCGGCTGTGTGGTGTGCCCCCCTCCCCCGCACCCCTCCCCATCCCGCCGGCTGGGGTCAGGGGCGCCCCGTGCCACACCCACCTGCCGGTGTACCATGTGTTCACGGCCCTCGCTGGGTGAGCGGGACCAGCGCTGGTCCCGGGCCCGGGCCCGGCCATGGTCGGGCCGCTCCTGGGCGTAGCGCTCCTTGTCCGGGGGTGGGGGGTGGTGGTGGTGGTGGTGGTGGTGCCGATGCCTCCGGTCCTTGGGCCGGCCCCGCTCCTGGTCCCGGTCCTTAGACGGCAGGTCCCCGGACTGGGTGGTCATGCTCAGGTCGGTCCCCAAGCCTGGGCCGAGCAGGGGGGTCAGACAAACAGGCGGGGCCATGAAGGAGGGGCGGGGGACACACAGGCGGCCTCCCTGGGGCCTGTGGGCTCTAGAGGGGGCGCCTTCTCCCGGACCAAGGAGGGCCTGCGGGGCACCGGGGTCAGGTCCCCAGGCTCTGAGCAGCCGCTGGCCCAGCGGTCCCGCCCCTTGTCCAGGGCTCCCTCCTATTTGCGCTGCTCTGCCTTACCCCCTACCCCGCCCCCAATCCAGCACCTCCTATCGGGCCTCCAGTCCCTGGCCCACCTGTGTCCACGTCCGTGCAGCGGCCCAGGGAGCGCTCAGACGCCCGGTGGCCCCGGTCTCGTCGCCGCTGGTGGTGGCGCTGGGTGTCTTCCGGCGGCACCCTCTCCAGGGAGTAGTCGTCCAGGCGCCGGGCCTTGGGGCCCAGCACGGAGGCCGAGCGCTTCATGGGGCTGGTGTCTGAGATGGTCTGGGGGGGGCGGACAGGCCAGCGGGCCGGGATCAGTGGCACGCACGCCCGCCCAGAGCCGTCCTGGTCTGTCCCACTCCCTCGGCCCTTAGCAATGGGGTGTGACTGTCCGGGGCAGAGTCCGAGAGGGCCGGGGGGCTCGGCTTCTGATCCCCCAGGGTCCCGGGACCCTGGTGCCTCCTCCCAGGCCTGTCCTGGGTTCTGGCCGAGAGGCTCCATCTGATCCAACCCCAGGGAGGTACCCCCCAGCCCGGGGCAGACAGGCTCGCTGAAGGGGAGAGCCTCCCCCGCCTTCCAGAGTACCCGCCGGAAGCCCTGGGCACCGGGCAGCACTGCCCCTCGCTCACTGTGGCCTCACTGTCCTTTCCTGGCCTAGTGGGGCCAGGCGTTCCTGCCCACCCGAGTCCCGCCCTGTAGGGAGTCCTTGGGGGGCTGCCCTGGCATCTGAGGCCCTGGGGGACTGGCTCCTCCTCTTGGCTTGCAACCTGGGAGCCTGCACGTGGCGCACCCCCAGGGGTCAAACCCTAGAGAGGGGCCTGCTGCTCTGCCGCTGGGAGAGAGAAGAGGAGGCAGGCGGCACCCGTGGCCGGCGGGCTGAGTGGCCAGCGGCACAGCCCAAGGCGGCAGTTTTAAGGGACCCAGGGCTTCAGCGCCAGAGGGTCAGGGTGGCGTCAGGGGAAGGAGCCTTGGAGAAAGAGGAGGCCAGACGGGGCTGCGGGCGAGGCTTCTCGGAAGGTCGGCACCTTGCAGCTCAGGGGGGGGGGGCTTGGAGAAGGGGGCATGGGGGAAGAGTGGGGGGCAGGCCCACCCAGCAGGGCACATGGAAGACACAACACACACGGATGGGGCTTCACGGGGTTGGGGGGGTTGCAGTCTGCAAAGAAAGGGGGGGATCCGAGGACAGGGGAGACGACGGGACTCCCACGAGGGGGGGTGGGCGGGAAGAGGGGGCCGGAGCCCAGCTGGGAGGCGGGCGGCGCGGTACATACACTGAGGTTATTCCCACGTGGCCGGCCCCTTCTCCTCTGTCACAGCCCCACGGGATGGTGCACACAGAAAAACAGAAAGAAGAAAATAAATATAAAAGCCGAGAGGGAGAGGGAGAAGGAGAGGGAGAGGTGGCACACGGAGATGCCAGGATTGGGAGGAGGGGCCCGGGCGGCCCGGGAGGGTGGGGTGGGGGCGGGGAAGAGACGGTAAGGTCTCTGGTGCGTGGGGGCCCCAGGCCGGGCTGGCCAGCCTCCCACGGGCACAGAGGAGACAGACAGGAGACACGGCAGACAGACAGATGGCAGAGCCACGAGACGGACAGATGGGGTGGCGTGACCACAGGCCCCTGGCCCCGGGCTCCGCCTCATGCGATGCGCCCCCGCCCTCTTTCCCGCTGACACTCAAAAGCTTGGGGATGGGGTGGCCGTCAGCCGTCCGGTCCCAGCCCTCTCTTGGGGCCAAGCAGCTCAGTTCTGGGGCTGTGGATGGGGGGTGCTGGCACGATGAGGCTGGGCAGCCACATGCAGCTGGGTGCCCCCCACCCGAGTGCCCAGGCCCCTGCGCGACCCTGGCCTGGCCACGCACAGCACAGCCTTCCACCCCGTGCAGACGCCACGGCACAGCACACGGTAAGCCTGCCGCAGCCACACGCGCCACCAGCCATGCTTCTGGCTCTGGTCCCCTTGTCCCCGAGAGCTGGGGGCAGTGGGCTTACGCCCCGCCTCCCCCCCCCCCCACCAGGTAGGCGCTGCAGCTGTGGGCGAAGCAGCCACACACAGACACGCATCAGCCATCCGCCCCTGTCCCTCCCCACCGGCCCCACAGCGACCAGACAGGAAATACAAACCCCAGCGGCGCCCCCCACCCAGATGCTCCCCCACCCCTGAGATCAGGTCCCAGGACCTGCCAACTTCCCGCGTGCACGCATGTGCGTTCATAGGAGCACAGACGTTCGCAGCATGTGTGCAGGTGCGTGTGCGTGCCCGTGTGTGTATTCTTGACTTCAGGTCTCACCTGGCCCTGACCCGTCACCGCCCACGCCCCTTCCACACCCCCACAGGCCCTCCCCATCCGCCTGCCTTGGCACCTCCACACAGGCAGGGACCGCCTGGCTCCCATCAGGGAGGAGCTAAGGGCCAGGCCCCCAGAGGGTAGAGACACCCTGGGCTGTGTGTGGGGAAGGGGGCCATGGCACCCCCACTGCTGGCCGGCAGGGAGCCTGGGGCCCCGCATCCACCCCAGGGGGGTGGGTGAAAGCCCCTCACCTGGTTCTCCGCGGGGAGGCGGGGCATGGAGGCAGCCCGGGCCTGACCTTCCATGGGGAGGTAGTGCTCACTGTCCGAGTAACCATCCCTGCCCATCTCTCGCATCTCCACAGACTGCGGGGCACAGGGCGAGGCCGGGTGAGTCCCGGGGCCGGACGCTAGGACCCCAGACCCCTCCATCCTGTGCTGCTTGGGCCTGGCGGGGGTGGGGTGGGGGGGACAGAGGCACCTGGGAGTTGGGCTGGCTGTTGGGCATGTCAGTGGGAGGACCCCGCTCTGGGCTCCACGTTCCCGTCTTCTGGAACATCTCCTGGGCTCGCTGGGTCACCCAGGACGGGCTCTCCTTGATGCCGCTTTCATGAGCCAACCTGTGTGGGGGACAGAGGCCAGGGTGGCGGTCCGCCCCGGGGAATGGCGCCCCCTGCCCTTTCGGCCCCACCTCCTGGCCAGAGCCACACTCACAGGCCTCCTCCTGGGTCCAGCTGGGACGACGGGAGGGCGTTCTGGCCAGGGCCCCCCTCCTGGGTTGGAGATGGGGGCTCCATGCGCTGGAACATGAGTGGTGTCCGGTTCTGGAGAGAGAGAGGGCAACGAGTGTGCACAAGGTGGAAGGGCGCGGGGGTGGGGGTTGGGGAGGGTGTTCAAGGGCCCAGGCTCTGGCCAAAGCTGCAGCAGACAGCGGGGAGGCTGTGCGAGAATGCTCCTAGCTCCCCGCCCCCGCCCCCAGCAAAATGCCAGAAGTAATTCTTCACACCTCCAACACACACACGCACGCACGCACGCACACACAGTCCACTAGACTCCTGCTTGCAAATCCATGCAGAACCGGACCGCTTCTCACCCAGGTCTGGCCTGTCATCACCCGCCTGGACCCGGAGATTCGCCTCCTCCAGGGTCTCCCTGCTCCAGCCCTTACCGGCTATGGCCACCAGAGGGCGCCAGTGATCACCTGACTGAGGTAACTTCTCACCTCTAATGAGGCGGGGGGGGGGGGGGGGCTCCCATCTGACCCAGAGCAAAAGTCAAAATTGCTCCCAGGGCCCGTCCCCAAGGCTCTGCGTGGTCTTCCCTGTCACCTCCCCACCCTCGTCTCCACTCTGGCTCACCGTGTCCGCCACAGTGACCTTAAACTCAAAGTCCTGCCGCAGGACCTCTGCACTGGCTGTTCCCTCTGCCTGGAGTGTTCTTCCCTCAGCTATGACCCACCCCCTCTCCTCTTCCTTCAAGTCTCTGCTCAGACATCACCTCCTCGAGAAGGCCTCCCTGAGGCCCATTTCAAACTGCATCCCTCCTTCCCCCCAGCACTCTTTCTCATCACCTTTACTGTTTTCTGCCATGTTGGTCGTTTATTACTAGAATGTCCACTCCACAGGGATTCTCATCTCTTTGGCTCATAGCTGCACCCCCGGGGGCTGAGAACAGTGCCTGGCACACAGCAGGTGCCCAATAAGTGCTGGTGGAGCAGATGAGTTCATCCAGGCCACCTCCTCGGCACAGCCCTGCTGTCCAGTGACCCACCATGGGTGGGTCCCGGCTACACCTGGCTGCTCTGGTCTGTCACCACGGTGCCCGCAGGGAGGGGAGGGCGCCAGGGCCCAGGGCCATACCTGCTCCTCACGCAAGGCCTGCAGCTTCTTGGCCTTGCTCTGCCGGTAGTATTCCATAATCATCATGGCCGCGTAGATCTTCCCCACGGTCAGGTCTGTGGCTGGGGGGGCACAGGGCGAGCTCGCCGTGGGTGGGGGCCCCGAGGGCACCAGCCGGGCCCCTGCACCTGCCTCCTGTCCCCCGCCCCGTCCGTCCTGGCGGGCCAGAGCCCCGGGCTGGGCCAGGCACGGCTCTTACACTTGTGCGGGGTGACCAGCAGGTCCAGGGTCTTCTGGGACAGGTTGGGCCAGATGGCCATCATCTCCTTCCTCAGCTCAGCGTCCATCTGCTGTTTGTCGGCTCCGCCTGCGGCGTGGGCAACAGAGAGGCCCTGACTGCCTGCTTGCGAGCCGGCCGGCCTCCGGGGCAGCGGAGAAGCCAACAGCTGCTGGCAGCTGGGGTCCCAGAGTCCCGGGTCTCAGGGTCACCAGTTCCCTGCGGACCCGTCCCGGTGGAGGCGTGGCCATGCGGGCTTTGGTCGTTGGCAGGGCTGGGGACGTGGAGCCTATGTGTGGGGGCATCAAGAGGGGCCAGGTGGCCCAGGTGCCCACCTGGCTGCCACTCACCCCAACTGTGCGACTTAACGCCTCAGTCTTCCCATCTGCGAAACGGGACGGTAGCGATAGGACCCGCCTCACGGAATTGTTTGAAGATCAAAGTGGTTAATATGTGTGGAGCCTTAGGCCAGTCTATGCCATAGGATTATTATCACAGCAGCCCGTGGGTCTGGGATGGGGTCCGGGGTAAGCCCGAGAGGCGGCAGGGGGTGGGCAAGGCAGCCCTGATGGAAGAGGCCTTCAACCAAGGCCCTGCCCCTGGTCTTTGGTCCCTCTCCCCGGCCATGGTGGTCATTCTGTCTCTGCCGGCGATTCCCGGTCCCTCCCGCCTGAGCACATGAGGGCACGACTCTTCCTGGCCCTGTGATTGGCCAGGGGCCACGGGATGAGTTCTTGGCCAATGAACTGTGAACACCGTGCGCTCGCACTTGCGGGGCCAGGGCACTTCGTGGCCAGTGAGGGAGGGACACTCTTGGGTTCTTTTTCCGTGTCTCGGTGGCTGGTGGCATTAGGGACAGTGGCCGCTTCCTCAGGCCTGGTGCCTAAGTGACTGATGAACGGACCCCCCCACCCCACCCCATCCCCCGGCGACCCCGGCAGGGCACAGAGCAGGAACCAGAAGCAAATCTGTGTTCCAGAAGCAGCACGTCCTCCGCCATCTTGAGTGATGCGCCAGCCTGGCCCCACGTCTGTTTCAGAGCCCCCCACCCCGGGCACAGGGCACCGTTCCAAACTTTTACCAGCAGCCGTGAAGCCACAGAAATGACAGAGCTAATTGACCCTGTAGTTGACGGATGGTGGGGGGAGGCCCAGGAGATGTGGGGGAAGGGCAGGGGCCAGCTACCCCCCTTTGCCTGGGCAGCGCCAACTCCCGCTTTGCCTCCGCCCCCGGTCAGCGTCTCAGCAGATGGGGGTCGGCCAGGCACCCTGTGGCGCTTTCCCTCATCGTCCCCCCTGTGACTCCGGACACAGATGTCTTTATTTCGGGAAAAGCCTTTCAGAAGGGCCTTTTCTGTTAGTGCACAGGTAAAGCTCGGTACCTGTTCTGGAGCAAGAACGTTGAGGCGATGCGGAACGTTACCGCCGGGTTAGCGCAGTCGCCTCTGCTCAGGTCGCCACGTCCGCCCCCCTCCACCGCCAGGGGGCGCCTGTGAGCAGCCCAGTCGGGCGCGGGCCGCCTCTGCTAGGAGCTCTCGTGACTGCCCACGTCCTCACCGTGAGCCCACAAGGCCCTGCGCGTTCTTCCTTCTTTTCCTCTACTTCCGCCCTTGCTCCCTCTGCTCCAGACACACCGATCGCCCTGTTTCTCAAACACACCAGGCGCGGTCCTGCCTCCGGGCCTTTGCACAGCCTGTTTCCTCCGTCAGGATCGTTCTTTCTGCAAATATCCCCGTGGCTCCCTCCCTTACCTCTTTCAGGTCCCTGCCCAACCCCTTGATCAAGCAAGCCTTCTAGCTGGCCTCCGCACCTCCAACAGCCCGCCCCCATCCTTTGATGCCCTTTGCTTTCCCTTCTTCCTACGCATCACCTCATGTCATTCCCGATCTCGCCCACTAGAGGGCGAACGCCCACGGTCTGGATCTTTCTTTACACCATTGGTGATGGAGGGGGCTGTGGTCCCTGGGGCCAAGCTGCACCGGGGTGGGGCTGATGGGTGGGTCAGGACTCAGGTTGGGAGGTCAGGACTATTGTGGGGGACCCTTGGGAAAATCCCGTGTTGTTAGGCTCTCAAGACCCTTGACACTAACCTATAACCGTTTTTCTTTCCTTATGGGAAGCAGCTGAATTAAGGCTCTGTCTGCTGCCCACTGTAGCTAAGTGAGGTGCCCGACAGGGAGGGAAAGAAGAGAACATGTCATTTGTTATTAAAAGTCATTTTCTCTTGGGGTGCCTGGGTGGCTCAGTCGGTGAAGCGTCCGACTTCGGCTCAGGTCAGGATCTCGCGGTTCCTGGGTTCGAGCCCCGCGTTGGGCTCTGTGCTGACAGCTCAGAGCCTGGAGCCTGCTTCCGATTCTGTATCTCCCTCTCTCCCTGACCCTCCCCTGCTCACGCTCTCTCTCTCTCTCTCTCTCTCTCTCTCAGAAATAAATAAAACATTAAAAAATTTAAAAAACAACAACATTGGTCCTCTTGTGAGGCAGACAGAATGCCTCCCGGCCTATCTATATCCAACTTCACCTGTGCCCTAATCTCAGCGTTATTAACTTAGAACAAATATGTATGTCACCCTGTTTTTCACGAAGAACATCCTGTTATATCCGTAGTTGTAAGATTTACTCAACCTCACTATGATTGGGGTGGTTCTGCAAGAATACTTCCGAAAAACCTGTTTTTGTATCCTTTTCAAAGCATCTTATCACAAAAAGCTTTCCACTGTAAACTTTCCTTTTTCTGATCTCATGTTATCGTTGGACCTTTAAATAAAGACATCAAAATTGACAGGACGGAGATGCCTGCCTGGTGATCAGAAAGATTCTCGGGGCTCTCTCACTCTCTCTCGCCGGCACCGTCCATCCTTCGGGGACCCCTGGACCGGCTGTGAGCGGGCCTCCGGCATCCCCCCTCTGCCCCTCCGCTGCTTGGGTTCTGTCTCTCTCAAAAATAAATGAAACATTTACAAAAATTTTAAAAAGGGAGAGAGACACCAGGGGCCACACGCACAGAGGAGCCGCCACGTGAGCGAGAAGGTGACCATCTGCAAGCCCAGGAGAAAGGCCTCAGCAGGAATCAGCCCTGCTGGCACCTTGATCTTGAACCTCCAGTCTGCAGACCGGGTGAGAAGAAGTGTCTATTGCTTAAGCCGCCCGGCCTCTGGCACTTCGTGACACATCGGAGCAGATGACATCTGACCTGGGTAAGGGGGTCTGGGCAGGGTTAGCCCTGTGGACACTTGGGGGTCGTTCGTCTCCAGCATCCACACACCACTTACTAGTGGCACCTCCTTCCCCAAGTCCTGACAACCAGACTGTCCCCAGACGGTGCCAAGTGTCCCCCGGGGGCAGGTCTGTCCCTGGAGGAGAACCACCACCTTCAATTCACCGGAAGTGTCATGTTCAGGATTGTCACTCACATTTAAATGAGGGCAAACGCTGAGGGATGTCAAGGTGGCCACAGGCTGAGGTCCTGGGGTTCCCTGAGGGCTCATTCCTCCTCCAGGTACAGAATTACTGCCGCAGGGGTGGGGGGGAGGGGGCGCCAGGACCATGAGGGCCTGCAGACAGCAGTCATCCTCAAACCAGGTGTGACCCAGAGGGGACTGCCTGAAGGTCCTCCCCTCCCCCATCGCAGAGACTTTGGTCTCAGAGAGTCTGTCCCTGGTCTCAAGGCCCCAGGTGTGACTCGCACCAGCCCCCTCCCAGCCGCGACAACCGAAAACGTCTCCAGACACTGCCCCCAGCCCGACCCGAGTCCCCGGCGCCAACTCTTTTCTATCCTCTCCCGATTTCTCACCTTCCAGCACACGACACACCCCACCTGTTTATCGTGCTTACTGGTAAGTTTGTCGCCTGGCTCCCTGCAGCCCTTGTCTGTCACTGCTGCGTCCCACGTGCCGGTGACAGGGCCGGGCACACAGCAGGCACTCCGTGAATGCTCTCATTCAATGTGCCATGGCCAACACGGCCATCAGTCTTGGGCAGGTCACAGGAGGCCAGGAAGCCACCCACTCTGCGGGGGGCCAGGCAAAACCCGTAAGCTGCCAGGAGGCCCACCTCAGAACCTTCCAGGTCAGGGCAGACCCCACCTTCAGAGAGAGTCTGGTTTTTGGGGGGACCAGAGGGTGGGACGGTGGCCTTGGGGGTGTCAGCCACGTGGAGTCCTGAACGAGCGTCCGGGCTGGCCCTTGGGGGGCTTAGCTGGGACTGTGGCCCCTTCTAAGACGGTGGCAGAAGGCACTCCTGGTTTGGGAAACTGAGGTCACCTTGCAACAGGGCACGTCAGGGCCGAGGACCACACGGGCACGGGGGACGCCAGGCAGGCGCAGAGTCGGCTCCGGGCTTAGCTCTTCTCCGTGAGCCCCTCCCCCAACCGCGACCCCCGTCCCCCAGGGTCCGGGCGGGCAGCACATGGGTGACTCTGTGTTTACAGAGCTCTCCCTGGGGGCACCTGGGGGCTTGGTCGGTTCAGCGTCTGACTCTGAATTCCAGGTCGTGATCAGGTCGTGATCTCCTGGTTCGTGACTCTGAGCCTCATGCCCATGCTGTCAGCACAGAGCTTGGCTGGGATTCTCTGTCTCTCCCTCCCTCCCTCTCCGCCCCTCCCCTTCCCCTGCTCGCTCTCTCTCTCTCTCTTTGTCTCTCAAAATAAGCAAACATTAAAAAAAAAATAAAGCTCTCGCTTTCCACTCTCAGTGGAAGTCAAAGTGTTAGTGTGTGGCTGGGGGTTTTCATCTGCTAACTGGGTTTCTGCCCTCGTAGTCTGGCTGCGGGGGGCAGGAGTGCAGGGGGGCGTGGGGGAGCAGGAGGGCAGGGGTGTGTGTGGGGAGCGGGGGGAGCAGGAGGGCAGGGGGCCTAGAGTGTCCCGCGTGATAAAAGTCTTTATCTGAGGGCCTTGGCCACACAAGATCGGTTATTCTAACAGTGTGATTTACGGGTGTGTGTGTGTGTGTGTGTGTGTGTGTGTGTCGGGGCCACGTGACACCCTTAGTGTGCCCTCCGGAGTGGCTGGAGTCTGAGTCACCAAGGTCAGCCCGGCCTATTTGACCAACCCCCGAGGCACACTGGTCACCCAAGCTCGGGGGGGGGGGCCTCCGTGGTGGGCTGTGTCCGGGCCGTCGCACACGGTTGCTGGAGACCAGGAGAGGCTTCCGGGCGCTGCCCGTGCGACTTCACGAGCAGGGGACCCTGACCCATGGGCCTCCCCTCTGCACATTTTATTTTAAAATTTTATTTATTTTTTTGAGAGAGAGACCACAAGTAGGGAAAAGGAGCAGAGGGAGAGAGAGAGAGAACCTGAGGAAGGCTCCGTGCTCAGCAGGGAGCCCGACGTGGGGCCCACGACCATCAGATCATGACCTGAGCCGAAATAGAGAACCAGCCATTCGACCGACTGAGCCCCCCAGGCGCCCCCTCCTTTGCAGATTTTAACCTGTTTCCTCCTGCTGAAATCAACTGTGACCGTGAGTTAAACAGTGCCTCTCAGCTCGGAGTCTTTCTAGTAAATGACTGAACCGGAGTCTTGGGTTCCCTTGGGACACCTGAACAGGTCCCCGGAGAGAAACAGCAGCTGGGTCACCAAGGCGTCACATACCAAGAGTGGGTGTAAAATGGGGAGACCCATTTTACAGGTGAGGGAACCGTGGCAGCAGAATTCTAAAGCTGTCCCTGCCTCCTGCCCTAAGAGTCTGGTCATTCAGTCAAATGCTAGTCTGCGGACTGCTCTGTAAGGGCTCTGCAAAAGGAACGGAAGTCCTAAGTCGGCTCACTGTAAGGTACAGAGATTATCTGGGTGGGCCAGGCTTAATCAGGTGAAACACTGAAAAGCTACCTGCTTTTTCTGGCGGCAGAAGTCAGAGGTCTGGAGTGCACAGAAGATCAGGGCCTTAGGTGCAGCCCTTGGCTAAATGCCGGCAGTGAAACAGGACCTCAGTCCTCCAGCTACAAGGGACTGAATTCTGCCAACACCTGAATGACTTTGGAAGTACATCCTCCCCCCCCCCCGCCCCCAAGAGCTTCCCGAGAAGAGCCCAGCCTGGCCAACAGCTTGATTTTGGCCCTGAGGGACCCTCAATGGACAGTCCCGTTGAGCCCTCCTAAGGCTTCTGCCCTACAGACCCGAGAGCTCATAAGCGGGTGTGTTAAGCTGTTCTGTTTGTGGCCATTTGTTATGTGGCACGGCTGACTAATACACGGCCGGCGGCTCGGAGAGGGAGATCTCAGCTGCCCGGGTTTACAGCGAGGACAGGGCAGGTGGGCAGGATGGGCCCACAGAACATGACTGTCTCACCCAATTACCAGAGAATTGCCGCCCACTCTTGTGTCCCTCCCCTTGGGGTCTCTCAGTTCACACTTATCTCCTCGGACAGCCTGTCTGGTCTCCTGGCTTAAAATCTGTCGGCATCTGATGCCTCCGGACTTTCTATCTTCAGCCCAGCCGGGAAGACACCTTACCTCCCCTCCTTCAGAGCCTTCCCCACCGGAAGTAGAAGCTCTCTGCCCACCCTGTGTCCCTGGGCCGACAGCGCCCGCCTGTCCTTCCTTTGCCCCAGATCTGCCCCTCCCACCATTTCCTGGTCTCAGCGACCACAGCTCTGTCCTGGTCCTTAGGCCCTAAGCCCTGGGAGTGACCTTGACTCCTCACTTCCCCTCACACCCTACATCGGCCATTGGGTTGACCAGCTCTCCGGAAATAGCCAGGATCTCTCTCAACACTCCACATCCCGAGTCTAGGCAGCCCTCCTGCATTCACCCGGATTATTTTTATGTCCGTGGCCTCCACCCTGACCTCCTCCTGGTCGTTCTGCCCCGTGGCCAGGTGGAGCCCATTTGAAGGTGAGTCAGATCAGGTCCAGGTCCCTCCTCTGCTTTAGATGCTGCAGCCACCCCCCCCCCCCCCGCCCTCTCTCAGAGGACAAGTCAGTTCAACACAGCCACGGGTGGCCTCCTACCCCAGGGCCTTTGCACCTGCTGGGGCGCTTTCTCCCCGCCTGTCCACGTGAGTCCTTCAGAACCTCCTCAGGGAAGCCTCTCCCTCTAGAAGCATGAGCTGCCACGTTCCTCCCCCCCGACCCCCACCCCCGCTCACTTCCAGCAGCCACCGGCGCACAGGAAGTGAGCCGAGATGTGTGCCGAGTGAGCGCGGGGAGTGGGTGAAGATCGGAGAGGGCCAGGGCTCCTCTGGCTGCGGGGGGGGAGGGGGGGAATCCCTGCTGCCCATGGCTCGCCCCTCCCAGGCCCCAGTTCCATCCGGTCCCACCTCCCCGCTCGGCCCCTGCCCTTACCCTTGGCGATCTTGATGTCCAGGGCCGTGCGGATCAGAGCCATGAGGGTGGAGTTGAAGTGCACGGTGTTGTCATCGGCCACGGGCAGGTCCATGCGAAGGAGCCTCTACAGAAAACCAAAGGCGAGGGCAGTCACTCCCAGGCACCCTCGTGCCCCCGAGAGCCACACCCGCACGACCTGGGGGGCCCCAGGAAGAACTCTGGAGGCAGTGGCTGAGGTGGCCCCACCCTCGAGCTACCTGTCCCCGGAGCTCCCCCGGCCCGTCGGAGGGCTCTGGGGGCTCTGCTACGCCGGGAGCCCCTGCCCTTCCCGGTGCCGTTTCCGGCCTGGCCCAGCCCCCTCCTCGCCCTGCTCCAGAGTTCTCCTGGGCCGCTCGGCCCGTTCCGACCCGGAAGAAGGGCGCAGGCCGGATCTCAGCAGCACGTGCAGCAGCCAGGCACGGGGGCCACGGCCACAGCCGCGGTGGGGGCGGGCCGCCGGCTCCCCACCCCCACCCCCGGCTCGGCCCAGACCAGACCGGAGGGGCACAGACCACATCATTCCTCCGCGAAGCAGCAGGCAGGCGGCCCCCCCACGCTGACGGGGCGGCCCCTCGCAGACATGCAGCGAGGCCGAGACACACAGAGCAGCAGACAGGGGCGCGCGTGCAGACGGAATCTCGAGACTCATTCATAGCTCCGTGGGAAGTGTTATCTCAGGGGCATGTCCGGGTCTTGGCTCGGTGCGATGGCAGGGGGGAGGGGGAGGGGGCAGTCCCGTGGCCCCGGGGAAGGAAAGACTCCCCATGTCCCAAGCAGGGGCTCTGTCCCCCCGTGCTTGGTGATGTAGGAGAGGATACTGGACCGGCGAGCACCAGCCCAGGCGGAGGTGGCATGGAGATGGGGGTTGAGGGCGAGTTAGGTTAGGTGTTCATGGGGTTGGGGGGGGGGATTCCCACACATGTCAGCAGGAAACACAGAGCTGGAGATGGGAAGAGGGATGGCAAACCCAGGTCAAAACACACAGAGGGATGGGTGTGGGGGGATGGGGGCAGGGAGGCAGGGAGGGAGGTGGTAGACACAGAAACACACACAGGCTGGGTCGCTGTGCACAGCTGTGCAGGCTGTGCACTGCACAAAGGGCTCACCGTCTTAGAAATCATGGATTTGTGTATACAAATGACAACTTCTGAGTTGGTAACAGGGAGGTTTCTTGTTCTTACCATGTGGGTGGATTACAACAATTTTCCAACAGACGTGTTGTGTGGAAAGGGTGTCCTTTTCAAATTTGCACAAAGGTGCCTTATGATAGACTCCCGGTGGCCCTGCACAGAGCCCAGGAAGCGAAGGGGCTGTCTCTCTCTCTCTCTCTCTCTCACGCATGCGCACACACACAGAGCCAAGCAGAGACCAAGAGAAGGGACAAAAGGAAAGTGAGAGGAGGGACTGGCACTAGGAGACGCAGGTGGGGCAGCGTCTTTCCAGCCTGGACTGGGAAGGACGAGGAGGAGGGGGAGGAGGAGGAGGGGGAGGAGGAGGGGGGAGAGGAGGGGGAGGGGGAGGAGGGGGAATGAGGTCGCAGTGAGATGGCCACCGGGGCAGGAAGGAATGCATTAACAGAAGGACACAGGGAGGGCCAGGGTGGATGGGAGAATGGAATGATGGGGCCGTTTTCTGGGAGGGGGTAGGCCATTTTAAAGGTCACCCCTGAACTTCTCGTGGATGAGCTGGAGGGAACAGAGCATCTGTCCTTGGGTGCCAAGGGAGGTTCCAGGACAGGGGTCGGGGGGAGGGGGGCCCAGCCGCCTGGCGGCAGGACCCTTGCTCTTTCAGCCAACATGCACTGTCTCCCGATCGGCCATGGTGCCTGCCCGCCCCAGGCCCCCGCCAAGGCAGCGTGCATGGCCTGCATCAGGGTGCCACGGTCCAGGGGTCCAGCTGCGGCCTGCCTGCCCACTCTGGAACAATGGAGAGGCATATGTTGGGGTGTCTTGGGGAGAACGGGTGGCATAGGGATGGGGGCAATTTTGGGGGGAAGGGAGAGGTGGAGGGAGGAGAGGCTCTGGGTACTCCTCAGGAGGTCTCGAATCCCCCAAGGCCCTAGGTCAGAGATCAGCTTCAGGTGTAGGTGGGGGGGGGGGTGCTGGACCCGGGAGACTCAAGATACAAAAGATGGGGGAGGCCAGGGCCTGGCCTTGTTGGGGCCAAAGCTCCTTGCCGTGAGGTACCTGCGCCGGCCTGGGCGTGGGAGCTGCTCTGGGTGGGCAGAAAGGAGGTGAGGTGGTGATCCCTCCGAAACATGTTTGTGTTCAATTTGGTTCCCAGGGGACCAGGTGCGAGGGGACCGGGGGCTCCCCTCCCCCTCCCCCCTGGCGTGTCGGCCATAATGGAGTCTCAAAACACCAAGACACACTCATCAGAAAAGACGGACACAGTGTGCTGCTTAGGGTCAAAGGGACGGTCATGATCCATTTACTCGAGGAGGAAAGGGGGAAAAAAAAGAAAAAGAAAAAAAGAAGAGTAACTCTGGAAAAAGAAACTTGGCTGGTTGTTCCTGGTCAGCACTGAAAAATTCCCAGTGCCCGACGCTGGTGGTCGGCAAGGGTAGACTACCTTGTAAGCCACTCTGGCCGGACACTTCTTCCCCAGACCCAGGGGCGGAGACATGTGTCTCAGCATCTGATACATGTCCGGGTAAGGCATGCGGCCCCTGGCAGCACCGAAAACAAAACGGGGTGGGAACGGAGAACCAAAGGAAGAGGAGGGGAGAGGAAGAAACCAAAGGAAAAAAAAAAAAAACAAAAGCAAGAACCAAACCAAAAATAAAACCCAAAAAACCAAACCAAAAAAACAAACAAACCAAAACCAACAAACAACAACAAAAAAAACCACATGAGCCGAAAAAATAGAGAGAAAGATGCAGAGAACAATAAAATAGATATTTCAAACAAATGGAAAACAGGAGAAAAAAATGGAAGAGAAGGGAATTAAAAAAAAAAAAAAGATTATTTCACTGCTCACCAGCAGGGAGAGAGAAAGAGAAAAGAGAAAAGTCAGATTCAGTTTTGACTCTGAGCTACGGTTCTGGTGGGGTGTGGAGGAAGGGGGGGGTGCTTCTCATTTTGAATGCTTTGGCTTAGTGTTATTTTAAAAATTGGGTAAAGTTCTCTGGTTTGGCTGAGGCTGGTCTCTGAGGGGGCCTAGACGGGGAGGGGGGGGTACTAGGGCGGTGGGAGGAGGGCTGGGGGCTTTGGGAGGTAAAGGGTGGAGCGGGGAGAGAGTGGAGGTGATTGGGGGGGTCAATGCACACTTCTGACCCCCCCAGATGTGTCTGATTTGGGGTGCCGGTGAGACCCTGAGATGGGCAGCTTCAGCTAAGAGCAAGCAGAAATGGCTGAAGGGAACGGAGAGATATGTTCCATGCTTCGCTGAGTCTACGGTGACTGCATTCTGTTGGCTAAGAATTTTCTAGTTTAATGCAAGAAAGAGAGATGGCTCTGTTTTTTAGATATATATATATGAAATATATATATTGAAGAACCCCAAGCCACACTCATTCCATGGATGCTAGCAGGTTTTAGTGGAAATCAAACCTTGCAAGCAACCCTATGAGGACATTTCTTGCCTAAGCCGAGAGGGGGAGATATCACGCGCAATAAACTGTACATATCCTTATAATGAATCCGCCCGCTGAAAGGAGAAGACAGGGGTTAGTGGAGGCAGGGGTGAGGCTGTGCTCTTGCTGGCTCCCCGCGCACACGGCGAGGCCATGACGCCAGGGGCAGGGGACCCCCTGGCTGAAGGGGTGGGGGGAGACTTGGGATGAGGGAAGGTCCCTGACCTGTTCCCGGACACTCGCAGACCCCAGGGCAGAGGGTCTCAGTTGGGGTGTGTGAATGCTCTGGGCTGGTGTGGGGGGGGTGGCCCTCCCCCAGGGTTCTCTCTCCACAAGCTACATGGGCTACACTGGGGGGAGCTCATGGAATAGAGGACAAGGGGACAGCATCCAACTGCTGTGACCTAAAATCAAAAGAGGAAGAGTTAGGAACCAGCCAAAAAGTCAAGCCCCAGACCCGTGGCTCACCCCAGGCTCTTGGTTTCACGGAGGGCTTGTCTGGGGCTGCAGGAAGGGCAAAGAGGGGACTCCTCCCTACCCTCCTCCTGAGGCCTCCCCTCCACCTCCCAGGCTGCCGAGGGCCCCCACTAAGGCTTTCTCAGGCCCCAAGCCCAGTCTGAACTAGACTCCCCTGTTAGTGGTTGGTGGGCTCGGAGGTTCAGGACGGCTCCTCTGAGGGACCCTGCAAGGCTCATGCTGTTCCATGCGGCACCGGGTGGAGACACCCCTCTGCAGCCACCACTTGTCAGTCAGGAGGGAGCATCTGGTGCCTAAGGGCAGGAGAGCTCACGCCCTTTGCGACTGTGAAGATGCAAGGGCCACGGAGGCTCTATGTCTTCTGCAGTGACCTTGTGTGGTCACTTGCACCCACATGACTCCGATCTCACGGTCAAGTGCATCTGCCAAGGGAGCCAGGCCGGCCCCTTTCCTGTGGCTCCCAGTAGAGCAGAGGCTGAGAGGCCTCTGGCTTCCTCCCCGGGGCCTGGCCTGCTTGTCCTCATCATCTGGAGGCCTCTCTGTGAGGGGCGGGGGGTGGGGGGGATTCACGGGAGGCAAAATTCTCAAAATCCTCAATACTCAACTCCTCTCATCTCCCAGGAAGCCTGGGGCTTGGGCAGGGGTGGTAGCCAACCGATTCACCTGCAGTGTGTGAGGGCATTGACTCTCCTCTCTTCCCTCTAGGCTGACCCCCCTCTGAGATCCCAGCTAGCTCCCTAGGGACCCAGTGGCCCAAAGTCTGGGCCTTGACATAGTCTAGGGGATTTTAGTGGCAGAGAAAGGCGGGCCATGTGGCTGGAGGACTCGGGTGACTCCTTACCACGCTGCAGGGTCGTACTCGGCCCAGACACGCACGTACTCATCCAGGTGGTGAGGGCCCAGGATGGAGGAATCTCGGGTGAGGTACTCAAAGTTGTCCATGATGACGGCGACAAAGAGGTTCAGCATCTGTGGGGACCCCGGGGTCCAAGAGGGAGTGGGGGAGAGCGAGACACACCCAAACACACATACACAGGGGCCCAGAGAGAGAGAGAGAGAGAGAGAGAGAGGTGAGATGGGGAAAGGGAGACAGAGAAAGAGAAAGAGAAAGATGGGGGGCGGTAGAGAGGAAAGACACATACTCACACAGGGAGCCCAGAAACAGATGGGGGTATGGAGACGGGACAGAGAGAGGCAAAGATGGCGACAGAGAGGAATACAAAGAGACAAAGACCAATAATGATGGACAGACAGAGTTGGAGAGAGAAGGGGGAGAGGCCATGTGAAATGGGGGCCAACCTCACGGGACCGCCATGACCCCAAATCTTCCCACACCTATCCCCCAACAAGGCCAAAGTGAGTGCTCCTTGTGGGCTGTATTCCCAGCTCCAGCACACAGTAAGCAAATTTTTCTTGGATGGATGGGTGGATGGGTGGATGGATAGATGGGTGGATGGGTGGGTGGGTGGGTGGATGGATGGGTGGATGGATGGATGGGTGAATTTTCCTGCTGCCATCTGCATCCAGTGGCACCTTTTCACATTTTCTTCTAGCCCTTAGCTTGTATCATCTTGCCTCTAAGTCTTTGCAAATGTTGCTCCTTTAATCAACATCATGATCTGTCTCCCCATGGGTAGCAGCATCTGGGGAACTCCCTCCTTTATACTTAAGAGGCTGTACCCGGGTGTGGCCAATCCTCATTTTATGGCCATGTAACCCAGGTCTGTGATTGGTTAGGGAGGGGCACATGACCCAAGGTGGCCAATGAAGGCCTTCCCTGGGATCTGTGCTGACACTCTGGCTGCCATTTTGCCTCCACAAGGAGAAAGTCTGAGAACGCAGCCTGTGTGGAGAAGAGCAGAGGATGGGGTCTGCCTGCCTGGCTCCAGCCTCGCCTGGACCTTTCAGTTACACGAGTCCGTGAACTGTGTATGCTGCTTACTTCAGTCAAGTTTCTGCTGCCTTCAACCAACTTGATTAAAACGGTTCTGGCGCCTGCTCACCATCCCTGCAGGCCACTCTTTGAAATCTTCCTTCCCTCAGTCTGAATCCCCTCATCACAGCACATATCAGACCATATAGCTATTATCTGCCATCTTATCTCCCTATCACCCCTGCAGACTGGAGAACCGTGTTCTGCCATCGTACCCCAGTGCCTGGCATCCGACCTGGCATGTAGTAGGTATTAAATAAATGCTGAGATGTAAACATAGTAGGTGCTTCACAAATAACCCATAATCCTCGGTGTCCCTAACTTCAGTGACTCAATTTTTAACTCATTTTCATGATACCAATTGAGCACCTGCTGTGTGCCAGTCGCTGTCCTAGGTGCTGGAGATCTAGCAGTGAACAAAAAAGAAATCCGTGCCCTTTGGCGGGGGCGGTGATGGTTAAGTGCAGATGGCCTCCGGGGGCTTGCCCTTCCAAGATGGGCTGTATTATAAGACGTTGTCCCCACATGTACCCATAGCTGTGTGGACAAGGGTGGCCATTTGACCAGAGGCTGGGCTGGCCCTTTCAGACCCTTCTGGGAATTTGGAACTGGACAATGGACCCTTTGGGTCAACAGCTGTAGATGCTGGGAGGTAGAGGCTGCAAACCTCTCAGTGTGAGGCCGCTGGTGTGAAGAGGGAGAGGGTGCTGGGCTTTTACGTCAGACGCCCGGGGTCTGTACATCTCCTGCACTCCCTCGGCGGTTGGCTTCTTATATCCTGCTGGTGGGAGCCACGGTCAGGAAACCAGACCGGGAAGGGCAGGAGAAGAGACTCCTTTTGCTGTACTGCGGGTTGAACTGTGGGTTGCACTGTGTCCCCCTCAAGAGACAGCTTCAAATCCTAATGCCTGGTACCTGTGAATGTGGCTTTACTTGGGAAAGGAGTTTTGGTGATGTCATCAAGTTAGGAACAGGTCATACTGTATTAGGGCGGGCCCTTGATCTGATCGGACTGCTGTCCCCCTAAGAGAGAAATCTGGACACAGACACACAGGGGAGCGGCCATGTGAAGACCGAGGCAGAGACTGGAGGGAGGTGGCCACAGCCAAGGAGTGCCTGGGGCTGTCAGAGGCTGGGAGAGGCCTGGGAAGAAGGAGTCTCAGGATTCTCCCCTGGAGCCGTAGAGTGAGCAGGGCCCTGCCAATGCCTTGATGGGTTTTAGCCTCCAGATCTGTGAGAGGCTAAAGCTTTGTTGCTTTAAGCCACCCAGTTTGTGGTCCTTTTTCACCAGCAGCCACAGGAAACCATCACTGCCTGCAATGGTGTAGGGGGAGCAGACTGCCATGGTGCTGGCGCCCCCTCAGCGGTGCCCCGGGGCGTGGGGCTGGGTCAGTGCACCCAGTGGGGCTGGGAGAGTTTCCTTTTAACTCTCCAGTCCTGGCCTTCCTGCAGCCAGGAATTCTGGGTGGCTTCAGTATTTTCTATTTCTCTTTCACCCCCGTGTAGCCGATCCCTGCATTAAATCTCCTCTGCTTAAGAGATCCTCCTCCAGGGAGAGGGGAGAACATAACTATTATCCTGGGTAAGTAGACTGGCCGAGGGACCAGCACTCAGCGCCGCCACTTTTTCCCCCAATGTAACCCAGTGGTTCTCGGGCGGGGGGGGCTCTGTCCTTCCCCGCAATCCCCAGGGACACCGTCAGTGTCTGAACGCACGAGGCTCCTCAACACAAGAGAGTGAGCCGGCCCCAAGCGTCAACAGCGCCGGCATTGAGAAACCCCGGTTAACCTGATCCCCGGCTGGCTCAGAGACACTGTGGAGGGAGCAAACCCATGACCCAGACACAGTCTAGAGAAATCCACGCCCCTGAGCGGGAGCTGGGTCAGGAGGCCCACGCCCACATGTTCACAGACTCACCAGAAATGAGCACAGGAAGATGAAGGAAACGAAGTAGAAATAGGCAAATTCATTGCCGCACTCGGGAGTCATGATGCCAGAGTTCTTATCGCATGGCTTCCCACTGAGGCAGGAAAGCATGATGTTGTGCCAGGCCTCCCCGGTGGCACTCCTGAGAACAGAGAGGGGGCATCAGGGACCTGGGCACCCAGCCTTGGACACTAGTACCCCCCCAGGGAAGCAGAGCACGGGCTCCGGATTGGATTGGCATGAGTTCAAGTCGAGTGTAAGTCACCTTTTCTCTTTGGGACCTAAGACAGGTGATTCTCATCCTTTGGCTGTGCATTAAAGCTCATGGGGAGCCTTTCAACAATGATGGTGCCAAAGCCACACTCCCACAGACTTGGTTTCAATTGATCTGGGGTGGGACCTGGGAATGTAGGGATGTTATAAAAGGTCCTGTCCCTCCAGACGATAGTCATCTCTTACTACCTTCCCACTGGGTCCCTCTGCTCCAGGCACGCTGGGATCCTTGCTGTCCCCAAACATGACAACCGTGTTCCTGCCTCAGGGCCTTTGCACTTGCTATACCTTCTGCCTGGATTGCCCTTCCTCACACATCCACATGGCTCCCTCCTTCAGCTCTATCTTTCACGTGTCACCTGTCTCCAGGGAAGTGTGACCTACCAGCGTCCGTTCCTTTAGTTGTTGCTAAATTAAATTTTTTTATTGTACCCAAATATACATCACATAAACTTGATCACTTTAGATATTTTTTAAGGGTATAGTTAAGTGGCGCTCAGTACAGCTACAATGCTGTGCACTCATCACTGCTGCCCACCTCTGGAAATCTTTCATCCATCCCAAACTGGAAACTTGTCCCCTTTAAACATTAGCTCCCCACTGTCCAGTCGTGCAGCCTCTGGCAATCTCTAGTCCACTGTTTCTTCTCTGTGGATTTGCCCTTTCTAGGTACCTCCTATAAGTGGAATCACACATTATTTGTTCTTTTGTGCCTCCACTTCCCTCTTAACCTTTTTTAGCCCCTTCTAGCACTCTCCATCATTGGCTCACTGATGGCCTTTTTCCCCCATGGGAATAGAAGCATCCGATGGCAGAGACTATCTCTTTCTGCTTTGCTGCCAATGCCTTCTGCAATGCCTGGCATACAGTAGGTGCTCAGTAAATCTCTGATGAGCAAATGAAGGAACTCTAATGGGCAGCCAGGAGTGAAAATGACGCCTCAGACTCTATAAGCCTCGATTTCCTCACCTGTCAGATGGGGGTGCCAGGAATCCCCACCTCACAGGCTGGCCAGGATTCAGTGAGGTAATGTCTGAAAATACCTTCTGCACTTGAGTCCCAGGGCCTTCAGCTTTGGCCCAGCCAGTGTCCCTGGGCCCCCCCAAGCCTAGCCCAAGCCTCACTGGACAGAAAGAAGAGGACACGCCCCCACCAGAAGAAGAGGGAGAGGACACGCCCCCCCCAATAGGAGGGTGAAAAGCATGTCCCCTCTCTCACCTGAACAGAAGCATAAGGGCCTGGAAGAAGGTCCGGAAGTTATTGTGCTCAGTGATTTGGAACTCATCCTCATCACTATCTTCATCCTCCACATCGATGCCGATGTTGCCAAACACCTGGAGAACCGGAGCGTGATGATCAGGGGCAGCCATGCCCTCAGTGGGTCCAGGGAAACCCCACTCAATCCCGCGGCTGCCTCTCCAAACGGGGTTTCCCAGACCCACCCCAGCCTGAGGACAGTGGCCCTCCTAGGGAGGGCTCTGGGAACATTAGGGGTGGGCACTCACCTGCATCCCGATGATGGCGTAGATAAAGAAAAGCATGGCAATCAGCAGACAGACATAGGGCAGGGCCTGGTGGGAAGGAAGGCAGTGAAGGAGAGTGCTGGGGATGGGGTTGGGGGCTCCTACCCACACCATTTCCCTCCCTTGTCCCCACGTTCCGCCCCACGGGGTTGGGGGGTCCCAGGCTGTGCCAGAGAGGTGTCAGGGCCTGGTGGGCCTCTTGAGGCCATGGCCACAGGGCATCAGGGGGTTCCCCTTGGAGCTCTCCAGCCGCCCCAGGGGCAGGCAGCATAGAGAAACAGATTCTCAGCAAAGTGCACCACACGGGCGTTTCCACCTGATGTGTACTCTCAGCCAGAGCAGGGGTGGGGGTATGATCTTCTCAGCCCTAGGCTGGCTTCTGGGGCTCACCTTGAAGGACTGCACAAAGGTCCAGAGAAGAATTCGGATGGTGTAACCCTGACGGAGGAGTTTGATGAGCCGGGCAGCTCGGAAGAGGCGGAGGAAGCTCAAGTTGATGAAGTTATTCTGGGGAGACGGAGAGAAAAGGGTGACCATTCACCCACCCCCAGGGGCTCAGAGCCGTCACCACTCACAGAGGCCCCTACATGAAGCCAACCAACAGGAAAAGCAAGCCAGACCCCAAATAAGGAGGGAGAGAAAGCACTATTAATGCAATGGTGCGGAGGAAAAAACGTTGAAAAAGGAACAAAGTTTGGGAGGTGAGGGAGGGGAAGGGTCGGGGGGGGAAGAGGAAGGCAACTCAAAAGCAAAAACCCTCCCAGCCAACCCACCCGCAATAGGGAAAAGGAAAGAAAAAGGAAGGAAGAGAAAGGAACCGGGTGGTGGGGGTGGGGAAGAAATAACAAAAGAACAAGGAAAAGAAAATATATCCGAATCATCCAATCAGGAAAATAATCGAGATGGTTTTTGTTTCTCCCAACAACCAAATGCACTGAGGATAGGACAGAAGCAGGTCAAGTTGCCGAACCCATCACACGCATACGATGCACAAACACCAGGGCGGGGTGGGGGTTAGCCAGCACGCTCGGGCCTGGTGGACATGTGCGGGGCCCCAGGGCACGTTACGCTCCGGGCCAGAAATGCATCTGTCGTGGGACTCAACGGGCACCCTGCCCTGCCCTGCCCTGCCGAGCTGCCCACCCGCTCCTGCCCGCCCTGACCTCACCCCACGGCCAAGAGGAGCAGCGGCTCGAGCCAATCGGAGAAGCGGAAGAGCATCTTTTCTTACCCCCTTGGCGAGCGGGAATGGGGAGGACGGGAGGGAGCTGGGGCTGGTCGGCTGCAGGGCGAGTCCTCGCTGCCCGCTGAGTCGGAGAAGATGCATTTGGGGCCCTTTTCCCCCCTCTCAGGGATGGCTTCTCAGCTTCTGGGGCTGGGTGGAGTAGCTCGGGACCAGGCCTGCGGGAAGCAGGAAGTACGCACCGCCCGTGGGTGGGTGAGCTCGCAAACAGCCCGGGCCCACCGAGGGGCCGGTGCTGGAGGTGGGGTTGTCCCTGCCCCCAGGACCTCCCTGGGTGGACCCTGTCTCATCACTGCTTCTACCTCCTCCCGCCCCAGCCGGGAGAACTTCCCAGGGAAGGGGACCAGGTGGAGATGGGGGCGTGAGTGTCTGCTGGGGCCTCAGGGTCGCCCGTGGGGGGACAGGAAGCTAAAAGTCACCGATGGACCAAATCTGGCTGATGAAGCGGACTTGCCGGGCCTGAGCAGCTTTTGTTTTGTTGCGATTAAACATGGTTGCCAGTGTTCAAAAATCAGACTTCTCCCCCAAATCTGGCTTTCCGGCAAGCCTGGGCCATCCAGGTTGGCAAAAGTTAGTTGGGGCTCAGATGTGGCCCCACTAGAACAGGCCACACATGCCCTCTCCGGGTTGCCAGGTTCCCGCGTTCTAGAAACGGCACCTGCTTTCCTGGCATGCGGCATCTGCTTCGATGCCAGAAGCATTGGGAGTCAGAGGGCCCGGCCTCGGGTGGACTCGGAAACCTTGCTGGTCAGTCAACCAGCATTGGAGGCAGGGGGCGTTAACAGGAACCTGCTCTTGGGGGTTGGAGGAGCTGTAGATACAGGCCAGGTAGCAAGATGGGCGCTGGCCTGGCCTTCAGCCCCCAAATGGCACAGGGGTGACCCCATAGGTTGCCCAGACAGTCACAGCACTCCTTTGGTTCTCAAAAGTCTGGACGATGAAGTCTGTGGGCCTCCTGCTAGGTGGCTCCTGGGGGGCTTCCCAGCTACTAGCTCTGCATCTTGTACTAGCTCCGGCCTGGGAGCCGAGAGGCAGGGATGGGGGTCCACGGGATTTCTGGGGCTGCCAAGAGGCCTCTGGATCTCCTGGCCAAGTCTAGGGCGCATCTGGGGACACACCAGTTGGCCCTTAGGCCTCTAGGATGGGGGCAGGGGCCGGGAGATCCTACCTTGACCATCTGGGCCCAACCACCGTGAGAATGTCCCAGGGGACTCGAATAAGCTCCCAAACCCAGCTCACTCAGCTGAGAGTCACCCCCTGTGCCCAACTGACCTGACTCCCAGCCCTGCCTGGCCACCCAGCTCTACCTGGGGACGGGGCCGATGGCCCGGGTGTCACCAGCCCCTCCCGGCCAACCCCAGAGTACAAGCCATCCCTTCACTGGGCGGGTCATAACATGTGAACTCTGTCCATCATGCAGAAGCAGGCGGGCCCTGGAGCAGCCTCGGGGCCTGGGGGCAGAGCCGGGGAGGGGGAAAGCCTGCCACCATGCGGGAGAAGCAAGGCGGCTTCGCAGGGAGCCGCGTGCAGAGAGCATGCTGGCCTTCTTGGAGCTGAGGGAGGAGACACATGGGGGAGGTAGGGGGGTGGAGATGAGAGAGGTCCAGGTGACTGGGTAGGGGAAGGGGACTCATCTGCCCTCGTCCACCCTCCGTCTCTTCTGGGTTCTGCCTCGAGTCCTTCAAGTGCTCGCAGAACTGGCGACTGCCTCTTCCTGGCTCCCACCTTTCCACCCCGAAGCCCAGAAGGAGCAGCTGTGCTGTCCTTCAAGCCTGCCCTGTGCCTCCTGGTTCAAGGGCGGTGGGGTGGGATGCAGGCCCCGAAGGCTTGTGGTGCTCAGGGACGCAAGAGCTCAGAAGGACATGGGAGCCAGCCACCTGAGGGCTCCGGGGATAATCCTGCCCCTGGCCGACCCCACCTGAGCGGACTTGGCCTCTGGCCTCCAGGCCCCATAACCACTCGCCTCCCTGACTTCCTCCAGGGTGCTCTTAAAGGCACCTCAAGCCCGCCACCATTGTGCTCTACGCCTGTCCTCTCCCCCCAGCATGTTCCTTCTGGCATTCCCTAAACTCTGTCCCCAAGTTCAAGCCAGACTCAGAGCTCTCCAGGCACCTTTCTCCTTCAGCCCAGACCCAATCCATCCCCAGGTCCCGGAGGAGCCCCTGCACAGATGGCCAGTCCCCTCTCGCTGGGATTCCTGGTGCCCCTCTCTGGCCCCCAGCCCCCCCCGCCCCCCAGCCCCCAGCCACTGCCTTATAGCCTCGGCCATCCTGTCTACTCACACTTCTGACACTGCCCCTGCTCTAAATGCTCCCAAGCTTCTACTAGGCCCCAGGGGCTTATCGCCTTCTGCCCTCTTCACTGTTCCTGGGTCAGCCTTCCTTCGCTCTCTCTGCTCCAGCCACACTCCCTCAACTTGCAGACCCTGACCCCTGCGTGATTCCTCTTGACACAGGGCCTTTGCACGTACTGTTCTGGGGCTCAAATGCACTTCCCTCCACTCTTGTGTCTTGTTAACACTGCTCATTCTTTAGCTCATAACCCAGTTATACCTTTAGGTGGGTCTGAGTGCCTATCTGACCGATGCCCGGCCTCCCCACTTCGACTTTATGTGAGGGGGTGGCAGTGAGGGTGTCCACTCCAGTCCCCCCTCCACTTGGGGCACCGCATTTGTGTTCATTCAACGTTTGCTGCATGGCTACACGTGGCACTGGCAGGAGTCCTTCAGAGGGGCTCAGAGATGGTGGGCGCGAGGCGGAGGCAGGTGGAATGTACCAGAGTGAGAAGTGAGCAAGGAGCCGAGTAAGTGAGATGGTGTATGCTGTGGCATGGGCATGCGTGTGCAGGCTGGGTGGGTGTGACAGGGAGGGACAGGTGTGCATATGTGTGTGTGTGTGCGTGTGTGCGCACAGGAGAGGCGAGGGAGGAAGAACACAAGAAGAGAGAGAGGGAGAGAGAGTGTGCGTGCGGGAAAGGGGCGAGGGCACACATGTGCCGTGACCATGTGTATGGAGGGCACGTGAGCATGTGAAGGCCAGGGCTCCGGGAGAGGGTCTGGTCTGGCCAGGCGGAGTCCGGGCCCTTCTGTTCCGCGTTTCCCTTGTCTGAGAGTCTTTGTGTGCTGCCCAGCCCTCAGACCTCCTCCTTGGGCTTGGAGATTTACGTCTCTGGCCAGTCACACCCATGGGCCTGGAGTTTCCTGCTGATCAGGGGACAGGAGCAGTGACTGGGTGTCCTGGGGGCTCTGAGTGTAGGGACGCGTGGGGTGGGAGACCCAGCCGGCTGGTTAGTCCTACGGGAAGTGCCCCAGAGGGCAAAACCACCCTTTTCTTTGCAAAAGACGAAAACCAACCCAGATAGAAAAGCCTAATTCAGAACCCAATAAAAACGAGAGAGAGAGAGAGAGAGAGAGGCTGCAGAAATGAGGAGGGAGGGGGTGGGTGGGAAGACAGACAGACAGGGTAGGGGTGCCGGGAAGGGGGATGCATCAGGCAACCCAAGTCCAGAAAGCCCAGGGCGGGACGTGCAGTGCTGATACGGGAAAATGCGTTCACAGTTAATGTAAGGCATTTAGACTTCAGAAAGAAGTAAGACCAACCGGATTCTAGATGCAGATGTTGAAGATGGAGGGGGAGCGGGCGGGCGGGGGGCAGTTGGGGAGGCGAGTTCAGCGGTTTTTTAGGTTGATTTGTAACCAGTGCCAAAACACCAATGGGTTTCGGTTCCCGGGCGGGGAGTGGGGGTGGTGGGTTGGGAGATAGTCATTGGTGTATGAACACACAGACCACGTCATGGATGAACAAATGAATTTCATAGTGCATTTTGATTGGATGAGTTTTTCAGACGGCGTTGTGCCAATATACAGTTTAAAGAGCAGGCATGAAAAGAGACAAGACAAGAAACAGTCATTAACCATCGCACGCAGGGCAAACCCACGTCACCCGGCCACTTGGGGGCGGCAGCTGAGGCCCAGGGGGCCTCGAGCTCTTCCCCCTCCCCCACAGCCCTGGGGATTGGCTCCCCCTGCCTCAGCCTGGCGGGGTTCTGGCCTGAACCTACCTGGGAGGCAGAAGAGGGGCGGCTGTGGGCTCCTTGCCCCGCAGGGCAGGCCTCCCTCAGCCCAGGTGGGGAGATGACCTCCTAAAAGGGTCCACGCACCCACCCTCTGCCTTCCCCTCCAAATGATTCTAAATCCGGGCCCCGGGGGATGCAGCGGGGGAGGTGACGGGCAAACCCAAGTACTGGGCCCATTACACTCACGGTAATGACAGCAACAGCAGTAGCAATAAGACTAACCACCGCCATTTGTGAACGATCTATTTCCTGGCAGGTTTTGTGCCAAACCCTTCACGTGGATCGCTCCCACTCGTTAAAGGCGGCTGGGTCCCCGCCTAGAACGCCAGCCCCGTGGGGGCACGCGTTCTTGTCTGGTTTTGCTTTGTTCACGGGCACCTACGACAATGCCCGGCACACAGCAGGCGCTCAGTGAGTGCCCACTGAATGCATGCATGAAGGCGAAGCTTGCAAGGATCCGATGAGGTTAATTACAACAGTTAGGGTGGAGGGGGTGGAAGCTGGCAAAGTCAAAGAGCCCGTGGGGAGGGCTGCTCAATCTACTCCAAGGGCCCTGGTGCCCACCCGCAGGGGTGGTGGGGGTCCCGCCCTACGGATCTCTCACTACTGGCGACTGGAAGTTTCAACCAGCTCCTCCACGTGCTCTGTGGGGCCACCTTTCCAACCTCTCGTACTGGCTCAAAGCTGTCTTGTGCTCAGCTGGGCAGCGAGATACATTTTGACTCCCAGCTGGAGCTCTGGATCTCATAGAGACCGAGGCTCTGGCCCTGTCAGTGCAGAGGGGCCAGGCAGGGGACACCCAATGGGGACAGCCCCCCTGACCTCTCGAGAGGAAGCTGTTAGGCATGGGATGAAGGGAAGGGAGAATTTCTGGCTCAGGGGAACTCATGGCTAAGAGGGGTGGCCCGGATACCACTCGGGAGAGGGGTGTTGGGAGACATTATCAGAGAACGGCCTCCCCTTCTGTGTAGCTCATTAGTCCCATCAGCTGTCCAGGGTGGGAGAATGGGCCAATCGATCCTTTTTTGCTGGGGACTTTAATGGGGCCACCCCAGGGGCCACCAGTGAGCTCTCAGGAGTTACCAGGTCTAGGTGCGTGACCTTGGGCAGGCCCCTCACTTCCCCGGGGCACTGGGCATCAGCTTCCTCATCTGTGAAATGGGGCAACACCCCCTTCCTGGGGCCACATGGCAACCAGGTCTATTCTCCCCTTTTCTCTGCTTGTTCTGAGCACCTTCCCCAGCCCCCACTCTCTGGCCTCCTGGCTCCCTTCTGGCTACAGGCATGGCCAATGGGAGGCACTGGCAGGAGATGGAGGGTGGGGGGAGACAGGCTTGGGTATTTTTCCCCCAATGCCCTGAGCCTGCTTTGGTCTTCCTCTTGGGCAGAGGCTCTGTCCCCCCAGGGTCCCCCGGGTCCACAGCTCCTGCCAGGCAGGCGTCCCCTCCCCATGCCAGCTCAGATTTCCTCTCTGCTTCAGCACCTGGCAGGTGACAGCTCCTCATGGTGGCCAGGGGAGAGGGGGTGCTGCACTTGGCCATCCTGCTCTGCCCGCCTCCCCTCCCCTCCGTGAGTGGTCTCTGCTGTCCAATCCCTTCAGTTAAACCCTCCAAAAAGAATTCTTTTATCTGCTGAGCCCCTGCCCTGTACCACGAGCTAATCCACGTGAATCGCTTGGTACCGTGCCTGCCATGCAACTTAGTGTGTCGTTCTGGTCGGCCATTATTTTTATTGCTATTTAGATGAGGCTGATATCCTTTCCCACCCTTAGCTTCGACAGTCTGCTCTTTTGCTCCCCCTGTGAGGATTTCCTATCCTCCCCACCAGTTTCCCGACAGCTCCCAGGCCTGGGCTTACTGGAAAATGGCCGAAGAGGGTATCTGAGATGGGAGCTTTGGGGCCTTGAGTCTTTCAGATGAGGGGGAAGGATGATGTGGCCTGTGGGGCCACCACAGAGAGGTCCAGGGACCTCCCCCCCAAGCTGCAAGCCTCCCAAGCTTGGGGACGGAAGTGAGTGGAAATCCTAGGGACCTTCTCGAGGCCCTGAGAGTGGTGTCCCCTGTTGGCCCTGGGGCCACGGCTCCCTCCTCAACCTCCCTCCATGAACCAGAAGGTTCACGGAACCAGAAGTTCAAACACAACGGACTTAAAGCTGGTTGGGTCTCCACCACTGTGTGGGGTCTGGGGGCAGGGCTCAGCCTTGGGGATCCTTTAATTGTCTCAATGCATTCATCCATGTTATTTATTCATTGGTCACCGGCCAAGATGCAGGGAAGTTCGCGCTGCAGTGCTGGCCCCATAGCGGTGGCCTTAGGCTCCCCCGTCTCCCCGAGCTGTCCTCCTGAGGGGCTGCCCTTGCCCCTGGGGTCCCCACCTCTCCCTCTTTGGTCACGGTCAAGTGCTGGCCTAAGTCAGCTGTGGCTTTTGGGACTGCTGCTTCTGGAAGATTCCCTCCCCTCCACCCATTCTCCACCCAGCCAGGAGTTACCCAGAGAGAAGCTGGCGGGAAAACTTACCCCAAATTCAGTCACGAGGATGTCGGTGATGCTGCCCAGAACAGTCACAAAGTCGAAGATGTTCCAGGCATCGCGAAAATAATTCTAGAATGGGGACCCACAAGACAGAGATGCCAACGCAGGGCTCCATGCCTGGCTGCCACGGCCGGCCCCGGGGTGTGGTGGGGCACGGCTGCTGATGCCCGAGTGCCCGCCACACTCCTGGTCATTCAGATGGCACAGTGCTGCTGTATGGGGCGCTTAGTGTCATCTGCTCTGCGCCCTCCTCCCTGGGACCCCTATGACGTTCCTGGCCCCAGAGGGTGCCTCCAAGGCCCGATTTCTCTCTGCTGGAGAGAGAAGGCTATCCTTCGGCCTTGCCTGTCTCTCTGGGGCTCCCTGAGACCCCAGAAGCTTTGTATATGATGTCACTGGGATCCTCACGTCAACCCTCAGAGCAAAGGATTATTACCCATTTCACACGAGGCGACTGAGGCTCGGAGTGCGATGCGGCTCACCCATCTGGGATGAGCCTCACGGAGGGGAAGAGTCAGGACCGAACTCAGTTCGAGCCCAGGGTTTGGGTTCAAGGCCGCCCCTGTTACAGCACGCTCGCCAAGACAGGGGACTGTGGGTTCGAGTCTCAGCTGTGGTAGCATCCTGCTGTATGGGCCGTGGGCCAGTGACTTAACCTCTCTGTTCTTCCACTTCCTAATCTGAAGAAGGGGAATGGTAACGGGGGACAAAGGCCTTCGGGACACACGCCAGCCTGGATCTCCCGGCCCCCCTGTGGTTAGATGGGGCCGCCCATGTCTAGTCACAGCCAATAGGTTTTGCGCAGAGGCAGTGTGAGTCACCTCCTGGCCAGTACAGGACTCACCAGAGCCCTTTTAACCTTGAGCTTGGTGACCATCAGTGTTCCAGGTGGAGGGTGCTCTGTGGGCCTGGGTCCCCATGTAACTATGAAGCAGAGAGTCTCCCCCCCTTCCCGCTGAATGCTAACAAAACCTTTGCTGACGGAAGTGACCGACATGCGGTGGGGGGAGGGGGGAGGTTGTGTTACTGCACCTCGGCCTGACCTATTCTGACTGACATCCCTGGGCTGGGTGCTGGCTCAACTGGGTCACACAGGCAAAGCACCTTGCTGTTGAAATACTGAAATATTCCCCACTGTTTGATCTCACGCCGAGCAGCACCTCTGCCTAAATCCAAGGGTCTGGTTCAAACAGAGAGCCCTCGCCTCCAAGCTGAGTGGGACCTTCCCAGCGTCCTCACAAAGCAGAGGCCAGCTTGGGGCTCTCAGGTCCCCTTCTGAGGGGTCGGTACTTCCCCTGAGCGTCTGACCCTGAGGTAGCCCTTCTGCCTCACCGAGAAGGACCCAGGCTTTGGAGCTGTGCGTTCCAGGATCAAACTCTTTTCAGCATTTACGAGTTCAAGGTCCTGAGTTGGGACTGATTGGGCTTTAGCGCCCTCTTCTGGAAGACGGAGGTATAACAACAATCAGATAATGAGCGGGAGTGTAGGGGTGGAGTTTGGTTATATATACAGCAGGTGCTCAAAGAATGGATGCTGTTTCGTAATCATCTAAAAGGAATTCCCGTTTCACTGGCACTTTTGGGATTTTAGCAGATGCTGCTGGGGCCCTGCCCAGATCCCCTCATATTTCACCTGCACACCTTCAGTTGCTCTGCCCAGGGTCTTCCTCTGGTTGCAAATGAAATGGCTCTCCTGGGAGCCGACTTTGACTATAACTGATGGGCCCTAGAGGCTAAAGACCCCAGCTCTCTCCTTCCTTCAGGTAGAAACTCTGAAGCATGTGCTCTCTGCTGCCCCCTGTTGGTCCTCTGGGGAACTGTGCCCCTTTTGCTCCCAGTGGGAACTGACTGCATAACACATCTTATACGGCTGCCTTCTGGGTCCTGCCTCACTCGTCCCCGCCACGCCGAGTTCCCTGGGCTCCCAGTTAAATTCCTTGCACTCAGTCCTTACCTCAGGCTGTGCTTCTGGGGGAATCCAAACGAAGGCAACTTTCTAGACATCTGGCCATGGGCCTTACGCCCCAGACTACAGGGTTCATCCCCCCACCCAACCCCACTGCCTAAATTGCACATGGCGAACTTGAGGCTTCATCAAGTTCTGCCTGCCTTCACGCAAGCCCCTGTGGGACTGTCAGGGGTCAGGGGGATGGAGCCCTAAACCACTTTATTAACCAGAAGATCGATCAGGGATACAAAGTTCGCACAGCCCAGCTGTGTCTGAACCTATTGCTGCTGGGAGGCTGGGTGCACACGACTCCTGCTTTGTAAATGTGGGAACAGGAGACAAAGGCCATGTGCCTCGCTTGAGGCCGTGCAGCTACAAAGGGGCTGGGGCAGGATTTGCACCCGGATCCCCCCCCCCCCCCCGCCGCCGTCTGTGACCCATCCTGGTGGCATCCCCAGGACCGAAATGCTGAGTCAGTGTCAATGCCCTGGGCTGCCTCCCTGGCCTGCCTGGTGTTTAACACACAGTGTATCTTGGACTCCCCTTGGGGTATTCATTAAAAATACAGATTCAGGGGCTCCCACCTGACTGAGTGGATCTGAACTTGTGGGGTTGGCTCTGGGGCATCAGTCCATTTTAAGAAATGTCCCCAAGTGCTCCTGATGGGTAACGGGGTTGCTGCCGCTTGGGAGGAGAAAGGTGGGGCAATGAGCCCCAGGGTGGCCCTTCCTAGCATCGAGGGGTGCTCACTCCACGCCAGGCCTTGCCCTTGGCCTCCAGATGCACTTCAGCTGCACGGGGGTTTGCAAAGAGAACAAGCCCTCGTGATGGAGATGGAAGGTGACACAGCCCGGATGCGACTGGAATCAAGGTCCCCCCGGTGCCAAAGCTGACACCCTTTGCCCCCTCGGGACTCCAGCCTCCACCCCGCTGAGACCCTGGCAAGGCCATGGACCATTCTCCTCAGAGAGGTGGGCTAGGTGGGTGGCTGAGAGGGAAGCAACTTGTTTTAAGTCTGAGCTCGGCCACTCACAGGGGACCTTCTAGAAGGTTCCATTACACAACCGTCACACAACCCATCAGTTCAGGCCTTTGCTTTTTTTTGGTGGGGGGGCGGTGAACCTCCTTTGGCCTCCTGGGAAGACCTTCTCAGAGAAAACTCTGTAAATGCATAAAATAAAATACCCAGGACTGCAAGGGTGCCTGTTATATTGAAATGAAAGTATCAAAAAATATTTTTAAATGATGATCCAATGATGAATGCCCTTCATTAACGCATGAACTCATTTCCAGTGGTAGGTGGACAGTCACTGGCATTCGAAGCAAAACCAAACCCCCAAATTTGGAGGGTACCTGTCGCCTCCATCAGGCGCTACAGAGAGATCTGATTTGTATCGGGGACATAGGCAGCGCTGGTCACCCGGCCGGCCAGGTTAATGTCAGTTAGCGGCTTGCGAATAATACAGGTGTGGTTTGCTCATATCTATTTTCATAGCCCCCTCCGCCCCTCTCCCTGCACCCACAGATCACTGGTCTTCAGGTTAAGACCTCTTGCCCTAGTAGGAGATGAAGACAAGCTAGGGGGCCACGAACGGCATTTAAAACAGAAAAGCTACGCCCTCAGCGGAAGTGACAGCGTCACAGCACGGGGCCCACGACAAGAGCAGAAACGGGATTGGGGAAAATTTCGTGTCAGCTGGGTCTACCGGCGAGGCTGCTGGGGGCTGCTGCGTCCTTTGCAAAACGTACGCCTTACTGTGGATTGTGGTTAGAACGGCTGGGACGGCGCGGACTTGGCCTGTCTGGATCACCGTTTCCTTAAACTGGGTGGTAATCGCTCCTTCCCCCTCCCCCGCTTTGGGTCCCGCTGAGGAAGGACGGCACGCGCATGCGCCTGGCGCGCAGGCACGGTCCGGAGGGCCGGGTCTCACCCTCGTTACGTGGCAAGCGCAAGAATGAATGACTAGGGTCCGTGGGCACTGGAGGGATGCCCGGGCCGCCGCGGGGGGTGGGGAGGCCATCGCCCAGCACCCAGTGCCCGCCCCCCACCCCCCAATCCAGGCTCCAGCCCCAAGGTCGTGCTTACCAGAATCCCAAAGGCCATGACTTTCAGCAGACATTCCAGAGAGAAGAGGGAGGTGAAGACGATGTTGAATACCCTCAGGGCGTTTTCGTAAGCAACCGAGGCCCCGTAGAACTGGAGTAGAGAGGAGGAAGGATGGTGGGGTCAGTGGGGTCAGCGGGCAGGGGGGAGCTGGGGAGGCAGCTTTGGGACTGTCCTGTCCTGGGGGCAGGCAAGACAGGGACACCGGGCTTTCTACGGGCGACCGATGCCCCCTGCAAGCTGGTCAGGGGCTGGGCTAATCTTTTCACATCCCGACAAGCTTGAGTCCTGCCTTAGCATCCCAGGCCCCAGGACTGCTGCTTGATGCGGCTCCTTTTAAGTTTATTTATTTTGAGAGAGAGAGAGAGAAAGAGCACAAGAACAGGGGAGGGGCAGAGAGAAAGCGAGGGAGACAGAGAATCCCAAGCAGCAGGCTCTGCACTGTTAGCGCAGAGACTGATGCGGGGCTCGAACCCATGAACCGTGAGATCATGACGTGAGCTGAAACTAAGAGTTGGACGCTTAGCCCACTGAGCCACCGAGGCGCCCCCTTCTTCTAATCCTTACCCATGCACCCCCATGAGACTGCCCTCCAGAACACTTCCAGCATCCCCAAAAGGTTCCTTGCACCCCTTGCCCAGTAACCTGCCCCAGAGGTAACCGCTGTTCTGATTCCTTATGAAATCTTATTGTCCAGACTACTTAATCAGATTCAGGTTTACCACCTTCAGCCTGGAGGACCGGGTTACAGGAGATGTGGCACGTGGAGAAGTCACAATACCCCACGAGGAGACCAACGCACCCACAGGTGGACAGTTTTCTTTCAACTCATCTGGTTTCCTCAAAAAGTCAACAGCACGAGGGAAAGAAATGGATGACCGAGATTTGAAAGAAAACAACCAGGGGCGCCTGGGGGGCTCAGTGGGTTAAGCGTCCAACTTCAGCTCAGGTCACGGTCTCATGGTTTGTGGGTTTGAGCCCTGCATCGGGCTCTGTGCTGATAGCTCAGAGTCTGGAGCCTGCTTCACATTCTGTGTCTCCCTCTCTCTCTGCCCCTCCCCTGTATACATGCGTGCACTCTCTCTCTCTCTCTCTCAAAATAAATAATCATTTAAAAAATTGATGAAATATCCAGAATAGGTAATTCCACAGAGACAGAAAGCGGATTGGCGGTTGCTGGAGGCTGGGGGAGGTCAGTGGCTGCTCACGGGGACAGGGTCTCCTTCTCCTTCTGATGAAATGTTATGGAAGTAGGGGGAGGTAATGGCTGCACAGGGTGGTGAAAGTACTAAGCTGTCCCCGCACTGCATGCTTTGAAATGGTTAATATTTTTTAAGTAGGCTCCATGCTCGATACAGATCCCCAGCTTGGGGCTTTAACTCAACTCTGAGTTGAGATCAAGAGTCAGACGGTTTAACCGACGGAGCCCCCCAGGCGCCCTTGAACTGGTGATTTTTATATTATGTGAATTTCACCTCAACAACAACAACAAAAAACAAAAAACAAATAGATGAAGCAAACATAGAGCGTGTTCCGAATGGGCACCTCGGGCTGCTGGAGACCCGGTGATCTGGGGGGACCCGCCACCCCAGGGATGCTGGTTAGAATTTCAGAATCCTGACCCCGCCCCGGATCTGCTGAAGCAGAATCTGCGCTTTCCCAAGATCCCCAGATGATCCGTGAACACACTGCAGTTTGAGAAGCGCTGTGCTGTCCTATTCTTTTCTGCTTGTTCGAAACCATGCGGGATCATCACAATGAAAAGATAAAAGAACCCACTCAGAGAGAAGCGTTTCAAGCAAAAATAGGCACTTGCTTTCTCGCCAATTCAAAAATTAGCAGCTTAAGTACTGAGCGTTTCCGAAGTGTGGGGACTCGAGCTAATGTCTTCGCCTGAACTTCCTCGTGCGATCCTCACCCCCACCCGAGGACGGGAGGAAGGTTCTGTTATCATCATTCGCATTTCATCCACGGGGAAACTGACACCTGAGAGTCGCCAGCCCCCAAAATTAAATGCTGAATTAAATAGCGGAGCTAGGCTTAAATCCTGCCCTTTGGTCTTCAAACCACAGGGTGAAAGGTTCTGACTTTTTTTTTTTAAATGTTTTTTATTTATTTCTAGGAGAGAGAGAGACAGCGTGAGCAGGGGAGGGTCAGAGAGAGAGAGAGTCACAGACTGAAACAGGCTCCAGGCTCTGAGTTGGCAGTCAGCACAGAGCCCAACGCGGGGCACGAACCGCGAGATCATGACCTGAGCGAAAGTCGGACGCTTAACCGACTAAGCCACCCAGGAGCCCCAAGGTTCTGACTTTTCACCCTGAAGAAGCTCTGTGGGCCCGAGGGTTGCAAGGTCCTTACCTGCCCCTCCTTTCTCATTTCACCCATCGAACATTTATCCAGGGCCTCCTGCTCCCTCCTAGCCAGGGATTTGCTTGCGGAACCCCAGGAATTCAGGGGTGAGCGGGACTTGCCTGGCCCCCGTTGGAGCCCAGAGGCTGGTTGGGGGACTTCTGGACAACCCAACAGTGATATTATAACACGTGAGACAGCCGATAGGGTGCTTGCAAAGAGCGGTGCCTCGTGCAATGATGGGAGGTGAGGGAGGGCTTCCTGGAGGAAGGCGCCTGCAGGCGAAGCCAGGAGCTGGCCAGGCGAGTGGTGGGAACCGTGTGTCAGGCAGAGGGAACAGCAGAGCACAGGGAGTGGCCGGTCTGGGAAACGTGCGGTGGGCGTGGCACCGCGTTGCTGGAGGAGGGCGGGCATGGGGGGGCTCACGCGGTGCTGGCGGCTCACCTTCATCATGAGCACGATGGTGTTGAGGGCGATCATGGCCATGATGGTGTACTCGAAAGGCGGGGACACCACGAACTGCCACATGCGGTACTGGAAGCTCTGTTTGTTCTGCGGCATGTGTCGCGTCAGTGGCTTGGCGCTGATGGCGAAGTCGATGCAGGCCCGCTGCGGGAGGGAGGCTGGCGGCGTGAGGGCCGGGCAGCAGAGGGGTGCCTGGGCGCCGCGCACCCTCCCTCTAACTGGCCACAGCCCCCAGGCACACCCACTCGAGTCTGTGCCTCCCCGCCCCGAATTCCTCACTCCTGTAAGCTCTTTCCCACGACCCCTTCTGTCAACACCTAAGGTGCCTCAAGAAGTCGCCATCTGCCGAACCTCACGCTGGTACGGCCCCCGTGACCCCCCGAATCCGCTAAGCCAACGTGGGAAGTGGGTACCGTTAGTAACTCTACTTTGCAGGCGAGCCAAACAAGCTCAGAGGGGTTAAGCCATTTGCCTGAGGCAGCACAGCTGCTAAGGGGGCCGGACTCGAACTTAAACCAAAGTCTGACACTGAGTCTAACCATTTTTTCCTACTGAATTCTTTGCTTCTTTTCCTCCTCTTTGAGGGAGGGAGGGATAATGGCTATTTAGGGTTCGGGGCCCACAGAGCAGAGGAAGGATGCATTCCAGGTCCTCCAGCCAGCTTGGACAGTTCTAGAAGAGCCAGGGGCCACATCTGTACTCTCGGGAGGGCTGGATTTTCATTCATAAATATTCACCATGCTGCCCTCGGGGAGATTACACTCCCCCACTGCACAGACACCAGACATCGATGTGTGACTTGCTCTGGCTCAGTGGACAGAAGTGTCACTTCCAGGCACAGACACCCCCCCCCCACCAAATTGCACACTGGTTTGCCACTGTCTCTTCTTGATCTGAAGTGCCTGAGGGAGCAGCCAGAATAAAGGAAAAATGTGGACCAGGGCCTCCCAGACATGTGGTGTTGGATGAGGAATCAACCCTTTTGTGGATCTCTGGCACTGAGATTCTGGATGTGCTTGTTACTGCGGTATAACCTCATCCAGACTGACTGATACATACACCTTCTTTAGGTGTGTTTTCCCCTGGGAACCCCACGAAGGGCCGCCCTACAGACTGAATGCTGCTTGGAGAATGAATGGTGCCGTGCCCTCCCCAGATGCCCCCAGGAGCGGCTTTCTGGGCGGGCGCGTGCGCATGTACGGTGGGGGTGTCGTCAGTTTTTAAAGGAAGGATGCAATTGGGAAGCGGCACCTCGTTTTTCTCCAGGCTGTATTCCTCCATCATCTTGTCCCCCTGTTCCTGGAAGGTGATGATGATCAAGGCCACGAAGATATTGACGAAGAAGAAGGGGAACACCACGAAGTAGACGACGTAGAAGATGGACATCTCCATGCGGTACCCGGGGCTGGGGCCCTGGTTCTCGAAGGTGGCGTCCACGGAGTGCTTGAGGACCCTGGGGGGCAGAGAGCGGGGCGGGGGGAGGGGGAAAGTGGGACAGGCAACAGGGATGGAGGGAAATATTAAAAGAAAACAGCACAAAGATGGAAGTCGTCATCATTTTCTGACGCCAATTACTGTGGTTACTTTACGAAGCCAGGAGAGTTTCCACCCCCTCTGTCTGGGAGGAGTTTTGACAGCAGCGTCCTGCGGGCTATCAGTGGCCAGAAATGATTTTACTTATGCTCTTGGCAACCCTCTCAGGGAGGTTATTACTGACCCCGTTCTGCACATGATGAAACTGAGGCTGAGCCATTTAAAGGGACTTCTCGAAGTCCACCCACTAAGGCCGGGCCAAGTTGAGATGGGAAACCAGGCTGGTGGTGATGGAAGGGAGTGTGTATGGGGGTCATGGTGGCACACACATAAGTGTGTGTGTGGGGGAGCATTTAAGCATCGGTGGTGGTGCTGAGAAGGTGTAGTGGGGACGAACATGAGAGTGTACATCTGCATAGCTACTCTGAACAGTTGCATAGGTTGTGCACTGCTCAAGGGCTCTGTGTCTAAGGAGACACGACAGATCTGTGTATTTCCAGTGACAACTTTTTGGCAGGTGGCCATAAAGTACCTTATTTGAACAAAATCATTAAGTATATTCCGACAATTTTTCTGACAGATGGAAGTGAAGTCTGTTGAGGAAGGGCTGTCTAAAAAATTTGCTCAGAGGTGCCGCGTGGGCTAGCACTGCCCCCCGTGCATGGGTGCTGGGTGTGGGTGTGGGTGAGTGGAAAGGCATGTGAGGGGTGGTGTGCATCCTGAGAGAGGGAAGGAGGGAGGGAGGGAATGAGGGTCCCCAGGACACACGCTGGAATCAGGTGGCATCTCTGAGTCCCTGCGAGGAGGCTAGGGTGCGGAGAGGGAGGCACCTGCCGTGGGCACAAATTAAGGCGGTGCCAAACCCCTCAGCTGTTGAGAGAAATAGTATTTTACCACAATATTAAAAAAAAATCACAGCGAGTTCCCCCCCACCCCCATAAACCTCCCTACAAACCCCGTGGTGAAAAAGGTATCCAAATTTTAAGTAAAGACAGGTGGGGCTCTGGACTTGCACACTTCAGCCTCACCCCCGCCCTGACCGGCTCTGTCTGGGTGAGGAACGGTCCTGGGGTCAAGGGGACTTGGAAAATGTCACATCCGGGCTGTGTCCTTGATCTGTGCTCAGCAGCACAGAAAGGGTTAAGAGGATGTGGCTGCCTGTGTCCCCAGAGCCTTTCTGCAAATGGGAACTAGCACGGGGGGGGGGGGAGGGGGACGGACACCCCCCCCCAAGTCCTGCAGGCTGCTGCTCTGGGACAGCCCTGGATGCACCTTGCAGGGATCCCACCTTGGGAAGCCAGGAGCAAACCCCTCCTCGTCTAGACCTTCCCGTCCCTGCTCCCTGGGCCCCCTGCCCGCCCCCCACCCCCGCCCCTGCCCCGACTCCTCCGTGGGGCGGTCCGGCGGGCCACGTACTGTGGCCAGCCTTCTCCTGTGGACACGGTGAAGAGGGTCAGCAGGGCCCACAGCACGTTGTCGTAATGGAACTCATACTTCTTCCACTGTCTGTCCCGGGCCTTCACCTCATTCTTCTCATACAGGAGGTACTTGCCGCTGCCGCGGAAAAGGGGGGCTGTTAGCGGACGCAGGAGGGGACCCTCGTCTTTGGTGGTCGGAGATGGGAGGACGAGGGGCCCCCCTGCCAGCCCACACGGCATCCCTCAGCCCAGGAAGTGCCCGCCCTGCTCCGTCCCGTGTGTGGCTCTCTGATGCTGGAATCCTCAGACGCGGCCAGGGCCCTGCTCCCAGTGGGAGGGCGGACTCAGGACCCAGTGCTCACTTCCAACGTGAAAACTTCCAGTCCTGCGGGTGAGAGCCTCAGGTTTGGGGGACTGAGAGCAGGGAGAGAGACAGGAATTTTTCTGGGTCCATCAGGCCCCAGGGGGCGGGGGTTGCTCCTTTTCAAGGACCAGGGACACAAGGCTTAGCCTCAGACATGTGGCCGAGAGTGTGGGTCCTTCCAATGGCAGGAAAACAGCCACCAAGCTAACAACAGGCTGCCATCTCCTGCGTTGTAACATTTTACACAGCAACAGCGTGTGTTGGGCACTTAGCAATGTCCACCACAAGGGGGCGCCCGGGTGGCTGAGTCGGTTAAGCCTCCGACTTCAGCTAAGGTCACCAACTCGAGGTTTGTGAGTTTGAGCCCTGAGTCAGGCTCTGTGCTGTCAACTGTCAACGCAGAGCCCGCTTCAGATCCTCGGTCTCCCTCTCTCTCAATTCTTCCTCTACCCACCCCCCTCTGTCTCGAAAAAATAAACATAAAAAATTTTTAAAAATTTCCATTCTGAGGATGACCCAAAGATGCGGGGGACTTCAGGTCCACAAGTTCTCATCCACAACTTCAAAGTCTAGAAAATTCTGAAAGCCAGATATTTTTCTTTTAACTCGGAGACTGACATGTTACGGCTTGCAGACCAAATGTGCACTTGTTTCTGCACAGCCCACAAACGAGGCATGGTTTTCTACGTTTTTCAAGTGGTCGAGAACAAAAGAGTGCGTTCTTGACAAATGAAACTTACGCAGACATTCAAGTTTTCGTTTCTAGAAATAAAATTTTAGCAGGAGCTGGCTGGCTCAGACAGATGAGCATGTGACTCTTGATCTCGGGGTTGTGAGTTCACGTCCCGTGATGGGTTTAGAGATTATTAAAAACAAAAGAAAAATATAGAAATAAAATTTTATTGGAACATTTGTTTATGTGTTGTCTGGCTGCTCTGTGCCATTTTTAAGTGTTTATCTTTTTGGGGGGGGCAGAGAGAGAGGGAGACACAGAATCCGAAGCAGGCTCCAGCCTCTGAGCTGTCAGCACAGAGCCGGACGCGGGGCTCGAACCTGTAAACCGCGAGATCATGACCTGAGCCCAAGTTGTACGCTTAACGGGCTGAGCCCCCCAGGCGCCCCCGGCTGCCCTGTGTCATGACGGCAGCAGAGACCACAGACCCCAAAAGGCAAACGTGCGTGCTCTCTGGTCCATGGCAGAGTTTGTCCATCTCTGATCTAATTCGTTTGGCCACCAAACCTGCCCCATTTGGACATGAATCTCTTCATACTTGTTATTTGCCCCATTTGGGGCAGCCAGTCACGTGTTTCCCAGAAAAAAAAAAAAAAGAAAGAAAGGCTTGATCACAGGGATGCCGGAGACCCAGGTGAGGGTGTCACGTCCCATGCGGGGCACGTATCACACCATCTTTCTAAAACAACTGCAAGCTGTTCTGAATTTTGAAACACATCTGGCTGTAGAGGTTTGCAAACGAGGGGACATGGACGTGTGTCAACGTCCCCCAGGCCACCCCAAGCCGACGGCTGGCGAGTTACGCAGGCGGCTTGCGGCGCGTCCCACCCACAGCCACGCGGGGCAACGCCCACGCCCTTCTTCCTGCTCGGGACCCCGGGGGGCTGCACCCGCCTCGCTTCCGGAGCCCCACACTCCGCGGCTTCCAAGCCCGGCGGCGGTGCTTCGGGCCCCCCGCCCGCCCCATGGGGACACCGAGGACGGCGGAGACCCACCGGCAGTCTTTCTCAAACTCCTTGGACTCGTCGGTGCAGTGGAAGAACTTGCCCTTGAACAGCTGCACGGCCACCACGGCGAAGATGAACATGAACAGCATGTAGACGATGAGGATGTTGAAGACGTTCTTGAGGGAGTTCACGACGCAGTCGAACACGGCCTGGGGGGCGGAGTGGACACAGCGCTTGAGGGGCAGGGGGCCTGGCCGGGCGACCGCCTCCTGCAGCCCACGCCCGGCTCGCAGACCCTTGAGCCACGCGGTTAAGGCCACGCGGTTCTCTCTGGGAGGCAAGTGCTGGGGCCGCGCTCGATCTTGGGTTTCCATGCATCTCCCCGCCCAGGTTTCCGCTCCCGGGTAACGGGGCCGCTTCTCTGAGCCCAACATGAGCTCACAGCTCTGCAGGGCAGGAGGAACGACCCTCAACAGAGAAGGAATTTCCAGTTACTTCTGTGTCCCTGCTTCCCTGGGGGCCGCTTTTTCCCACCTGGAGGTGCGCGCTCCTTCCCTTTTGAACGCTGACCAGCAGGGGGCGCTCTGACCTCGAGAACCAACCTCACGTGCCCAGGAGATTCTGCCCTGGGTGCCACGGAGTCCTCCCACCGCCTTCCGAAGAAGGCAGGGGTCGGGGCCTGGAATGTCTCCCACCCGGTTCTGCTTCTAACCGCAGCGGGTCCTCACCACGAGTGGACCGGGGTCCCCGAACTTACTGGAACTACAGGCTAGCTCTGCCGGCCTTCCCCAGGGGAGAGAGTGCATAGCTTTCACGGGGGCTTTTATTTATTTTTATCTAATTCAATTAATTAATTAATTAATATTTGAGAAAGAGAGAGAACGCGTGGGTGGGGGAGGGGCAGAGAGAGAGGGAGACACAGACTTCGAAGCAGGCTCCAGGCTCTGAGCTGTCAGCACAGAGCCCGGCGTGGGGCTTGAACCCACGAACTGTGAGATCATGACCTGAGCCCAAGTCGGACGCTTAACCGATTGAGCCACCCAGGGGCCCCTCATGGGAGCTTTCAAAAGGGCCCCTGACCCAGAAAAGGGGAAGAACAGCAGAACTGAATACTGCTGGGCTTCCCCGCATTTCGATGCAAGCTTTCGTGCCCACAGGGCAGCCACATATCGGCTAGTGACAGTGCCTAGTGACAGTGCCGAAGTCCTGGTGACATGACAGCCGGCATTTCTCTAGGGCCTGCAGGAGCTGAGCAGTAAACAGAGCTGACTCGCATGGTCCACACTTCGTCACTTTCCACTTTTCAATCCTTCTAAGGGAGCTAGGAATTCTTGCTTAGTTGCTACTGTTAACACCTAACTGATACTTTTCCTCTTTAACCCATGTTCAAAGTCTTTTTCAGGCAATCTTTTTGGCTAGATTTTAAGTTTATTTATTTTGAGAGTGAGAGAGGGTGCGTGCGAGAGCAGGGCAGGGGCAGAGAGAGGGAGAGGGAAAGAATCCCAAGCAGGCTCCTCGCCGTCAGCGCAGAGCCTGACGCGGGGCTCAATCTCATGAACCGTGAGATCGTGTGTGACCTGAGCTGAGATCAAAGAGTCGGATGCTTTTTTTTTTTTTTTTTTTTTTTAAATGTTTTATTTATTTCTAGGAGAGAGAGAGAGAGACAGCGTGAGCAGGGGAGGGTCAGAGAGAGAGGGAGTCACAGACTGAAACAGGCTCCAGGCTCTGAGCTGGCAGTCAGCGCAGAGCCCGACGCGGGGCTCGAACCCACGAACCGCGAGATCATGACCCGAGCGAAAGTCGGACGCTTTACCAACTACGCCACCCGGGCGCCCCTCAAAGAGTCGGATGCTTAACCGACTGAGCCACCCAGGCGCCCCTCTTAGGCTAGATTTAAATAACAGTATCTTATCTTTTGGGAACATATTTAGTTTTATCTTCTACTACCATCGGGTTCTTTCTGCTTTTCCAGCTTGAGAACCTTGACGTAGAATTTCTTTTTACAATACGTTCACTTAAATTAAAAAAAAAAAAAAGTGATGCATGAAATGAACATTAAGAGGTAATACAGGCGGCCCTCAGGGGAAGCACCGATGGAAAAGAGGTGTTTGCATGACCGCGTTTCATTTCCTTTTCTTTTCTCCTGAATCACAAACTCTGGGAAATGCTGGCTCACGCTGTTTTGGAACAGGAGACACACGAACCTAGAGCTGGTGGGTGAAATGTCAAAAGCTATGTGGGACCGGAAACCTAGTTTCTTGCTTCCCACATCAGGGTCGTGCCCTACGATATCCATACGATGTCTTCACGGCAATTAGGAAAAGGGATCCTGACCTCAAGGCATTTCATCTAGTGGAAAATTGTCATAATACACAGATTCTGTTCAGTCAACTCACTTTACTGCCATCTGCTGGAGGGTTGTAGTAATAACTCTATCCACCTATGACGGATGTGATGTTATTCAGCACCCCTTTCAGTGTAGCGTCCTTGAGCAGTGCACAACCTGCCCAACTGTACATGGCAACCCTGACAGGCCTCCCGCACGCCCCAATCTCACCTTGAGCTTTGGCAATCGCTTGATGGTTTTAAGAGGTCGTAGCACCCGGAGGACTCGGAGGGATTTAATGGTGTTGATGTCCTTTCCTTTGCTATTGCCACTGTGGAGGGATGTTGGGGTGCGGAGAGGGCGAAAAGAGGGAGCAGAAGTCAGTCTGGGTGGCGGGGTGGGGCCCACAACTCCATGTGACCCCGCCCTCTCAGGCCCAGGAGTCTTGGGGGAAAGGCAGACAGCACCCCTGCTGTGTTTGGGCTCAAGAGGTAGGTCAGCAGGTGGCCTTCTGTGGTTTTGGCCTCAGGATTTGTTAAGGGCCCCCCAGCACTTGGCTGGGGCCTGCGTAACTGCTGGGGGTGGTCGTGCTGGTTGAAAATGGGATTCCCTGCCTCCTCTCCCAACAGGATTCAAGAAATACTTAAAGGGGCCGTCCCCTGATATTCCCTGAGCCCACACGAGCGAGCACAGAGCACCAGGACATCAGTTGCTGATGGGGAGCCTCTGCTGGGTCTCCGCCTCACTCCTCTGGAGTTGCTTAGCCCATCTTTTCTAGAGAGCCGCGCAGAGGTGCAGTCCAGGGCCTAGCGGACCCAAGCCTCAGCCCTGCAGCCCCCACAGACGCCATGACACCCGTAGCCAAGAGGGAGTCAGGTCTCCCAAGAGAAGGGCACTGGGTGCGGCCATCAAAGGCTTGTGGCTAACAGAACTCCCCCCCCACCTGGCCGCCCCAGCCAGAAACCCGTCACGTTCAGTTTCCCGTTCTCCATCCCCAATGGGTTACCCTCCTAACCTCTCCATCACCGTCCCTGGCCCCCCGCCACATCTTATCTGGACTCCCATTACCCAGCTCCCCTCCCCCCCGCCCACTCCTTGTCTCCTTCTGCTTCCATCTTTTCTGCACACAGCGGTCAAAGCCAACGACCGTTGTCACACTCCTCAGAATCCTTCTGGAGCAATCTGAACCCCCAGAACTGCAAACTTCTGGCACGGCATTCAAGGCTCTTCGAAATCTAGCCCCACTTACCTTCTTCCTTTGCATTCCCATCGACCGCTGTGCACCCCAAGCCCCAGCCCCACTCTTTGCCTCTGCTGGTTTTTGCACATACTGTCCTTGCTAGCAGTGCCCTTCTGCCTCCCGTCCACTCACAGGCCTGTGCAGCCCCCCAGGCCAAGGTAAGAGCCCCCTTAATCTGACAGCTTCCCCTGACTGCCTGTGGTTCTCCCGGACCCTGGTGTCCAAACCATCTTCGGCCTCTGGCTTTCGATAGAGAACCTCTCATAGGCTTAAACCGGGATCTGATCTGTTCTGTTGTGGGTTCATTTTCTCTTTGATCTTAGTTTTCATCCTGGCTTCTGCCACGTGCCTGGTGTGGTCTCCCAGGCCATGCATGAATGGATCCAGATCAGGGTCTTTTGAGGGTCCCCTGGCAAACATCTCCCCAAAGACCCCTCGTGGGCCATGCATGAAGCTCTCCCAGAGACCCCCACCATGGTGTGTCTGGGTATCTGGGCACAAAAACCTCCTCCCCCACGCTTTTTTGTTTTTAAGCTCTCTTTTCTCTCATTTTTCAGGGACTAAAGTGGGGGAAGTGGGCTGTATCGTGCGGGGCGCGGATTCAGCCTGGACACGTCTTTCCCTTTTGAAAGCCAAAGCCGTTATCTCAAGGCTGTGCCCCTGAGGAAGGAGACGCGCAGCAAGAGAGTCGCTGAGATCACTTGAAGCAGAGCAGGGGCACAGTTAAATAACTGGATCGTATGGGGAAACGGCTACTTCTTCTTCAAGCATCTTTCAGGCCTTTTGCTTTGGTGAGAGCGGAAGTCTCCAAGATGCACTAAAATGTCAAGCAAGGGGGCACCGGGGTGGAAGAGGAACCAGCTAGAATCTTGAAGGGCTGGATGCGTGACGTTTGGAAATGGGCCTCCCACGGGCACATCCCCTCCTGGGAAGGTGACTCCCCGGCGGCCGCGGGGCCCTCTCTCCCAGGAGGCGCTGTGCCCTCTGGCCAGGCTGAGACACAATCTTGTGTTTACTGAGGCACCGAGGCGTGCGCCTGGCAGCTCGGGTCCTGAGCATGCAGGAGCGGCTCGATCAAGGCGTTCTCCCAGAAAACCACCTGCTCTTTGAACCGCTTGCCTGAGGGTGTGGATGTTCTTTGGAAGGCTGCTCCCTCCTCTCAGAGCCCACGTCCCGGCTGGTGGGCCTGTCCCCCCTTCTCCCATCCCGGGGTCCGGGCACGATTTCTCCTCCGGTAACCACCTCACCGCGCTTGTCTGCCTGGCTGCAGTCAGACCCGGGGGAGCTCCCCGTCCCTCCTCTGCCGAGACCTGGACTGATGGTGAGTCATGATGGGAGGCGGAGGCCATGAACCCTGGGGCTCTGATCACTGCAAACAACCGGACAGCAGCAAGGACACAGGCCACGGAAACAGGCCCAGCAACAACATGGCCGCACCAGAGCACGGAGAACGAGAGACAAAATGAGAGAGAGAGAGAGAGAGAGAGGACTTTACCGTGTACTGCTCCTGGTGAGGTGGCGCCGGTGGGAGAGACAGATCGTAAGTGGCCTCAGAAGAGAGAACACAGAAGACACACATACACACACGCGCACCTGAGTGCCCCCTGCCCCGCCCGGGCGCTGGGGGCGGGGCAGCCTCAGGCTCGCGGCTCTGGCCGATGTCCATCATTCTGCCTGCAAGTCCCCGTTTGGTCCCCTGCGCTCGGCAGGCTCCCGGCACCGCCCAGCAGCACCAAGAAAGCCAAATTTCCAAGTAGCCGGACAGCCAGAAAGTCGTCAGTTACCAAAGGCGAACTGGCCCCTGAAGGTCACTGCCAAGAGCTGGAGAAAGCTCCGGAGGTTCTGGGAGGGTTTAGGACTTGGGGATTTGGGGGCACCAGGGTTTGAATCCCAGCTCTGCCTCGAATTTCCGTCCTCGTCTAGAAAGCAGCTGATGCTTGATGCACAGCAGCTACGGCCGTGACTGTACCCCCGAAGCTACGAAGGAGACCGAGGTCGGTCAGTGTCGAGTCCCGGTTTGGGCTGCATCCACAGAGGTGGCTCTCAGGAGCCCCGGGGACCCGCGAGGCTGGACGAAGCTGTCAGCACCTGGCAAGGACCTCTGCACAGCTCAGCTTGGGAGTCAGGCTCGGCCTCATCAGGACTCACTGACCACGGCTGGAGGGCAAGGCCAGGGAAACCCGACTGCCGTCAGTGGATAGAAGCCTTGCCGTCAGGCAGGTGCGGTCCAGAACTTCCCACCCGCTGCCCCTTTTGAAGTTAGCGATACTTCTAAAACCAGAACGGTTTGAATGCTTCCGGACATTCCCAACAGGCTCTTCCTCCCCAGCTTTACCTTTTGAGTTTATCTCAGGGGTGCTCAAAGCTCAGTCCATCTAGGAATCATTGCACACATAGAATCACGTCCATTCTCCCCGGTGAATTACTGACAGGTCTTTCAGTGACAGTGATTTCCGCCTGTCTTTCTGCCTAAAGTCTATGATTTTTGCTGACTTTGGGTGTAATATGTGAGTCTTCTGACTGCCACCATGCCTGTGGGAAGGTGGCCCCATTACATCCGCTTTCCGGATGAGGAAGCTGAGGCCCAGAGAGGGAGAGTGACTTGCCCAAAGTCACACAGCTAGGAAATGGCAGACTGAGATTCAAACCCCGGTTTGTGTATCTTGGGCTCAAGTCTTCTTTCCATTTTATTCACGCGCAACACAGAGAATGCGTTCAGGGCAGGGGCTGTTTGGAGGATGGGATTAAAAAAAGGTGGCGGCCTGAGGGCTCCTTCTTCGGCTTCCTGGCAGTTTGGCTCCTGGGCATGCAGGAGTGGCTTGATCAAGGCGCGCTGCCAGCTGTGTTGGCCTGCCCTGGGGGAGGAGGGGCAGCACCAGATGGACTCTTGGCAGTGCGGGCAGGATCATGATCCACCAGCTGCTAAGCGTCAGCTGGCCGCCCCGATGCACGGGCGCAGAGCATGATGCCACGCGTGACGGCTCGTGAAATGGTGTGTTAATGGTGGTCGTGCAAACATGGCACACACAGTCAGTATAAGGAGCAGGACACACACACACACACACGGATCTGGGTGAGGTGCGGGAGGGGTGGAAACTGTCGGCAGAGCTGCCACACGTCCCTTGGACGCCCATATGGATAGTTTCCCTGCATCCGAGACGGAGCCGCCATCACGGTGCCGAGGCAGAACCCTCGCCTCAACCCCCGAAGGCCGGAGCAGCACGATTCCTTACAGCAACGAAGGGAGCAGGCTTGTGTCGCCTTCCCGTGACTTTGCAGGACCCCAGGCCGGCTGAGGCGTCATGGCGGCGGCATCCCTGAATCTGACCGTCAAGCCCCCCGCTTAGCGATCCTGCCACACTCGCTCCCCGTCCCGACCCCGCTGGGCCTCCACGTTCTCATCTGCAGGGCGGGGATCACAGGACAACATCCCACAGGAGGCTGTGGGGAGGGGCTACCTCTGTGCCAGTGGGGACCGTTATCACCAAGTCAGCTGTTTTCTATTTTATGGGGAAACTGAGGCAGAGAGCAGGCTGAGGGACTCACACATTGAGGACAAACCAGACAGACCCGCAGGAACCTCTTTCTAAAGCAATGAGACTGATCTGACGCCTATGGGCTCTCAGCCTTGTCCACGAGGAAGGCACAGGGCAGGTAAGTTGAGCTAAGGACCAGAGAGGAAGGAAGCAGAGGACTCTGGGGTCGGGCACTGAGGCTGAGACCCCCAGAGAACCCCTCCCCCACTCCTGCCACTGTTGACATCCACGTAGTAACAAGGGAAGACAATAAGCGACGTCCTTACAGGGACAGAGACGTTCTCAGGCACAAGAGGCCAGAAACCCGCAGCCCGGAGGAGGGTTCTGAAACGTTTCCGGGGAGAAAGGCAGCAGCTTGGGGGCTCCCTCTCTGGCTTTTTGGCGGATTAGCCCCAGACATGCAGGAGTGGCTTGATCAAGGCGTCTGGCCAGTTGTGCCAGGCTGGGAGTCTTTGCACAGCAAGGCAGGGGGTGTGTGGCTGGGGGGCAGCCGAGGGCCCACCTCTCCCATCCCTGTGGCCACCACAGAAGGGTGCTCCCGTCACTACCAGCTTTTCCAAAACCCCAGGGGAGCTGCTGACGCTGGTCAGGATGCCCTGGGCGAAATCTCACAACCCACCCCCAGCTCCTGTGAGATCTGTGAGCCCATCGAGGCTCATCAGATGCCCTTAAATCCCAGTCTGGACCTTTTCCTCACACAGGAATTTTTAAAAAGCACAAAAAACTAAACATTCAAAACAGGGATCTTTCAAGGTCACGGGCTGGCTGGCTTTATGCCTGTAGCCGCTTCCCAGAAGCAGCTGAGAAGAGTCACCTACGCTCGTGCTGCCCAATCTGTGAGCTGGAGGCTCGTTTCAAACGCGCCCTCGGATAGCTACATACTTGAGATGAGAATTCAGAACAAAACTCGGCTCCTTCTAGCAAAGTCCTCTGCAACACACAGACTCATTCCGCTGATGGGTTTTTGGGTGGAAAAATAATTTTGATTTTGCAGCCTGTCTGCCTGGAGCAGAGCTTTGGGGACCCCAGAGGTGGCATAGTGTAACCTACCCGCTCATTACGGCACAAGTCCCGTGGCTGGAGGCCCCCAGTCTTCTGGAGGCTCCTCCTTTCCCCAAGCTGTGGGGTCAAACTGGGGGGTGGAGGCGGGGCAGGATGACAGCGTGGGGTCCCTCAGCATGTCGGCTCTGACAGGTCTGGGAGGGGGAAGCGCCGAGGCGAAGGGCGAGTGGACTTGCGTCAGCTCACACCCAGTGGGGGCCACGGGGGGCGAACTTCACCGCCCAGGGCGTGGCTGGCACAGGGGTGGCTGTGTGGGGGGGCCCCCAGATCTGCCCCTGCCCCCGTCACCTCCTGGGCCCTAGGAAACTTGGGGGCTGCTGGAAAGACCCCATCCTGGAGTGCGTGCGGAAGTATGGAGGAGGTGTCCGCCCAAACGTGCCCTTCCTGGTCACAGCAAACACTGCTGCGCAGGGCAGGTGGGGGCGGGGTCTCCTGCCACCCGAGCGCGTGGCAAAGCGCCCGCCTTCTCCAGGCCACACAGGCTGCGTGGATGGTCAGGCCCACATCACCGAAAGATAAGGGCCAGGGTCAGGAGAGGGAGGGTGGGAGGGAGCGAGGGAGGGAGAGAGAGAGAAGGAGAGAGAGAGAGAGGAGACTCACACATCACACATGCTGAGTGGGCTGGGTGGGCAGAGAGACACAGAGACACAGAAAGCGATCAACAGAAAAGAGAAAGTTGGTGGGGGGGGCGAAGGGGGAAAAGGAGGGAGGCGCACAGAAGGAGGGAGGGAGGGACACAGAAGGAGGAAGAGCCCGAGAGGCGAGTCAGAGGGAAGGGGGACAACGGAAGAGAAAGAAACAGGGCAGGGGATCTGAGACAGAAATTCAGACAGACGGGGGTGGAGACACATGGAGGTTATTTCTACCAGGGACAGACTCATTCTAGCCTCAGGGAGGAAGACGTTTGGCTCTTCAGAGTTGAAATTTTCTCAGGACCTAGTATGGAGCCTGCCAGTGACCTGGTAGAAGTCGCTCAAATAGCTGATGCAGCGGGGGTGGGGTGGGTGGGTGGGGAGGGGGTGCGGGGGGTGCGGGGGAGAGGGGTGTCTTCATTACCTTCTCATATATGCTTTATGCATCTTTATTTCTAATGCATCTTTTTTAAAAAGTGTATTTATTTTTGAGAAACAGAGCACGAGTGGGGGAGGGGCAGAGAGAGGGGGAGACCCAGAATCCGAGGCAGGCTCCAGGCTCTGAGCTGTCAGCACAGAGCCCGATGCGGGGCTCGAACCCATAAACTGTGAGATTGTGACCTGAGCCAAAGTCAGACACTTAACCTACTGAGCCACCCAGGTGTCCCTAAAAAAAATTTTTTTTTTTTTAAAGAAACTGGTGCTATCTTGATAAGAAACAAATCGTATCTTGTTTGTACTTTACATTTCTCCAAATTCCAAGGAGGCTGAATTTTCTTCATTTTTATTAGTTGACAGCATTCTGTAAAATTTCTGTTTACGTCCCTTCCCTTATCTACTGAGTTTCGTGTTTCTTAGTGATTTGCAATTGCCTTTTATATGTGAAGGCCATCAATTCCCTCTTATTTGTGGCCACTTTTCTCCTCTAATTCACTGTGCAGTTTACTTATTTTTTAAAACTGTAGAACATTTTAATAACATAGCCAAACTTTTGATTTTTTAAAAAAATCTCTTCCATTACTCTTTAAATACTCAGTCATTTAAAAAAAGGAGAAAGGGATGAGGGGTGGAGGGAGTGAGGAAGAAGGAGAGAGAAAGGAGACAAGGTGGCAAACGAGCAAACATAGAAAGAGGAAAAGAGAGAAGAAGGAAAGGGGAAAAGGAGTTGGGAGGGAAGTCTGGCCAGAGGCAGAAATACAGTCAGCCCCTGACCTCCTCCTCCGTCTCCACCGGCTTGGAGGCATCCAGAAAACCCTGGAGCTTTCCGAGTTGTTCTGACACAACTTGACCGCGTGGTGTCCCCAGGCAAGCGTCTGAGAGTGGCCCACTTTAGTCCTTATTTGGAAACGAGCCACAGCTCTGGCCTCCTGACAAACCGAATCGTCACTGTTTGGCTGGGGGGGGGGGGGGGGC